>NC_137976.1:58495170-58973521 GCF_963924665.1 Micromys minutus | reverse complement strand
ACCGCAGACAGTGTATTTTGAATATAAGTCCGGAGTCACCACGTTACATCTCCAAGTTGAAAGCCTGGGTGGATAATTCGTCTGTGTCCTGACCCATCCTGTGACCTGACTCTGGGCCAAGGCTGTTGACACCACTTACTGATCATGAGCCCAGTTAAAAGGAAACATAGTTACCCTCATCCCGCAGAAGCTCCCTCCTTTCAGCAAGCAGTGAGTTTTGAATTTGTCAGTCACAGGTTAGACACAGTTGTACTGGGCTTTTTTTTCTGAGTTACGCCTTTGCTGTGCACACAGAGCTTACTCTCCCTGTGTGATTGGGTGATTTAACTCTGAGTGAAACGTGCTGCCTCAGTCTATAGTAGAGTGGATGGGTCAATTTAATCTCTCAGCACTAGTTTGCTCAGCTATGGGATGGCAATGTCTGGCCTGTTTCACAGAGATTGGTCAAAGGGGGTGGGTTAATAGAATTGTAGATGCACTCAATAAAACTGAAGTATAACGCTTTCGAGGTGATACATAAATTGGTCTGGGTTACGCAGGGAGTTAGAAACAGCAGGAAAATTCAGTTGTCCATCTTAAAGCATTCAAGTTCCATGTTGTCTGGCTCCTTGCTCACCTAAGCCCTCATCTGATTCTGTCTCCACGAGACCACAGAGAAACTGTCAAAGAAAAATGGAGCCCGAAGAAAGCAAGTAAGAGCATTCAAAGCCCAGAGTCGCAGAGGCACTGCTTATAGTTCGATAAATAATAGGAGAAAAAAGAGATCATCCACAGTCTAACTCCAACATTATGCCATACTGTATCTCAATAGATAAAGTATGTTGTTTTAAAATAGGACTCTGTTTCTTACACGGTGTGTAATCATACTACAGATACCCGCCTCTTTGTTCCCACTGTGGATAGATATAATTGGTTGCACATAATTTCAGACTTTATATGAATATCAGTTTAATTCCCTGTACCCATACACAAGGATAGCCATGTCTGTCTTAGTACTGATAAGATGTGGTCATGCATAATTTTGTGGCACTCTTGGCTGGAGTTCCCTGAAATAGAATCACAGAGTTGACAGATAACTACTTAAAGTTGGAGATTTTTTTTGCTTTTGTTTTTTTAAAGTCTGGCTTATTGAGGGATAATTTATGTAGTGTGGCATTCACTCTCTGTAAGCCTGTACACACACATTCAGAAGGTGAAAAAACAACAGCAAAAATCAGAACCTACCAGAATCTTGGCAGCTTCTCTATGGCCTTGTCTAATCCCAGGAAAAGACTCATCCCGGCTCGGGTCCCGTGTGACCAGCTTGTCCTAGTGTAACTATGAGGGAGCACAGGCTCCCGGATGTAGGGATCACTTTGCTGTGCTCCTTTCCTGTCTTTCTGCCGATACTTCCTTTTCTGTTTCCTCCCTCCCTGTTTCCTCAAAGTGTTCTCTGAATCCCTCCAGAGCAGCTCGAGTTTCTTGCATATTGGGAAGTCCTTTTTCCACCTCAGCTCTCTTCCTCCTCTACATCCCCTTCCTCCTCCTCCTCATTCTTGTAGAGGATCATCTTGTGTGGAAGCATCACCTGTCAATAAAAAGACTATTAGCAAAAGGCAGGAAATAGAATATGGGACATCGGGCAGAGTGGGGGGACCTCTGGGAAAGAGTCAGGCAGGTAGATTCTCCCTGTACTCTGAGGAAGACAAATGCATGAAATTGGGGAGAGGTAGCTACCTTTATGAATACTTTTGTTTAAATGGAGTATCTTTAAGAGCTGGAATAAGCTTTTGGTAGATCTGTGACCTTCCAAGGGATCTGGCGCACAACAGGAGACAAGTAACTGCTTATTGGACAAAGTTACATGACCACAAAACTGATTCCTCTTAGGTGACCACTCCTGCCCACAGCAGGCCTTCTGTCTTCACTGGTGTTTTGTTGGCCCCTCCCCCTGTTTTGACTTTGTATGTTTTTCTGTGCCCATGCTGCTTTTGAAGGGAATAGGACAGCATCATAGCTGTTGATATGATGAGAGCGAGAGAGGATGTTACCCCCACCTCCTCATCTGCCATTGAGAGAACAATAACTGTTAACCTTTTGATGTATGAACCCCACCCCGTGAGTTTTATATCTAACATGCATAACTAGCCCTTGGCAACGTCTTCTCCTTCCTATAGTCACCAGCGTATTTCGGGATGCCCTCTCACCAATACCAACAGAGTAGTCACACATTCTGGCTCCAGATGATAATTCCTGAGTGTTTCTGTGTAATGCTGTGACTACAGTGGCTGGATATGAGCAGTCAGAGGTCCCCACTTACCATGGACTATATTTAGCTGAGCCTTGTCTGGATAATCCTGTGCCGTGAAACTAGTCCCATGTAGTGAAACAGTAAGGGATCGGGAGCTCGTCTGCTGCACTTTTGGCATTGAAGTGATTTTTGGTAAGGATTGGAGAATTCACAGCTACTGGGAGAGGTGTCCGTAGCAGATTCTCAAAAGGCAAAGCCATCTCAAGTGGCAGGGCCATTTGGATGCTTTACTGAATGGTTCCTGTCTAACAGGGCCTCCAGGGAAGGGGGCAATGTCGGTGGGTGTCTGGGCACATGGGCTTGTGTGGGCGGAGCTTCTCATCTGTGCCACTGTGGCCTGGGTTTAACTGAGGTGCCACCCTGCTGTGGGAAGGACACGCACACCTCTCACTCAGACTTGGAGCCCTGCAGTCAGCTGGTGTCTTGTGTGATGCCATGGGCAGGTTTGTACAAGAAGGTGATACCACCTCCATCTTCTTCCACCCACCCCACCCCCGTCTCCCGTCTTTCAGGAGAAGATTGGGTGGCGAAAAGATGCCCTGCACTTGCTGGTGTTCACGACGGACGATGTGCCCCACATCGCATTGGATGGAAAACTGGGTGGCCTGGTCCAGCCACACGATGGCCAGTGTCACCTGAATGAAGCCAACGAGTACACTGCATCTAATCAGATGGTGAGTGTTGGGAGGGCTCCTCTAACCTTTCCTTCTAACCCATCACCCACCCCTTCCATGAAAGCTTCCTTGGCCTTCAGTCCTTGCTGATGATGGTCTGTTTCATTCTGGAGATCCGGTTTTATTAGTTTGTCTTCTCTTGCTAAGTTATAAAACCTCCTTGGAGAGGTGATCTAAAGGCAGCATGGAGCCCGCTCTCCTGAAGGAGTCACAACAGGGATAGAGTTAGAGATAACCTGATCCAGCAAGTGCCACAAGGCTGCCACATTTTTTATACAGGCTTTTCAAGAAATGTATACCTTCTTCTTCCCCAAGTCTATTTTAATATCTGTCTGGAGAGGAGTTCTTCCCAGTTTTCTTTGCAGGACAAGCCCATTTTCTCCAGCTTCAGGAGGTAATCATCTAAGCTTTCTGGACTAGCTAGGAGTAATGGGGTCTCGAAAGGGCTTCTAACTATAGGACCTCACCCAACGGAGATCCCTGTACCATCGGGGTTAAATTGCTTCCTGTCTTTCTTTTCTCCTCACTTGGCTCCCCCTCTTCCCCACCACAGCCTGATTCCAGAGAGCAATGTCCTCTTTTGCTTGTTGTAAGCCATGAGCAGGACCTACAGACATTGGTTACCTGACTGTTGGGCACAGGAAAAGGAAGACAGGGCAAGGGACAGCCATAGGGAAGGAATATAAGCTAATAGGTGTTGGTGACAGATGGTAGAAGGTGGGGCTGTTTTTCCTGGAGCCACAACTATCATTGTCCCCAAAGGATGGAGAGGGATACAGATCACACCTAGAGATGCTAGAAGGACCTTTCTAATGAGCATCACTTCCTGTAGCCTCTTTGTCCAGGAGCTGCTGATGGACTTGGTTATTGGGCCCTTGGTTGACGGGCACCCAAGAGAAAGATGCTTTCCAGGTTCTGCGCATGCGCAGATCATGTCATTGTTGCAGCTGGTTGGGACACTTACACTCTTGACTCTTGCCTTGGCTTTAGGACTATCCATCACTTGCCTTGCTTGGGGAGAAGCTGGCAGAGAACAACATCAACCTCATCTTTGCAGTGACGAAGAACCACTATATGCTCTACAAGGTACTCCTGTGTGTGAGAGGGGGAAAGGGGCTGGTGGCCTGATCTGGTACTCTTTCTGACCTAAAAAGCCAGTTGGAGATTAGAGCGGGAGTGGGCGGGGTCATTGGAGCTGTGCTTAGAAGTAATAAGGAAAGCCTTGAGTGCTCATGTGGCAGTGAACATCTTCACCGGGAGTTTTAAACTATGTTTATCTAATTTAATGCACTGAAATACCTCAAAAATATTAGGAATCACCATTTTCAGAAGATGGATGGAGACTCAGGGGCCTATTCTAGTTGAGAAGTAAAACATGAAATAATTCTGTCCAAAGGAAACAGATGTTGGACAGCCTGTTGTTGGCTACTACATACAACTAACTCAGTCTTACTGCTGTCTGCCTTTCTGCAGAGGGTGGGAGGCAAGGAGTGGCCCAGCCCAGTAGGTCTCCCAAAAATCAGACAGTGGCTGAGAGAAGAGAGCAATGGGCTTGTTCCATCCAACAAGTCTTTTCCCAAATTGCCGCCTGGGTCACCATTGCGGCAATCACAGTGGGCTGCGAGTGGCGCTCACAAGCTCCTTGGAGAGTCATAGAGGAGAACATTCAGTCTACTCTCTGGCCTTTATGTGATGCTCTCACGTGTGCACACACAGACACATACATACAACCTCTTTGGCTGTGGAAGAGCTCATGTGAACTAAGCATAAACCAGGTTCACCCTTGATGCCCTCTGTCCATTGTGAGTATTGAGGGGGTGCTGTCAGGAATCTCTTACTTATTCTCCAAAGAACTCTTGTTCAATCATGTCTCAAAGGCCCCTCCCTCCCTGCCTTACGAGTTATGAAAATTTCAGTGTCTTCCTGGGTCCTGGATCCTCTCTGACCCTGAGTCTTTTAGATGATAAAATGAAAAGACGCTTACTCTTTGGTGCAAGGCTGTGAGTTAAAGCTTGTCCATTCTAGAAGGATTAAACGCAGAAGCTGCATTGGGCTTTGTTTTAGGGGAACAGAAATCTGCCTTGGCTTCAGCCTCCTTCCTCAGAGTGGAGAGACCTGTTCAGCCTGAGAGCAACATGTTCTGACCTGTTCTTAGAGCCACACTCAGGAGCTGTGCTAGGGCAAAGGGCTTTGTCCCAGGGCCTTACATACAGGTATCAAAAGGTCTTTAAAATGACCCCGTTGTATGTTAGCTCCCTACTGAGAAAATAGGCTGTCCTCAGACACTTGGGGAAGCTCCTGTAGAACATGCTATCATCAATGAGGCTGTGATTATCGGAAGTGATGGTGAGAGGGTCGTGACCTTAGGGTCATGACCTTAGAGGGTGAGCATCACGTGCTGTCAGCCCCGTGCTCCCTTCCACAGCCCCCTGAATGTTCTCACAGTACTCTTTCTTGCCTCTCCCGTGGCACCTTCTCCAGCGTGTGGTCTGGGAGAGCAGCAGACCGTGGTACTGGCCCTTACTCTCGACCACAGTTCACTCTGGACTCTGATAGGATGGAAGGTGTCTTACTGAGGGTTACTATTGCTGGGATGAAACATGACCAAAATCGAATTGGGGAGGAAAGGGTTTTTTTGGTTCACACTTCCACATCATAATTCATCACTGAAGGAAGTCAGGATAGGAACTCAATAAGGGCAGGAACCTGGAGGCAAGAGCTGATGCAAAGGCCATGGAGGGATGCTGCTTACTGGATTGCTCCTCATGGCTTGCTCAGAACTGCTTTCTTTTGGAACCCAGGACTCCTAGCCAGGGATGGCCCCGCCCACAGTGGGCTAGGTCCTCCCCTTCAATCACTAATTAAGAAAATGCTCTACAGGTTGCCTACAGTCTATTCTTTTGGAGGCCTTTTCTTAGTTGAGGTGACTCTAGCCTGTGTCAAGTTAACATAAAATTAGCCCACAGAGAAGGCAAAATGGTCTTATTTTTGTTTTGTTTTGTGTTTTTCAAGAATTTTACAGCCCTGATACCTGGAACCACTGTGGAGATTTTGCATGGAGATTCCAAAAATATCATTCAACTGATTATCAATGCGTACAGTGTAAGTCATGGCTCTGACACCCCAACTTCCCTATCCCGCCCCTCCTGAAACAGTGAGGCCTGGAGTTGATACAGGAGACTTAGCTCTGCTTGCACCCCTCCTATTAGGGACCCTTAGTGTTTGAGGTGTGGCCAAGTCCCCTCCTCTGTTTCTCCATGTCTCTGTCCGATAGACTCAGAGTTGGGCATAAAGAAGGACTTCTGGCTAGTGGCCTCTCTTTCCATCGCATGAACTGTTACAGTTTAGGTTCTTCACAAGTCATAGCTTACCTCATTTCTCCTGGGAGTTCCTGCTAAAGCCAGAATTTTCTCTTCTCTTCCTATACATATACTATGGACTTCAGTTCTATCTGGTTTGCTCCCTCCACCCTGACGGGTTTTTTCTGTATAACACTGGCGTCTGGAACTCACTGTGTAGCTCAGGTGGGTAGAGCTCTGGGAGTTTGGGGCTTTTGGAGAAGACGGAGAGCTAAGGAGTGACCTCATCTGAGCTATGAGACTGGGGTGAGGACATCCACTGGAGTAGCTACCTCTCAGCATTTCCATGCTCAGTCAGCTCTGGACCCTGCAGCCTCCTGAGCTATAAGACATGTTTTTCCAGAAGGCAGTTTGATTTAGAGATTCAAGCAACCATAGCAGGGCCCCGAAATTGCTCAGGGAAACTGGGTTCACTCCAGTTTCAAACGCAGCCTAAAAAGATCATTTCTGCCAACCCCAACTTCTAAGTGAGTACCCCACTTCTCTCCTTGATCCCTAAGTTTCCAGATTTTCATTAAAAATATATATATATATATATACAACAAATCAGGATTAGGGGAAATACCACACATACAATACATAAAGAATACTTCTATGACATACATACTGGTAGGCTACTGTGGTGGGAGTCCCAGCATCCACATGGAGGCTTACAACCCTCTATAACTCCAGTTCCAGGGGATCTAACACTCTCTTTAGCCTCCATTGGCACCAGAGCACATGGGCTATGCTTGCTGGTGCCAGTTAACATTTTCATCGTTGTCTCGATTTATGGTGGATTTCATGACACAACCATGACTACATGTGGGACTTGACTTGGCTCCTCTTGGTACTAGCAGTGGCTCTGCAAGGACACTGGAAGATTCTGGTCAGAGCATGTATTACAGATGAAGTCGCTGTGGTCTTTGGCTCTGTCTGACTTGTGTGTGTCTCTCATAAAGTAGAGTTGTCAGCTCGTAGATTTATCTCCCTTTTCAGCTGTGCCAAACTCACTCTCTGCCCAAGGGTGTTTGGCAGCATGGAGTCTCGCACAGAGTACTGCAGAGGAAAGATTCTCTTCCAGGGTACAGAAACATCATTCCATGCTTATGAAGAGAGATACTTAAGACATAAAGCCCAGGGACCTCTCTTTAAAGTGGGAGAGGGCAGGATGGGCTGCAGACCACTAGAGCAACAGCAGAGGGTGACATCGGAGCCTGTGGTGGGTTCTGCCTTAGCACAGCACATGTTTCTCTTTTGGTTGTTGCCACAAAGTCTGCTCCAACTACTCCCCTTCCCCCACAGCTGGGCCAACAGAAAGCAATTGCAGATGTGACCTAACGTGACACCCGGGTATGTAATAGAATAGCACTTAGGGGGCCGACATTCCTTACATTGTAGACTTTTTCTA
Organism: Micromys minutus; assembly: GCF_963924665.1. Lineage (NCBI taxonomy): Eukaryota > Metazoa > Chordata > Mammalia > Rodentia > Muridae > Micromys > Micromys minutus. The sequence goes on along the minus strand of NC_137976.1, from coordinate 58,965,808 downwards.
GGATGGGAATAAGACACCACCTTCGGGGGCAAAGCTGGTAGCAATTGAGTAAGTTCACGACTTGCACATGGACATTCTTGTGCATAAGAACCAATTTTTGTGCCTTTGAGGCTCTGATGTGTCTTGCACTTCCTTTTTTTTTTTTTTTTTTTTTTTTTTTTTTCAAAAATTACACCTTAAGGGGCTAATTGTGGCCAGGATCGTATGACAGACACATGGCAGCGAGACATTGGACCAAGCACAGCTCTGCCCTGCAGGAGCATGTGGTGTTTCAAGGGAGGCAGACCCTAATAGCTGTAAGGTGGGGCGACTTGGTGATTCATACTTTTCCAAAGTCAGTGGATTCTTGGGAAAGAAGCCTGTGGGTATGAGATCAGCATGAGCTCTGGAAGCCTGCCTCAGCAGCGGAGCTTTTTGGGCTCAGCTTTTGGTACCATAAATGAGATCTGAGCTAAATCTTCACAATTTCTGCCATCTAAAACAGTGGAGGAGATTCTGATCCCCGACACTCTGTGGCAAGCAAGAGAGAACCAGCTAGCCAGAACACCAGCTAGGGGTCTCTAGGCCACGTAAAACATAGACTCCCTTTTTTCTTCTTTTCTTTCTTTATTTTTAAATTTTAAATTTATTTGTTTATTCCATTTATGTGAGTACACTGTCACTCTCTTCAGACACACCAGGAGAGGACATCAGATCCCATTACAGATGGTTGTGAACTACCATGTGGTTGCTGGGATTTGAACTCAGCACCTTTGGAAGAGCAGTCAGTGTTTTTAACCACTGAGCCATCTCTCCAGCCCAAGTTCCTTTTCTTGTTTTAAATATATATATTTTTCATTTTAATTTGTCACTGTTGGTGTGTGTGTGTGTGTGTGTGTGTGTGTGTGTGTGTGTGTGTGTTTGCTCACTTGTTTGTCAGTACAACGTGTGTTTGTCTGGTACCCTTGGAGAACAGGAGAGGGTATCAGATCCCCTGAAACTGGAATTGAAAATGGTTGTGAGCTGCTATGTGGGTGCTGGGAACCAAACCTGGTCCTCTGTGTGTAAACTGAGGATCTTAGAACTAGATATATAAGCTGATGATGTGACAACTCCATGGTTGAGAGGGAGGATTTTATCGTAGAAGTGAGGGAGAACGCAGCCAGAGGCTTCTGGAAGAATCTCAGAGCGGGAGAGGAAAGGAGTAAACTGAACAGTGGCCAGGAGCCTGGACTAGGGCCTTTGAGGGGGTGGGGTGAGAGATAGGGTCAGGAAAGGAAGAAGCCAAAGGAGAGCACTTGGCTGAAATGTCAGAGCCATATGGGAATGAGACACTGGAGAAGTTTAGGGTGAAAAGAACTGTGAAGAGCTACAGACAGGTATTTGTTGATGCCTGGGAAGCCTGGAAGCTAGCTTCTGATACCAAATTATCATATTTGGTATGCTGGTGGGCACCACAGATAGTCCTTTGTCCTGAGTATCTTTTGGACATAGTAGTAGAGCAGCTTGTGCTCTTAACCACCAAGGCTTCTTCCTTGCTCCCTTTCTGAGCATCCTTATATATATATACAGATGTATGTGCATGTGTGTGTATGCATCCCCCCATGTGTATGGGTATCTTAATGTGAATGCATATGTTGGTTTCCTTGGAGGCCAGAGGAAGGATTAGCTTCCCTGGAGATGGAGTTACCAGCAGTTTCAAACTGCCCAGTGTGGGTGCTGGGGACCAGTTTGAGTTGTCTTGAAGAGCAGCCAGGTTTCTTAAGCACAGCTGTTCCTCCAGTCCCTATCAGCCTGACTTCAAATAGGTCACCTTCATCTGACCAATCCCTTGAGAGCATAACTGTTGTTCAAACAGCTATACTTTGGTCCATCTATCCATTCAATAAGACTTTGTGCTGCATCCTGGAGAGATGTATATATTCGGTCCTTAGGTTCATGCACTGAGAAGGCAGATCTGTAAATAACTAATTACAGTCGGTGGGAGATCGTAGTCTGTGTTGAGTACTTTTGTGACCTTTGGCCAATTAAAGTTAGCACTCTGAAGAGGAAGTAGCTGTCAGAGGGTTAGTATTTTTAGAGTTGTAGAAGCACTTCGACAATTTGTTGCAGAGACTGGTTTTTGTGGGGTGTTTTCTGCAAGCTGTGAATTTGTTGGGAAAACTGCATATTTCATGTATTCAAGCTTAGCACCACATGCTGGAGGGTTGGAGGGAGGGGGTGGGAAATCCACAAAAGCTGCTGGTACTTTGGCTTCTTGTTTATGAGGCAGCTTGGCCCAGTGGTTCTCATAGTAAGTCTGGCTGTCTGCGTTACAAACAGATCTTTTCTAAATGCTTGATAAAATATGACTTCTAAGTAGTCATAAGGTTATTTCATTTGGCCTCAGCTTCTAAAGTTATTATGTCTTTCATAGAGACTTTTGAGACAGCAGTTTATTAAGTAGCCCTGGCTGGTCTAGAACTCACTATAGAGATCAACCTACTTGTGTTTCCTAAGTGCTGGGATTAAAGGTGTGTGGCATCACACTTGGCTATTACTTAGAGGGGTTTTGTTGTTGTTCTGAGACAGGGTTTCTCTGTGCAGCCCTGGCTGTCCAAGAAATCAATCAGTGTACCAGGTTGGCCTTGTACTTAGAGATCCACCTGCCTCTGCCTCCTGAGTACTTGGATTAAAGGTGTGCACCACCACTGTCTGGCTTCTTAAGAGATTTTTTTTAAAAGGACAGAATAGCTCCTCAGGGGTAAGGTCTCCTGAACTTTTCCTCCATTTATGGCAGAATTATGATTTGCTGGAATTCGTACAGATTTTGTGCAGATGACCATATTTACCTCAAGTTACTGAGCCACGTCACATTCAGATGACAACACTTTTTCATCACGTTCTCCCCCATCCCTTACATTCTTTCTGCTCCCTTGTCTGTCGCATTCCTCGAGCTTTGAGGGGGTGGAAGGGTAATGCAGATAGCCAATTTAGGGCTGAGAACTCAGTGTCACTAATTTGCCACACTCAAAAGTCTCTTCATCATCTCCTACTCCTTGCAGAAGAAGCTTCTTGACCCAGGCTGAGAGTATCTAACACCCAGGTAAAAAGCATTTCACGGCTGGGCTTGTTGCCTGTAATTTCAGCTCAGAGGCCAGAAGCATGGGGATTACACGTTCAGAGTTATCCTAGACTACATAACAAGACCCTGTCTCAGAAACAAAAATAGACAAAGAAAACACAGCCGCAGCAGAACATTGCCAACACAGGCAAGTCCCTTGTAGGCCTCCTTCTCTCGCTATCCCCCAAGGGCAGCCATTAGTTCTGCCTGTTGCTGAATTTCACACATGATGGCTTCTCACTTAGTAACAAGGATACACTCTGAGAGACACATTGTCAGGGAGTTTTAGCACTGTGCAGACAAAGAATACACCGCATGTTAACCTAGACAGTGTCATGTACTACGTGTCTCAGCTATCTGCTGCTGCCTTTCCCTCCTAGGCTACAAACCTGCGAGGCTGGTCTGATACTGAATATGCAGTAACAGTGGTGGCCATTGTGTACCTGAATATACAGAAGGTAGATTAACATCACGAAGTGATGTGGGAGATTTATAGCTCTCCTGGTCTCATGGGGCCACCATTATATAAGATCTACTGTGGCCCAGAGTATCTGTATTAGAAAAATACAGTGTGTCTGGCTTTGAGCAATGTTAGACTCTTCACGGTCACTTTACATGGCTTGTGTTTGATACATTGTTGCTATTATAGGTGTTCTGCTAGGTGGATATTCTGTGGTTTACTTACATCTCTTGTACTATTGGCAGGCCTCTGGTTAGTTTCCAGATTCTTGCTTTTATCTTGCTGTAGACATTCTTGTTCCTGCCTCTTGGTAACCTGTACATTTCTATTGGGTATAATCCTCTGAGGAAGCTACGACTAAGATCAGCCTGAATTTTAGAATATATCGTTTACTGGTTTTCTAAAAGCCTGTATCAGTTTCCACTCCAGCCAGCAGCATAAGGACCCTAGCTACTCCCCAACCTTCCCAGTGCATGCTACTTCAGTGTTTCTTCTTTCTGTGTTGACACATCATTTTTTTCTTAGTCTTTGTTTAAGTCAGTCTCTTGAGCAGCTAGACCCCAGAGAAGAGTCGACTCTCAAATAATGTAGTTTCAGACTCATGGGATAACCTCGTCTAGTAAGGGGTAGGTTTGAGTGTGAAGAAAGGCCAAGTAGAACCTGTCTTTGTAGGATAGTAAGGAGCTGGCTTAGGGGGAAATGCAGGAGAAGAGATATTGGGCAAAGAGCTGCTGTCCTGAGTGTGTGTGTGTGCCTGTGTGTGCACAGATAAACCTAAAGCCTGAAGATTATGTGCCTGAAACTGACGACAGGAATGAGAGGTGGCTCTGAGGAGGTGAACAGGAGAAAGCAAAAGTCTTTTGAGGGAGATACATCATTTTGCAGATAGACCATTACCAACCATTCCAAGCCAGGTCTACCAAGATGGTGTGTGGGAAGTCCCCTGTCTCTGACTTGGCTTGAACCTCCTGAGGTTAGAAGAAATCATGTGATATAAGAGAGCCACTGTGGAGAATACCTCCCTCTGGCTGTTTCTAAGTACCATGGGCTTTATGTTCTCCATTTGTTCAGAGCATCCGGGCTAAAGTGGAGCTGTCGGTCTGGGATCAGCCAGAAGACCTTAATCTCTTCTTCACTGCTACCTGCCAAGATGGCGAGTCCTACCCTGGTCAGAGGAAGTGTGAGGGTCTGAAGATCGGGGACACGGTAAGTGTTTACTCCTAGTTTATAAGAGTTCTTGTTCTCTTGGGTAATTATTCTCCGAATCTGACAAATTTCGTAGCTTTCTAGAGTCTTTAGAGGCTTATGCTCTGCCTTCTAGTCCAGCATCCTTTCCAAGCTGCTGTGCGTTTTGTGTGCAAAGTCTCAGGAAGATGGGTTACAGAGCTCCAGACCACAGACCTCTCACACTGACAGCGGAGGGTTCCTCAGTGGCACTGTGTCCCTGGTGCTATAGCCATTTTTGTTTTAGCTGACAGGGATCCGATCAGGTAGAAGAATATGGACAGGAATCTAGGGGACTTGTCTTCTATTCCTCATCTTTTTGGGAAAAGATGAAGAAAACCCTCTGTGCATCTCATCTTGTTTGATGAGACTGAGGGGTATCCTGTAGCCATGGAGGGAGCACATGCCTGTCAGATACCGGGTATAAATGGTGTATGTAATGGTAAAGATGCAAAGATCTGTAGTCATGGGCCGGGCATGGTGGCACATGATGAGTCAGGGCAGGAAGATTGTTTTTGACACTAGTCTGATCTACATAGTGGGACCTTGTCTTCCAAAAAGATAAAAGGTACATCAGTGATGCCAAGCAAAAGGCTGGGAAGAAAAACACTGGGGAGTTTTTATGAGTGGTAATACCATGGTAACACAGGCTGTCAATGGTGATTGGAGGATTGTCCACACACCTTTTAGAGGTCTGCTGTTAGGGGTAGATTATAGAGACTAACCCAATGTCATTTAAAGTTTTTCCCCTTTATTTATCTATTTTTTAGAATTTATGTTGTATTGTTATTTTATTAATTTATTACTTAATACCACCTTCCCCTTCCATCCCCTCCATTATTCATTTATTTCTTTTTTAAGATTTATTTTTATGTGAGTTGGTGGTTTGCCTACAGTGTATCTGTATGAGGATGTCAGATCCTTTGGAACTGAAGTTGCAGTTTTGAGCTGTCCTGTGGGTGCTGGGATGCTCTTAACTGCTGAGCCATCTCTCTTGCTCCATGTTTTATTATTTTTAATTATGCTAAGTGTACACACATGAGTGCAGCTACCCAAAGAGGCTCTTGCCTGGAGCTAGAGTCACCTGACATGCATGCTGGGAATCGAACTCTTGTCCTCTGGAGGAATGGCCATGCATTTCTCCAGCCCGCTGAGCTTCAGAGAACATTCCTTTCCTTAGCAAATAGAATGAGGGAAAGCTTCCTTGCATACTTCAGAGAATCTGAGCATCTTCTGAGCTACTGCCAGCTAAGGTGGCAATAACTCAGCACTCCCTACCCCACTCCCACCCCCCTACCAACCCTACCCTCCTACCCACCCCCAACCTTCTACCCCACCCCCTACCCCACTCCCAACCCCCTACCCAACCCTACCCTCCTACCCACCCCCAACCCCCTACCCACTCCCACCCCCCTACCAACCCTACCCTCCCACCCACCCCCAACCCTCTACCCCACTATCACCCCATACCCATCCCTACCCCCCTACCCACCCTATCTCCCAGCCCTCCCACCCCTCCACTTCAGGAAGACACCAGAATATCAGCTTACGTCTAGCCAGGACATTCTAGCCTCTTCTCTCTTCCTCCCTGTTTTCCATGTTTAGTGGCCCTTCTAACACCACACAAGGAACCAGTCCTTCCTTTTCACAATTCTACAGAGGCACCCTACCACCAAACGAGGCAGTTCAATCCAGTCTGGAAGGGGAGACTGTGGACAGCCCTAATGACTAAGAAGCCAGTGGTTTTCCCAGACAGATTTCCCCAAATACCTCTTGCTTTTACCAACTTGAAAAGGTCAGTTTTGTCTGAAGAGTCATTACAAACTCAGAAGGTGCTCAAAGAACTAAGTGATGTGCTTGTCACTAAATTTAGGCAAAGATGGTCTTGATGCTTAAATTTCTGTGGACACAATAGAAATGGTGATACGCCCCCACCTTCAGCATATTAGTATACAGGTGTATCAAGTGTTTCCGGGAACCAGAAAAGAGACTTTTAAAGTAAAACTTGAATTATTGTCAAAAGTTATATTCTTTAGATAAATTATTCTGATTTCTTTTTTAAAAAAAGATTTTATTCATTTTATATATGTGAGCACACTGTAGCTGTCTTCAGACACACCAGAAAAGGGCATCGGATCCCATTACAGATGGTTGTGAACCACCGTGTGGTTGCTGGGGATTGAACTCAGGACTTCTGGAAGAGCAGTTGGTGCTCTTAACCACTGAGTCATCCCTCCAGCTTTTATAGTGATTTCTTAATCAAGATGATTTAAGAAAAAACAGAGGGGGTGGATGGCATTGGGGGAAAGGGGATAACATTTGAAATGTAAATACAATATCCAATTGAATATCCAATAAAAAATAATTAAGCAAAAAAAAAAAAAAAAAAAAAAAGCCCAGAAGTCTTATTGAAGTCATGGAGTTTAGAGAGATATTTGCAGGTGGTGAGGTAGCTTAGAGTTGCTGCCAAGCCTAATGATGACCCGAGTTTGGTCCCTGGAACCCACATAGAGGAAGGAAAGAGCTGACTCCTACAAGCTGTCCTCAGAGCTCCATACATGTGCTGTGTACACCCCATGCCCAAATTAAATAACAAATAAATGTAAGGACAAAGCGGAACAGGAAGTTCTGGAAATGACAGGAGGTAGGCAGCCATAAATAGAAAAGGAACAGGTGAGCAAATTCTGAAGATCTTACCTGCATGGGATGTGTGGGGCGGTGGACTGGGCATCGGTGGTTGGCAGATTTATGAACACTGGCAGGTCTGTTATCAAATACGGAAAAGGTCAGAGAGCTGGGGCAAACAGCCTATCTTACAAAACAGGAAAGCTAAGATTTAAAAATAGTTTTAAAAACTAGGTTATGATTAATTAGCTAATTGTAATTAGTGTCTTATATTTAGTTTAGAGTATTAATAAGGCAGAGGGAATGTGCTCTGACAGTATTTTTTTTTTTTTTTTTTTTTTTTGGTTGTTTGTTTTTTACGATATGAGTTCTGGGCTAACCTGGTCTACCTAGTTAAAAGGAAAAAACAAAAAAAAAAAAAAAACAAATGTCATGCTAAGGGTGGGTGAGATGGCTCACAAAGTCAAAGCACTTGTTACCAAGCCTGATGAACCCCTTGAGTTCATTCCCTGGGACTCATGTTGTGGACAGAAGGGAACCCACTCTCCAAATTGTCTTCTGGCCTGCATTGTGCCCTGCCACCAGACCCCTCACTCCACCCCATAAGGAAATATAATATCAAAGCTTAAGCGTCCAGGCGGCGTGCCTCCTGGGCTGTGCTGGTAGAAGATCTTTCGAACCCCAGTGGTTTCAGTCTTTGGGTCACACTGCTTGTGGGGGAGTCTTTTTAGAAGCGACTATGACAAGCAGATGTCACCATGAATAGGTTAGGGGGGAAAAACAAGAAAATGGGCTTGTTGAAAATGCCACCTTGAGGCAGAGCGGATCTGAGGTCTGTTCATGCTGCCTTAAATAAATGCAGGGAAGTTGCAAGGTCCTTCATGGAATACCGAGGAGATACATTTTACCCCACGATGGACCAGAAATAGACTGGACAGTGAACATTTCTCTGTTACCCATGTGACAGACCAGAGAATCTAATACAGCATTCGTGAAATGAAAGCACAGAGCTCAGGCTTCCTGCTCCATAGCCGGCACCCAACACCACCTGACAGCCATGGCCCCTTTCCACTGTACACATTCTACAAGACAAGAGTCTGGACAGTGTAGGGATGGACTGCAGCCTTCGCCAGAGAGCAGTCCCTCTGTGTCCTTGTTGGGGCTTTACTACTAATTTCTTTTTATTTCTTAACATCTATTTTATGTGTGTTGAGTGTGGGGGACAGGGGCCAACTTGCAAGAGTGTGTTCTGTTCCACTGTATAAGACCCCAAAATTAAACTCAGATCCCCAGGCTGAACAGCAAGTGCTTTTACCTACTGAGCCATCCAGCCAGCTCCTGGATTCTGTCTCTTCCAGCAACTTTGCCTGTTAACTGTTTCTCCATGTTAATGCATGGACTCAAAACCTAGGGCTCAAAGAGGAGCCTGAGAAACTGGCCCCGTGTCCCACTGCCAGTGAGCAGCAAGCAACAGGAACCGAACCAGTAACGCTGCCACAGCCTAGGCCATCCCTGAAGGCCTCGGGCACAGTGTAAAAGCTTCAGAGGCTTGGGGTGGAATCATTATCATTCATGTACCAACTCGTTTGTGTACAGTTCTTATTTGTTGGGCCGGGAGAGCGTAGGAAATCTGATGTCTGAAAATCAGAAAAGAAAAAAAAAGATTCTAAATGGAAACTTTCCTCAGCATTGAGAAATCTCTGTCGTAACAAGATGGTTTTTAGCGCATTAGTTGCCTTTGGCCCATCCTTGGGATGCAGTGGCCATAGCCCTCTGGAAATTGCAGCAGGTCCTCAGGCAAGCCTCTCCGCCATCCCTTTGTCTTCTCTCTGTCCCAGTATTGTCCCAGTGTCCACGGGCCACAGTCACATGGCTCCTCTGGCTAGAGCTGTGTGGGTTTTTTTGTCTGGATATAGATGTCTGCACAGAGCCACTCTTTTTTTTCCCAGGCTGGGTGTGTCACTGTCCATCAGGATCATGCAGATCAGGAGAGTAGGTCTTTCTGGACTATGTGCATCTGGTGCAATGACATGTGAGGTCTGAAGATTAAGAATTTTAAGGGGCTAGAGAGATGGGTTATGGTTAAGGATGCATACTGCTCTCGTAGAGAACCCACGTTCAGTTCCTATTATCTGTGTTGGGTGACTTACATCTGCTCATAACTCCTGCTCCTGGGGATCCAGGACCATCTTCTGGACTCTTGAGAGAACCGTGTCACATATGCACACATATACACACACACACAGATGCACATACATACACATAATCAAATTAGTTAATTACAGTGTAAAACTAGGCTCGGGGTCTTCTGAATAGAAATCCAGAAAAGCAGACAGAGACAAAGAGAAAGTGACACAGAGCCCTGTCCATACTGGTGGCCTCAATTCTATTTTTACTGGGATGTGTATGTGTTTGGCAGGTTCCTGCACTTCCTCCTTTTCGTGAGACAGAGGGTGCATACTTTCAAACACCTGTTTGATGCTCCTAAGAGGCCCCTGAAGGCTTGTACTGTCCCAAGAATCTGAATTTTGGCAGCCAGAGCTACTCAGTGCTTAACACAGGGATGTCCCTGCTTGCTGGTGACTGTGCTGAGATCTACTGTTTGATAAATGTTTATGTGCTGGTGTTCTGCTCACCAGGCTGCAAAGATAAGGAAACAGATAAGTCACAGTGGATGGAGTGATTATACAAGTAGATCTTTCCCTGGGAACAAGGAAGAATGGTCTGGTAAAGAGGAGGGGGAGGCTATTAGAACTGAGACAGTAGAGTCTCTCCTTGGTGGGAACCCCGGAGAACTGGCGAGAAGAAGGTGGTGAATGAGATGACTTTGCTAGGTAGTGAAGAGCACCGCCCTTTGTGGCCAGAGAGGGAGGGGTCAGAGAGCTGTGGAGACTGATGTTGTGGCATTGAGAGGAATAGGTTGGGGACTAAGGAACAGCAGCTGGCCCATACTAGTGGGACGTGTGTGTCAAACTTAAGACCTGGCAACTCCCTGCCAGTAGGCTCTTTTTTGGGTGTCACAAGTTAGAAAGGATAAGGGATGTGTTAGGGAATGGTAACCAAATGCTCTGAGACTCTAGGGGTTAGAAAAACAGTTCAGCTGTCAGTGGGTACTTCAGGGTTTAGCCTGGGGTCAGCAGTGGAGGCTGTTATGACCAAGGCAGCATTGATTGGGACAGTTGGACTAAGTAGATCTCACTTCTTGTAATAACAGCTTCCTGTGAAGGTGAGGGAGAGGCAGGCAGGGCTTTATGGTCATTTCCAAACAGAGGTGACTAAGAAACAGGAGACTTGGCAGTGGGCGAAACAAGGGCGTTCTGGAAGAGAAACCATCCTTAAAGTAAAGCCTGAAGCCTTGATCTGGTGAGACTCCCTTCTCTAAGTTCTTAGGACCTCTAACAATCCCCCCACCCGTCCATTCACCAGCAAGCCCAGCCCTGCTGAGCTGACCTGCACCCCAGAGCTCTAAAGAACTAACCTTAACAAATCAGTATGCAAGCAGCTGGCTCTCCAGCTAGTCTTAGCACAGGGCACAAAGGGCCCAGTGAGCCACTGTTAGAGCCTTCTCACGGCATACATGCCACCACACACACACCCCTGCTCTTGTCCACTCCTCTGGGCCCCAGACTCTGGGCCTTCCTCAGCTCTTTGTTTTATTAAAAGCTGAGTGGACTTGGCATCTGCAGAACCTCGGGGTTGGGGAGTTTGTGTGGGGTCTGGGCAACTCCCCTTTTGAAAGGGTGGGCTCTCATTGGAGAACCAAGATCATCCCAATGAAGTCGAATCACCAGGATGGCTGCAGCATCTGTGACCTTCCTCTAGACTGAATCTTGGGACGGGAACCTGGAAAGTCTCCAGGAGCCAGGGAGCCCTCGGTATCAGTGCTTATTCTGAGACCTCAGCCACCAAGGGAAGGAAGCCAAGGGATTTCCAGTGCCTTCTTGCCTCTCTGGGTTCTTTGCAATCCAGTAGGAAAACAGAATTGTAATGAGGGGTGGGGTGGTGAGTAAAACAGACCTTCTTGCGGTCCCCGACGGACAGGCTTTTAATAGCATTCCTATGTCCAGCAGGAGCCAAGAGCCAGTGGCTGAAACACACAGTGTCTCTCTCTGGTTATCAGACAGCAGTCTGCAGGCAGACAGCACCTCCACTGGATAGAAGCCCTGGGACTCTGCTGGGAAGCCTAGAACCTCTTGACTTCTCAGCCAAGTCCTGGCTCTTAACACTTCCACATGTAGGCAAGGCTGGAGTTTGTTTCTCTGTGGCTCTTCCTCTCCCTTCCCCTCTCCTTGATTCCCTACTTTCTCCCTTGACAACGGGGGATCCTGCATGGGAAAGGATTGTGTTCACTGGAGTCTCATAGTGGAGTGAGTGCCCTCAGAGGGGCCATTCCTTTGCAGTTATTGCATTTCTGATTTCTGGGTCTTCATTTCCCAGGCCTGGAAAGCGTCAGGAAGTGGCAGCTTCCTGCAGGTCCCAGGGAAGGGATGGCATCAGGCACTCAAAGGCTCCTCTTCCATGCGTTCTTCATGGCCCCATAGATAAAACTTTGCTCAGGCTCAGCCCTCAAACCCTGCCTGTGTGCAAGCTCAGCACATTCCCAGTCTAAGGCAGAGAACTTTGGAGAAGCCTATGAAGTCACTTTAGGGGTCGTCACCATGCGGTCTCTGGTTTGAGCCAGGCTGCCAGTTGTGTGTGGTGGGGAATTTTTGTCTTTTGCTTTTTCTTTTTCTGTCTATTGAGAATGGGTTTTTTCTATGTAGCCCTGGCTGTACTGGAACTAGCTATATAAAACAGGCTGTCCTTGAACTCACAGAGATCCACCTGCCTCTGCCTCCCAAGTGCTAGAATTAAAGGTGTGCACTACCACTGAGCTTTCTGTCCATATCTTTATCTGCAAATCTGCTCTGTTCCCCTTTCTAGCAGGTGATATGCTAGGAGAATGCAGGTCTGTTCTAGATGAGCACCGCCCCCTCCTTACTCTATAAGCAGGACGTTCACAATCCCTCTGACAACATTGACTCCCTTAAAGTGCGGACAGCTGTTAAAAGCTGTTAAAGGTTGGCTTACAGGGCTGCCCAGTCAGTTCTGAATCCCAGAATTCAGGTCTGAGGAGTCCTAAGAAATAAAGACATTACCCAGATTTAAGGGACCACTTGGAGGAGCGGCCAGGCGTGTCTGCTAGAGGAAGGGACCCCTACTTCCAGAGGGGTGCATTTCCATGAGGTTCCGTCACCATTCACCTTCCTGTCTGTATCTCCTATGGCTTGTTCTGAGGTTACCTCTGCCGATCCCATCCCCCCACAGCTTCTTCCTCTGAGGAGGGAGAGGCAGAATAAATATGGCTGGCATTATGTTCTGACTCCTGGAAGATTCAAAGCAAGCTTTCCCTCTCCTCCAGACAAGGTGGTGTCAACTGCCACCCTGCGAGGTCTACCTTGCTGTCTGCTTCCATGGCAGACTATAAGAAACTCAAGTTAGAAACTCTTCCCTTAGTCAACCAGTCTTCCTTCCTTCCTTCCTTCCTTCCTTCCTTCCTTCCTTCCTTGTGCCCCCGGGTGTGATAGTTATTTAGACAGTGACAGTCCTTTACAGCTTCAGAACTGTGGGCTAATTGGGCAAGATACAGCTGTGAGAACCATTCTTTCAGGGCACTGGGACTGGAGCATAAGAGAGGACATTCTGGTGTCACTCTTCCTCCCTCCTACAGAGGAGACCTCTTCACTGTGGGTTAGGTGGCTGCTCTCTCATACCCCAGCACCTCGTTCCATCTGGTGCCACCATACCTCAGCATCTAGCCATGCCTGGCACAGACAGTAAATGCTGGTTGAATGAATGGCTTCTGAGATGGGAGGAGAGATGTGCACAGCAATGGGGGTAGCCGAGGACGCTACACAAGTGTAGATAAAGAGGAGAGCAAGAGCCATGTAAAGCTTACTCCTCATGCATTTCTTCAGAGACCCTCTCAGGATCTCAAAGATAATGAGAATGGATGGTAAAGACCCACACCCAGGGGACTCAGGTTCAATTCCCAGCACCCACATGGCAGCTCACAACTGTCTGGAACTCCAGTTCCAGGGCATCTGACAGACACCCTCACACAGACAAACAGGCTAAACGCCAATGCACATGAAATAAAAAGAAATAAATTATTTTTAAAAAGACACCCATGCCTGGCCTGGAGAGTTGGGTCAGTGGTTAAGAGCACTGACTGCTCTTCCAGAGGTCCTGAGTTCAATTCCCAGCAACCACATGGTGGCTCACAACCATCTGTAATGGGATCCAATGCACTCTTCTGGTGTGTCTGAAGACAGTGACAGTGTTCTTATTGAACTTAGCATATCCAACTGTTCTCCATAAAGTGTTGTTGGCCGTCTGTTCCTACCGGGGTTCCACCTGTATGCTGGACTAGGGGTAGGTCTAGCTATGCCCCCCGATGGGTGGGAGCCCTGGTTTGCTGTGGCTCTGACGTCTCTTCTTCTATCCCCCAGGCATCCTTTGAAGTGTCTGTAGAGGCTCGGAGCTGCCCTGGCAGACAGACGACACAGTCTTTCACCTTGCGGCCTGTGGGCTTCCGGGACAGTCTGCAGGTGGAAGTCACCTACAACTGCACATGCGGCTGTAGCACCGGGCTGGAGCCCAGCAGTGCCAGATGCAGTGGGAACGGAACATACGTCTGTGGGCTGTGCGAGTGTGACCCCAGTTACCTGGGCACTAGGTGCGAGTGCCAGGAGGGGGAGAACCAGAGTGGGTACCAGAACCTGTGCCGGGAGGCGGAAGGCAAACCTCTGTGCAGCGGGCGTGGGGAATGTAGCTGCAACCAGTGCTCCTGCTTCGAGAGTGAGTTCGGGAGGATCTACGGGCCCTTCTGCGAGTGTGACAGCTTTTCCTGCGCCAGGAACAAGGGTGTCCTATGCTCAGGTAGGCCTCCAGCCACCACCTTTGTTTTGGGCCACAGCCAGGTCTGGATATTATATGGACCCAGACCCTGCCTTTCTCAGGATGGTGGTGGAAAGGGTCATGCCTGGGGCTGTCCCGGTTGGGTGAAGACCAGGGACAAGGGTGGGTGCCCTTGTGTGGAATACAAACATCAAGTCTGAGGGGTCTGTTCTGGTGGGACTTGCCTGCACAGTGTGTCTGATAAGTGGTGACCGGCCATGAAGATGAAGCATGAGGTAGCACTGTGGGAGGTTACCCATGGTTACCGATGGAGACATGTGGTAGGCTTGCATAGGTGGGGAGGAGAGGAGGCTTCCTATACACAGATTTCCTATGAGACAGGCTTGAGCACATGAGAGTGGTGGCATTGAATGAAGTTTTCAGAACTTCTGTATAAAGTGTAGGACATAGGCGTGTCATGGATTGAGGTGGGCGGAAAGATTGGAATCCTCTGGGACCCATCGTCAGAGGGATGGTTCACTGGGGTTAGTGAGATGCTTCTGTGTAGGTTCATAGAAATAGTGGGATGGGTTGCTGCAGGTGTGTCGTTGTGAGAAATGAGACTGAATGTACTCGGCACATACGTCCCACAAAAGGAGGACATAGGTCAGAGCCATGACACTGGGGGCTGGTACTGTTAGGTGAGCCTGTGGGTCCTGGGGGCTGAGCCTAAACCAGCATGGCGGGGGGGGGGATGAAGTTTCACAATAGACATGTTTTACAGTGTTTTTCTCTTGAAATCGGGAGTCAGGTATAAGCCTTGGGAATGTTTTTGCTCCAGAAGGCTGCTTTTGCCCGTGTTGTTCAGGAGCGGATTTGTCTGTGCAAATCCATCTGCACAGTTTAATAGCCAGACACTTGGCTGCTCGTGGAAATTGGTTTTCCCATCTCTAAAACTGGGCCAACGTTGCTTGCTTCTGCACTACTTTGAGACTGGAAGGAGGCATAAACCAGGAACTTCAGTGGGCACAGAGCCTAACGGGCACAGGGCAGTTGATGCTGGGTGTGCCAGTGAACATCTGAGGGAAAAACCTAACACGTTGGGGATTCTGAGGCTGAGACAAAACACTTTTTTATTTAACCACCAGAACCCACAGTTCTGAGTTAATCTCCCATTGCAGAGTTCTGCCAAAGCATGTGTCTGAAAGCCCCCTGGTGCTCTTTTCCATTTGCCCATCTAACCCTGTGACCTCGAGACTCTCATGGGCCGTGGATTCAGACCCCAGAGGGGAGTACCCAGATCTGAAACTCCCATGTGGCTGAACGGTGCACTAACTTCCTAAGATTGGGAGTTTTCGCCCATAACACATACAAGTTACACTCAGCCCTTAAGGAAAACTTGGAAAACAGGAAGTGGATGGGAAGTGTGGTCAGGCTGTGCTGTCTGTCTGTGGTGAGCGGGATTGATGGGGACCATCTGGTGAACCAGTCAAGGGGTCCTTTTCTTACTTCCCATGTACCCTCCTCTATCTACTCTCTGTGTTGTCAAGAGAACTGCTTTCCCAGAGGGCAGAAGGATTATTCTCAAATCTAGAATGTTCCGAATAGTAGAGAGCAATGTTTAGAGTCATCTATGTTTTCCTCATCCTAAGAGGTCAGTTTCTTTCCTTCCAAACTGTTCCCCAAGTGAGCAGGGGTGACTGCATATGACTTTGTGTCCTGTAGTTCACCCTCCTCCTCCTCCACAGTGGAGCTTGAGTTATTTTAGTAAACTGCCGATTAGAACATTTTGACCCTTCCGTCGTACGTCGCACCAGATCTTCCCTTTAAAAGCCACACTAGCTGAAGTGTGAAAACACTTCAGGACTTCCTGGAGAAAAGAGGTTTCTGCACTTAGGTTGTTGTGGAATTGGTTCAATTAAGATGAGCTTGAAGCAAACACAGCTCCAGACGGGGTTTAATGGCGCACGCTCCTGCAGGGAAGGGCATCTCAGACTTTCTCATCTCAGATCATCGTGGACACAGCGGAGCAGTGGTGAGTCACTCCACCCTCCAGTTCTGGGGTCCCCATGACCAGCCTGAGCTTGGCTCTGGAGCTGCACACACTGTTTAGGTAACTGGTTTAGTTCCTCCATCTGGGGTTTTCATGGGAGAGAAGCCGATTTCCTAAGCACTTGACTCCTGAAGGTGCTGACTCAGGCTCTCAAACCGTCAACCTCAGCAGTCTCTAGCACTTCTCCTTACCCCTGGCCCCTGCAGTCCACCCTGGAAGTGGGTCATGTGGTTGAGGTCTGTCCTGAGGTACTTGTGGTTGGTGGTTGGGCGTGGGGGTGGGCAACGTACTGGAAGAAGTTGCTGAGACAGACTTAAGGCCAGCATTAGTGGGGACACCAGATAAGCTCCTTACATTTATTTAGTGCTTCCTTCCTCTGCTGGGCTTGCAGTCCTGGACCCCTGTTGAGAAAGACAGGAGTACATAGAGAAATGTCAGGAGGATTCGGGATTGGGAGAGGTTTTCCATCATCAAAATGAGCAGCAAAGCGACCAAGACCACGTCTGGAAGCAATTGAGCAGTTGTTACTGTTCTCGTGACACATCACCATGGGACAGCCTCTGCATTCAGGACTCTCATTGTGACTCTCTTCTGGTCTCTAGGAGAGGCAATTTACAGAATAGTTTTGTCCCCAAACAATTTTCTCATGTAACGGGAGTTTTGTGGGGCCCTTGGGATTGCTTCTATTCTTCTGATTCTTGGAAAGGGTTGACCTTTCAACCTTTCTTTAAGTGTGAGAAGGGGTGGGGGGTCCACTCATTTATTTTTAATGTGGTAAAGAGATTTGTTCAGACTTTGTGTGCTTGGTGATCTGTTTCCCTAATAGTCATCTTCTGGGCTCTGGGTCACTCTCCTGTTGAGATCTTATAATAATCTTATGGCGAGCCTGCCCCTTGGGTCTCTTAGAATGAGAAATTTAAAATCTAATTGATTATAAAATTTTGAGCAGAACCTTTTTGGTCTTGTAACTGCGAGCCCCCCCCCCCCCCACCTCCACCAAGTACATTGCAATAGGGTTTTGTAATACGTATCCTACTTTATTATGTGGTGGCTATTAAGAGAACCAAACAACACCAAGTTCCTTCCCAGAGATGAAAATGGGAGTCTAAATCTTGGGGCGTCTTTCCTAAGCTCCAGGAAGAGATCCGGAGTTGCTGACAGTTCTTGGTAAACTTAAAACAGTTCTGACAGGCCTCTGTAGCTAAAAAGACTCCTGTGATTAAAGGCCTGGTTCTTGTTCCTAACTTCTTGCCAAATGGAACACAATTCATGACAACACTATCCAGGTATGTCTGAAAAGTAGTCCTCGATTTACAGAGATTAGGGCTTCCAAAAATAGCCTCTCTGGGCAGATAGTCTGCGTTCCAAAAAATGTGGGCATGAGGGTGCCTGGTTAAGCCACAGGTAAAGGGGCAGTTTGTAGGAACTATTTTTCCTCTGAAAAGTAGCAGAGTCAAGTTTTGCGACCTGGCAGGTAGACTCGGGAGAAAGGAGACTAAGAAGTAAGCTGAGCTTTAAACGGTAATGGCTTTAAAGGCCAAGGAGAGAGTTGGTGTATAGTTCAATCGGACATAGACTTACACGGCATGCCTGCAACCAGCCATTCCTCTTTCTCCTACTGTCTTCTCTGACCTCAGGCTAGAGCCCAGAGCTTATCAGGTCCGTTCTCCTCCTCCAAGTTCTTACCAGCCACGGCTCAGAAGCCAGGCGCCAGTCTCAGCCACCCAGTGGTCATGAGGTTTATGCAGTACTCACCTGGAAGGAGCCTTCTGGGAAGAGCATCCTGAGAGGCCCCTGCATCCGTGCCAACTGGTGGTCCCTGTCATTTCTGTAGGGTAATCGGATGCACACACCTGCATGAAGCCCTCGTGCAGCTTTGGCGCCTACAAGATGAAGTCACTGTGACTTCAACCCCTAAGTCTTCATTCATTCTCATCTGCCTTGCATGGAAAGTGGATGGCGAATTGGTTCTTGGTCCCAGATGGGAAGTATGCAGTGATTCCCTTTCCCCCACCTCAACCCGCCTAGATGTATGTGGCTCTTCATCGAAGCTTTGTTCTTTCTTGTAATTAGCTATTAACATACTACCTCCACCAGCTTTACTATGAGCTCAGGGAAGGGGGCATTGTCACCCATCATAGAGACACAGAGCCAGCGTACTATAAATAAGAAATTAATAGGGTGATAGGAATGTCAGAGCTGGGCTGGTAAATAACCTTGGGCCACTAAAGACATTAGTGATGTCTTCCTCATTCCGTCTTAGACATGTTGCTAACAGATTCAGTAAGAATCTGTTACACATTATGCATTGGTTACCCCCACACCAAGTGTTATTCTAGATGCAGGGAGTCTGTGAGTGAATTTCTAAAAGTTTTTGTTTCCTCTGGAATTTTCCACTGGGGTTGAAGAATGGGCATATAAAGTATCGAAAGCTTCTCCCTGCATGTTCTGGATGTTTCTGCGAGCTCTGAAGATGAGGAGCAATGGAGCAGACCGTATAAGAACCTGCTTTGCTCTGAGCTCTGGGTTCAGCTCCTGGGAATAAAGTTCTCGCTGTGCTGGTCCTATTTCCAGAAAGTTCTTAGCAGGTTGTGGGTGCTTCTGAGCCTGGGTACTCTCAGCACTGGGTCTCCCTTGGCTTCTCTCTGTTTAGAAACGGATGAACACAAGTAGAAGACTGTGTGCCTAGGCTTCTGCTTTTGAACTAAAGGCCTGATCCATAAACTGATGACGTTTGGCTAAAGAGGTACACAATAGCATTTAATAAGCAAAAGATGCAAAGTTAGGGAGACTGTGAGGATGCCAGAGTTTAGGTCTCTGTCATATGCGGATAGATAACTATCAGCCTTTAAGCATCCTAGGATAATGGTATTAGAAAATTTTCCACTCTCCAATTTAGAAGTCTGAGAGACCTCTGGTGGTTGAAACAGTTATTCCTAATGTGTTTCCTTCTCTGTCTCAGGAATTGAGCCAATGTTTTTGTTTTGGTCCTAGTTTTGGGTACTCTAGTGCACTTGATTATTGGCAGGGGCAGGGCAGGATATGATGGTGCTTTGTGTCCTTGGAGGTGAGTGTCCCTTCCTGGGAATACTGCCCTTGGAGCTCCACCCAGAGTCAAATATTCCCTGGAGTTTGGAACTGTTTAGGATGTTTTTTCCTTTCTCTTCCTGGGACACCATTGGTCTCTAAGCTCATCCACAATCCCACCCCACAAAGTCTAAGGGAACTCAACTATGTCCCATGCTAAAGAAGCCCTAGGCAGGGGCTATTTGTTTCCACGGAGCTGACCTTAGTCAGCAGGCAAGCATAATAATGCAAGGAGACTATTTTAAAGTATTTTTACAGTGTTGAAGAGATAGCTTTGGGATTAAGAACACTGGCTACTCTTGCAGAGGGTTTGGGTTTGGTTTCCAGCACCCATCTGGCAACTAACTAATGATTGTAACTCTAATTCTAGGAGCCCGCTATGTCACCTTCTGGCCTCCATGGGTACCATACCTGTGCACATACATATGTAAATGCTTTCTTTTTTTAAAAAAAGATTTATTTATTCATAAGAGTACACTGTAGCTGTCTTCAGACACACCAGAAGAGGGCATCAGATCTCATTCCAGATGGTCGTGAGCCACCATGTGGTTGCTGGGAATTGAACTCAGGACCTTTGGAAGAGCAGTCAGTGCTCTTAACCACTGAACCATCTCTCCAGCCCTATAAATGTTTTCTTAAGCTCTCTTATGACTTGGAGATTATTTCCATAGAAATAGGTGAATGCTTGTGTTTTCCATTCAGCACTAGAGGTCACTAAGCAGGAGGGGGGTTTGTTTGTTTTACATCACATGCCTTTCCTAATAGTACCAGCCACACATAGTAGGTCCAATATGTATTATCTACTTTGGGGAAACTGAGGCCCAGAATCTTGACTAAAGTTCCTTAAGGGGGAAAAAAAGAGGTTTTGCTATATGATCCAGGCTGATGTTAACCTGCTGGGCTTAAGCAGTTCCTCCTGTTTGACCTCTGGACTAGCTGGGAGGTGGGTACCACCCTGTCTCACCTGCTCTTGACTGTAGAGCCAAACCAGAAGAGCCTTGTACTGCCCCTTGCACTGTGGTCATTCTTCCACGGTTGTCTCACTTTGACTAGTTTGTACCTTTGCCTAAGCCTCTGCATTCCTGGTTCGACCCTTACTGTCATCAGCCACATCGAGGCCCGCATTTCTAAGTCAGGCCCAACCAGTCTTTATCTAAACAAGTCTCTCATGAGTTAGACCCCATCCGTCACAGCAGACTTTCCCTGCCTCCCTCACGGCTGGAATATTATCATCACGGACATAAGGGGCCGAGGCTAGGAAGGCGATGGTATTCTTTGGGAAGACTCGGTGACCGTTTACAATGGAGTCTCAGCCTCCATTACAGAAGCATGGCTTAAAGCAGTACCAACCTGGTCTTGTCACAGTGATCACAGTTTGCTCCTCAGACACAAGCTTGTGGTCCAGACACCTGAAAGGCAGAGGGTGAGAGCCACTTGGGAACACCATCAGTTGGCTGTTGGCTGTTTTGTCAACAGCATGCCAAAGACAGGAGTAGCTGGCCAAGAAGCCAAGAACGCAGCGCTGTGTGTGACTGCCGGATGATGTGTGTGCTGAGAGATTGGAACATTGTATAGGAACAGAGCAGGGTGCAAAGCCTGTGAGTTCTGTTTGACTATGGCTGTGGGAAAGGAAGGCGAATCCTTGGTTTTCTTCTCTGCGGTACCCTAAGGCCCCTGGGTTTCATGGGTGCTTGTTGATAATTTGAACTGTCGAGGATCACATTGAAGCCCAGAGGTCAGTGATGTCTGGTGTTGTTGGCTGTCTTCTCCCAGCCATCAGCAGCACGTCCTGAGTGTCCTCTGAAGTGTCCTCAGAAACCATGTCACTGGGCACACACAAACACAAGTTTGATTTTGTATAGATCTGTGGGCTCGTGGGATAAGGTCCACAAAAAGAGAAATATTACACTCTCCCTGTTAAGGTCTTCTGTCAGCAGTTCCGGTTTTGTGAGGCAGTGCTGTGCTGCATGCCACGTGCTGGTCTGGGATGTGCTATATAGAGCAGGCTGGCCCCAAAGCTGGCTTGATTCTCCTGCCTCTCTCAGATAAGTGCTGAGAACAGGGGTGTGTGCTGGTCAGCTTTCAAACATGTTCCGGTCTGAGGGGAGGAAGAGAGAATGGATAGGAAGTCAGGAAGGAAAACCGGAAGTTCTCCTTTCAAGTTCTGTGTTCCTGTCTTCCCTCTGTCCACAGCCACGTCTCTCAGGACGATTGTCTGCAGGGTCATCGGTTGCCTCTGCCTCAGACCTGAACTCGGTCCCATGTGGATTCTCATGTCTCCTACACCAGTGTCCTGGCAAAGCCCTTGACCTCTTCCATCTCTAGCCAGCTACCAGGGTGGGAGTTCCTCACCCCATTCTCTCTGGGGTACCCTGTTAACAACTCTATAGCTAGGGTTGTATCCCGCCTCCTTCCCAACCTCTCCATCCATCTGCCGCTGACCTTTTTCACCCCTTCAAAGTCTTAGCATTTCTCCACTCCTGCTTCTACTATCCCAGTCTGTGTGTGGCCACACTGTAGCCTGTGATGGTTCCAAAACGAACCGCTCATGTCCAGACTCTTAGAGGCCGACCGGACACTCAGATGTGTAAAGAAATGGATCGGGGCTGGAGAGTTGGCTCAGTGGTTAAGAGCAAAGGATCCAGGTTCAGTTCCCAGCACTCACGTGACAGCTCACAACTGTCTGTAATTTTAGTTCCAGGGGATCTGACACCCTCTTGTGCATGTATACACACACACACACACACACACACACACACAGAGAGAGAGAGAGAGAGAGAGAGAGAGAGAGAGAGAGAGAGAGAGAAGAACAGGCAGAACAGCAAGTACATAAAAAAATAAATCATTGGAAGAGAGGCGCTGAGGGGACTCCAGCAGGAGCAGAGGGAGTCCTGCGGTAGACTTCCTTGCAGGTTGTGCAGGAAGTGAGAATGATGTAGGTGTTATATTCTGAGGAGGAGGATAGGGAGGAGGAGAAGGGGGAGCCACTGAAAGCTCCGTAGCAGAAGTGTGTGTAGCATTGCCTGGTTCATATTACAGTAGAGATGACAGAGACAGTGCCTTGGAAGCTGGAGCAGACACAGGATGGGACCTGTCGGGGGAGAGGCCATGGTACTCTACAGGTAATAGGAGCTCATCCTCAGGTACCGTGGCTCTGAAGGATCATGTCAAGCTCGTGCCAGGTCCTAAGCACCCACTCCACCCACTTGTCCTCCCACCATCAACCCCAAGGAGCCCCAGATTATCTGTTCTGTCACTTTACATTCCTACCTTCCCTCTAGGCTGCCTGCTGGGTTGGATGCTCTCCCTCCTCCACTCTCTCTAAATCTGAGGCTTAATTAACCGGGAGGCCTTCCCCAGCCTCCCTGTCTCCTGGCCCAGGGCCCCAGTCACACATCAGCAGCAGCGGTGGTAATAGAGAAGCCAACAGCTCAGCCAGCCAGCCCTGTTCAACAGAGAAGATAAGGGAGACCAGTACTGGCTTAGTGCCTCTGGTGGAATGAGCCAGGCTTGTACCTGGGTCTACACCACCTTCATGATACCATACCTTAAATTCCCTTAGGCTTATTATCTGTCGAGATTGCCTTCCCCAGAGAGGAAGTACTCCATAAATTAGAAATACAGACCCCTATGCTGGGTGTGGTGGTACATGTCCTTAATCCCAGTGCTTGCGAGGCAGAGATAGGTGGATGTAAGTTCCAGGCCAGCAATGGATACACAATAAAACACCATCTTAAATAAACAAAGAAAAAGTATAGACTTCTGTAGCCAAGAGTTCTGTAGTTATGGTGAGCTTACTGGCCCCTCTGTTTTTCATGTCCCACACCTGTTGAATAAATTAAGGTAGTAACTGTACTCACTTACATAGCGCCCTTGGGTGGAGTAAGGTAATGTGTGTACATTGCATAGAGCAGTATGTAGTAGTGTGACTTCTCAATCACAGTGACAAAGTACCTGAGAAAATCAATAGAAGAGGAGAAAAGTGGGGTTTTGGCCACAGTTTTGGGAAATTGAGTTTCATTCCTGTGTCCTGTGTTGAGGCACCATGAGGGGCCTCATACCTCATTGGGGGGTAGGAGCAGAGAGGACAAGCCAAAAGCCCAACATTCCCTTTAAGGGCATGCCCCTGGTTGACCTAACTGCCTTCCACTAGGCCCCACACTGTCCCCGTTGTGCCAGCCTGGAGAACAAGCCGTAAACACAAGCGCCTCTGGGAGGCAGTCCAGGTCCAGGTGTAGCTCTGGCGGATTACCAGGGTCCTCCTGTCACTCGTTCTGAGGAGGTTCCCGTGACCTGATCTGAGTGGGATTAGACGTCAGGCCAAGGTGTCCATTCTTCTGTTGCGTGTTCACAAAGCTTTCTCCTTCACCACGCAGTGTAGACAGGTGCTCTCCCTGTGGAAGGTATTGTTCTGGTCAGGGCCTGGACGTAGGTACAGATTGCTAAGGATGGGCTAAGCACTCAGGTTCAGCCTCGGGGCTTCAGAGAGGGGATTGGAAAGGTTGGGTCTCAGCCAGGCTCTCTCGGTGGGGCTGACTTAAACCAGCGAGCTTTGCTGTGCTTCCCCATAGGGGAGGCTGCCCTGAGCTGAGGAACCAGAAACAATGTTGCCAGCAGTTTATCTAGTTGCAGTTGAGAGCTGTGTGCCGGAGCTAGGAACATCCTCTCTCTCTGTCTCTGTCTCTTTCTCTCTCTGTCTCTCTCTGTCTCTTTCTGTCTCTCTCTCTGTGTCTCTCTGTCTGTCTGTCTGTCTCTCTCTCTCTCTCTCTCTCTCTCTCTCTCTCTCTCTCTCTCTCTTTTTCTGTAACTAAGGTCTGTGTACCAAGTAGATGAAACTAGGAAACACCTGGCCAGTCAGAGACTCGCAAGGACAGTGACGGTCAATTACATAACCCTAGTCTGTTTGTCAACAGAACCAGGAGGAATAGTGTGTCTCCGGAGAGATTTCCCCTTCCTGTTCAAAGTCCCAGAGAGAGTCCTGGCTGTGTGTTTGGGCACAGGGTCAGTTCACCTGAGAAGACTGCGCAGCCTGGCATCAATGTCCAGGATGCCTGAGTGCAGAGGCCTCCCAAGTCTCCTTTCCCACAGGCTCAGAGGGAGAAACTATGGGCCCTGGCTCAGGGCATTGCAGGAAATAGACAGACAGACGGATAGGCGGATAGACAAACAAACACACTACACTACACAGAGCTGCCATTTTGGTACCCTGTTCTCATGATAGTTGCTGGAGAGCTCCACCTCTGCCCAAAGTCTCACTCAGATGTCTGGAACAGAAGTAAGGGTGGACTTGAGGTACCCAGGAAGTTACTCAGGCTGGGCCAGGTCCCCCAGCTTGCTTACTTCCTGTTTATGCGGCCTGTTCTGAGGCTAGGTGGGGCATTGAAGGCTGAGGTCCAGCTGTGGCAAAGAGGGCATCTGAGTGGGAAGGCGACCTCAGCCTCAGAACTGTAGAGAGAGAGAAGGCACAGCCGTGGGCGCAGGAGGTAGTGGGTGTGTTTACACAGGAGGTTGAGATGTTTGGGTAGGGGGAGGGAGGGAAGACCTTGAAGAGAAAGAAAGCCTGAGAGCCATCTTCCCCTCCTCCTTCCCAGGGCCAGAATGGCCTTCCTTTGGGGAGGGAGCCGGTGGATTCTAGAACTAAAGAGGAGCTGGTTTCAGGAGAGGTGATTTGTACCACCAAGGTTGTGACTCCTGCCTGCTTCAGATTCTTTGCTGTTGAGCCTCGGGGGATGAGAACCATTCTCAGGTTTCTCCACTGAGCTGGTCCTTTCTTCCTCTAAGCCTTCCAGACTTGGAAGAGCCCAGCCTGTGGTAAAGAGTGGGAGCTGCCTTACTGGGCCTGGAACTGAGGACTTGAGGCTGGCAGCCAGGCCTGCCTCCTGGCTTTGCTGATTCCAAATGTATGTGCATATTCAGGTTTGAATATGCTGGTGCTGAGGGAAGTCCTCGGGCAGGGCTCAATGGGCCTTTGTGTTGTCAGCCACTCCACCTAGACTCCTGGCCTTGGCTCAGCAGCTCCACCAGGTTCAGGTGCTCAAAGGCAGTGTGGGTAGGTACTTTGCACCTCAGCTTGGGCTTGGATCACCGTGGGAATTGGCAGGAAGCCTCCCACCAGCATTACAGCAACAATAGGGGAAAGGAAGGCTTACTGAATGCCAAGCATGTTGAAGCCTACCCTCACAGGACTACCTAGTAAGGAGCCGTTTCTAGCCTTACTTAGAAATAGAGGCAAAACATAAGGCTTCTGTGCTAGTAGACCAGGGTGCGGGCTAGCATCTGGTCCCCAAATCCTGCTGATCGCTGCCTCGGTATGTAGATGTTTTAGGTGTCCCATGCCTGGGTCCCACTTCTCTTCATGGCCAACCTCACCCTCGCTTGTCCTGAGGCTGATGTCTCTGTGATTGAGGGGTGGGGCTAGGGAGGCTGGGCAGTGCGGCCTCTCTGCTTGGGAACACCTGCCGTCCATGGTTTTCCACTCCTTATTCCTTCCTTCCTTCCTTCAAGGTGATGCTCCCTGGCTGTCAGGTGCTCCACTGTTCTTGTCACTAATACAGTCACCTTGTTTCCTGAAGCCACCTTCAGCGTCTGCCTCAAAGCTCTCCCTTGTATCCAGTCCCCACGGTTTAGGGCAGGCGGTTCTGTCTTTCTTTTCCAGGGCATGCCATGGACCATAGACGATGTCAGGCTTTCCTTGCGTGTAAGGGCAGGTATTTTCTTGGGCATTGCCACATAAGTGTTATTTGTGCGAACAGGAAAGGAAACATGTTCTGGGAGTTCAGGGGCTTCTTCAAGGTCACAGTACACAAGGAGGATTTGAACTTGGTACAGCCTATCCTCCTTCTGCTTTCCACGATCCACTCTCAGCATCTTGGCTTCTTCAGCTCCTCCCTGCAGGGCATCTCACAGAGGCACAGCCTTGGCCTCAGTCATCTTATCCCCTGCCAGTCTGCCTGTGATTCCTTTAGAAGCAAGTGGGGCTTCTTTGCTGCTCAGCCATCATGGTTGGGAGTACAGAGCTTCAGGCACCGTCGCTGGGCATGCCCATTCTATGGCAAGACCTTTGCATATAGATGTTTGGTTACCAGAAAATCA
The DNA here is from genome assembly GCF_963924665.1 of Micromys minutus. Taxonomy (NCBI): domain Eukaryota; kingdom Metazoa; phylum Chordata; class Mammalia; order Rodentia; family Muridae; genus Micromys; species Micromys minutus. The sequence goes on along the minus strand of NC_137976.1, from coordinate 58,939,306 downwards.
AAGTTCCCTTCCACGCACACTGCACCCCCAAACCCACACATGGAGTAATACACATCTCCAAAATATCAGTGCTTTGGGATACTGTTTGAAATTACATGTGGATCGCTTTACAGTGCTGCTAAAACCAGAGGCAGAAAGGAAGTTAGGTCTCAGCTTACAGTTCCTTGTGCTGGGAAATACCAGCCATGCCTTCTGCGGTTCGTATGCCCTTGCTTATTGGAGGCTTATGATACTTGAGCTATTGGAGAGTGTCAGAAAGTATATTTGGCTAAACTACTCAGGTAATTGAGGTATGAGGATCAGGATTCAAAGACCTGCCTGGACTATAGTCTGAATTCACGGCAGGTTGGTCAACTTAGTAACCATGTCTCTAAACAGAAAATGCAAACAGAAATGCCCCCCCCCCAAAGCAGAATCTGAGGTTCATTTTAAAAGATAGACATGATGAATGGATAGATATGTCTCCAGCAGGCAGAGTATGGGAGTCTGGATACTCACAGCACAGTCTTCACTCTTTCTGCAGATTTTCCATAAAGAAATGTTGGGTGATGGTTGCCTCTAGCCATTAACTACATCAATTTAAGTAGGCTTTTGACAGACACAGTTCCTGGGGCAAAAGTGAAGGGCTTTGTGTTTGTTAGATCCATTTCATCTTTGAAGACTCCTGTGTTGACATTGTTTAGGTACCAAAGTAGTACTGGTCACATGCTGGTGGGGAGACTGTAGTCATCCTGAATCCTGTGTGCCTGTGACCTTGTACGGCGTGTTCCTGTGGCAGCCACATCACATGCCAGCTACTGTGTGGTGTGGGCCGCATTCCTCAGCCTCCTCTTGGCCTGCCTGGCATTCTTCTCTTCCCAGAGGCCTGGCCATATGCCTCAGCACAGCCTGTGAAATGCCCTGTGGCTTGGAGCCCCATAGACACTATCCTATGAAGGAGGGTTGGGACACAGGGACACTCCAGATGGTCCCCCCTCCTGTTTCTGGTAGGTTGTGGGCACTGTAGAGCAGATAAGCCAGAAGAAGAGGGCCAGGAAGTTGAGTGGCTAAAGCCTCTCTAAAGTTAGGTCCTAACCTGTATTGTGGAGTAGATTCATTAGTGGTCAGGAGCATGCTGGGATCCAGTGTCAGAATGGCTGACTCCAAAGCAGAAGTGAATTCACTGCTGAGCCCCATTGTGATGACACCCAAAGCTCTGCTCTCCAGCCTTGAACTCCCTCAGGAGTGGATATTCTGAGTGCATCCAATCTCCTGGTTTTCTTAATGATGTCAGCCTTAGCAACAGGCACCAAGGAGGAAGATACGCTGCTAAAACAGTCCTTTAAAAAGCCATTTAGACACACACACACACACACACACACACACAGAGAGGGGGGGGCAGACTCCAGTTCCCATCAGGCATGACAGGAGGCTTACAATCGCCTGTCAAGTCCCACTCCAAAGGTTTCGACACCCTTGTCTGAGCATGGATCTCCCATCCACCTGTGCATGTAACTATACCAGAGCACAGATGAAAATGAGCCTTAGGAAGAGCGAGCCATTTATAGCACGGGGAAACTCAGAACCCCAGTGTCCTTGCTTTTCAGGACACACACATTATGCCTAGCGAGTAGCCACACCCAGCTCTATGTGGTGATGCTGGCACCGCCCATGATGCCTGCAGAAGCTTGAGGCAATGCCCCCCTAGTCCTAACAACAATCTATAATAGCCACACATCCTGTTTCCAATGACTGCATTCCCTAAGGATCTAGCAAGCAAAAGAACAAGCAACAAGTCACAGACAGACAGCAAAAAACATCATCAAAGTAGGCACTCTGCTATCCAGCAGAGGTGACTAGGAGAGCCCAATCGAGAGAACAAGCAAACAGCGTCAAATCTGTGGCTTACAACATCTCCCTGAGACAAACTGGGGAAGCCCTGCTGAGACTTTTTGTGGATGTGCTTCTGCTCTGTCCTGCTGTGGGTATTTTCATACACGGGGGTAAAACAGTAAAGCTCTATTGGAGACCATTGACCTTCCAGTTCGCAAGGGCACAATGCCTGTCATAGCCTTGGCTGTGTGGTCACAGGGCCAGGAAGCTAGCCTGCTCACGACGGTTCAGAGGACATTTGAAGTATACATGCTCTGTCCTGCTTTTTGCAAGCACATGACAGTTTGCAATATAACTTCTACTATATGGGACAGGACCCATCCAGTAAGGAGGACGAGGTTGTCCCCAGTAGGTTGTCGTGATGGCCACGCCTATTGTGGGAGACAGCAGGGCAGGAGTTTAGACCAGATATGCCTAGCTGACTCTTTGGGCTCAGCCGCAGCTAGCCGGGTGACCTTCTGTGAACTGTCTCTTCTGTTTGTCAGTTTCATTATTCTGCCTTTGGTGGGAGGGGAGTAATTAAGACAGGGCTTTTCTGTGTACTCCTGGCTGTTCTGGAACACATTCTGTAGACCAAACTGGTCTCAGACTCAGAGATCCACTCACCTCTGCCTTCTAAGTGCTGGGATTAAGGGGTGCAGCACCGCCACCCAATATCATGTCTCGTGAAATGAGTGCCCCTGCCTTGTGGGTTACTGTGAGAGTAGATGGAGCTGACAATGCCAGACAGGAATACAAGGAAGAGCCAGTGAGCCTGAGGCTCCGCAGCCCTCCCTCCCTCACCACCCCCAACCTACCCCCAGCCCCAAAGGCAGGGCCTCAGGGTCACTGGAAGTCACTAGGACTCAGGAAGTGTGGCTGGGTGTGGTTTTGCTTGGGCCTGTAATGAACCACCATATGTTTCGTGCATTCAAGAAGTCCAGAGGTCAGGAAGTCTTGGTTTGTTTCCTCTGGCTGAAGTCAGGGTACCATCATGGTTATATTCACTCACACCCCTGGGGGGGGGCGCTAAGCTCTCCCAGCTTCTGGAGCATTTCCTTGCCATCTTCCAAGCCAGATGCAGAGTGTCTTGCTTTTGTTGTCCCCTGGCCACCTTCAGTAGTCACCCCCAAGTCCCTGCTCATGTTGTGAGGACCTCATTGGTAGGCCTAGGGCCCAACGGAGCCGTTCGGAAGACACTGCTCCCCTTAATATCTTTAGTACTTTGGCCTCCCGATACTCAGTTTCTGATGTGGACATATTGGGAGACTATTTTCCTACATCTACCGAGTCAGGAAGCCTTTCTGGTTCTATGTCATGACTTGATCATTTAAAAGCACCAGTCTATACCCTGCCACGTCACATGTCTTATTCTGTGACATCATTGGAGGAAAAGTCAGTGCCTCAATTTCTGTGGGATTCCTCTCCCTGTCGCATGGTGCAGAGAGGTATGTGTTCATCATATATAAAGACTGGCAGACCCTGACTGATCCACGTGTGTGTCCTTTTAGGCCACGGCGAGTGTCACTGTGGAGAATGCAAGTGCCACGCAGGTTACATTGGGGACAATTGTAACTGCTCAACAGACATCAGCACATGCAGGGCCAAGGATGGGCAGATCTGCAGCGACCGAGGCCGATGTGTCTGTGGGCAGTGCCAGTGCACAGAGCCTGGAGCCTTTGGGGAGACATGTGAGAAGTGCCCAACCTGCCCTGATGCCTGCAGCTCCAAGAGGTAAGGGTCTGCTCTTCCATGCTCACTCCCAGGTCTGTCTTTGTCAGGCAGCCTCTGGTGCCTGCCGTCCAGCCTCTCCCATCTATACAGCCTGGCTGCCAAACAAAACTTGTACTAACACTCACCAAAACACTAGCTATGAAATGCTATTATCGGTGGTTGTGAGGGAGGAAGAGAGGATTGGTAGAAGAAAAGTTAAAATAGTACACTCACACTCACACACACACACACACACACACACACACAAACTGCATCACCGATCCGGTCTGAGCAAGTTTAGAGACTGCAGAGCGGCTTTCATAGACCAGGCCTGTGGGAACTGGTACACAAAACAGACTAATCAGAAAGCAAATGGGATGGAAAGGAGCCGACCTAGATAGGGATGCCCAAAGCAAGCGTGGGGGCTTTGGATTTTTCTGCTCTATTTATGCTGATAATGGAGCAGGGACTGAATGTAGAGGGTTGTCTAGACTTCAGACACTGGCTCGGCCCTGGGTCAGGTCACACAGACTGATGACCATCCTCTGGCCTCCAGAGTGCAACAAGAGTCAGTTGCAAGCAAGAGTCGAGCCACAGTGCTGTCCGGAGCATGGGCATGCCGTTGGCTGGCAGAACTTGCTAGATCACAGCTGTGTCATCATTGGAGCTGAGGAGCCAGGCAGGCAGTGGGGGAGGCCGGACACCAATTAGAAACAAGTGGCCATGCAGGCGGTGTTACTCCTTGGCGGAGGAGCACAAGTGTGTGATTATCTTTTGGCAGGTTATCCCCTCAAACGTCTGGCCCGGCTGACAGTGAAGAGAGCTGATGCTCACAGAGCTTTCTGAATGGCTTGACCCTCCCTGGCCACAAGCCACAGACAACCCTGGCTGGGCATGGGCAACTGAACCTGCCTTCAGATTGAGAGACAAGATAGGCAGGGAGTGGCCAGGCACCATGCCTGTGTGGCTGAAATCACAGTCCTCATCAGCATGTTGTGCCCAAGGGACTCCCCCACCCCAACCCTCCACCTTCCAGCCCACATAGCTTCCAGCAGTGTCACTCCCACTGTTCAGGGCACTTGAGGCTCATGGGGGATGGGCCGAGCTAGGGCAGCACACGGAGTCAGTAAAAGGAGCTGAAGCCCCCACCATCCCATGGAGCGGCAGGCAATGTGGGGTTGTCTTGGGCAGTTAAAAGACGGGGGGGGGGGGGGGGGGACACAAGAGATAGGAAGGCCCAGAGATAGGGACTGGCCCTTGTCATCTGTCCCTGGACCACATTGACCTTCTGTCTCTTCCATAGTCTAATGCAAACTTGTTTCTTTTTTCCTTTTCCTTCTCTTTTTCTTTGCCTTCCTGCCTTCCTTTCTCTTTTTCTTCCTTCCCTCCCTCCTTTTTCCCCTCCTTCCCTCTCTTCTTTCCCTTTTTCCGAAGTTTTCGTGATCATGACATTTTAGGCCAATTTTTCTACTGGCTGCTTTCTGAGAGGTTTTTGAATACTTTAGTCCTTCATTCTCTCGTGTTCTAGAACTAACCAAACACACACCCTTCACTTCGGTGAGGTCACACTCGGCTCCAGCTGATTTTAATTAACACGCCTTGAAGAAAAGAGTCTTTGAGCAGCTCGTTGTTGTAAAGGGGCAGACATGCTCTCCTATGTAGGCTCCGGTGCATTCTGAGTCCCCCACCCCCGCACAGGGGGCTCAGGTCTAGGCTACTGTATGCATGTATAGAGCATCTGAGAAACAGCAGGGTGATACAGCAGGGAAGCTGCGGCTTCCCGCCAACCGAAAGCAAGCATCCTGTTTGCCCTGCGTCCATCCAAGAGGCTGGCGGAAGGGTGAGCGAGCTTGAATGAGCTGAGACGGAGCCACCCCTTCCTGGCCACTTGCCGAGCCTGCCTACCCTGAGGGGAGGTGGGGGTGGGGGAAAGGACCATACAGGACTGGGGACAGCTATGCTCTGTACTGTCAAGTATCCGAGTATCCGCATGAGATCAGCCCAGGAGGGGAGGATTTGCCTCCAGCTCTGGAATAGATTCCTAACGCATATCAGTGCCCTCTTGAGAAAGTCATGACCCCCTCTCTTCATGGTCTACCCTCTGTCCAGTCGTCCTTGATGTCCAGAAGGTGGTTTGGAGTATGTCTGGGAGACGACTCCAGGAGGGATCCTGCTCTGCTTCTCTTGGACCTTACCTCTGGAAAGTGGCTCTACTGTGTGATGGAGCTCCCTCCTGCCCTGAGGTCAATGTCCCCAGCTCCCGTGCTGGAAATAGAACCTCAGTCAGATAGTTGCACGCGGCTGCCTTCTGGAACCAGGGAACTTTCTAGACACCTAGCTGCTTTGTTCCCCATCAGCATGTGGGATGAGCGGGGTGACCTGTCCCCCTGTGGCTGGGGTTTTGTGGAGATGCCCATTACTTTAGTGTCAGGGTACCTCACCTGCACACCCCACTCTCAAGTCTTTTCTTTAGACCTCTAAGCCACTTTCCCAGAGTCAGCTGTCCCCCGTGCTGCTTGGCCCTGCTTACCCTGCCCTGGAGTTTGCTCTTCCTAAGGAGGCAGGGACCTTTCCTTTCTTGCAGATTTTAGTAGCAGCTTTGGCTAAGGCCTGGCCTCACAGCTGTGTTCCCAAGCTGATGCAATCTTAGGAGGTAGACTGTCAGGACCCCAGTTTGATGATTTAGAATGTAATAATAACTGCTCAACATATAATCAGGCATCCTCACATTCTGTCAGCCCAAGGTGGGTGGTAGGAGACCGAGAAGGTTTCTTTTTGGCTCCTCGTCTGCTTTCTAGAGAAGGTCACTGTTATAAAATGTACCAGCTTTAGACAGTTACCATGTAAGTGACCAGCGCACCCTGAAGGACACTGACAGGCGGATGGACTGTGTGGGAATGGGCATAGGGTTGGAGCCCGGGGTACCCAGATATTGGGTACCGGGAACCAGAATTGCCAGGAAGCCCCACGATAGAGGTCAGCTCTTAGGGTTACCGTTGCGCCCAGGCATTGGTGCTTACTGAGCTTTGTCCAGAGTGACAGATAGGGATACTGAGGTTGGGGAAACACAAGGGCTTCAAGCACTGGATTCAGAGATGTGGAGGCTCCTCTAAGGGCCAGGAGTCACTTTCATGCCCTGGAAACCTCTTTCACGGAGCTGACTCCTCAGCCAGTTTACCATAGTAAGGTGCAGATGGATCTGGTTTGGTTCCTGCTGTCAGCATTGGGAAGGTCTGCAGCTGGGAAGTTGACCAGTACACCAGATAACACCTCTAAACTCATACATACCTCCCCGAGACCCTGGGGCTTCCTTTTAACACCAGCAAGATGTCAGAGCATCAGGTCCCCAAGTGCAGCTGAGCCTTTGGGACAATATGCAGCCACTAACGACCACCTTGATTTTTCTCAGAGACTGTGTAGAATGTTCTCTGCTTCACCAAGGGAAACCTGACAACCAGACCTGCCACCATCTGTGCAAAGATGAGGTGATCACGTGGGTAGATGCCATCGGTGAGTGCCCTGAAGAACAGCTGTCTCTCTGGACCTTGGCAGGCATCTCAGGGTCCCTCCCCCCCGGAAGTGAATGGTCTCAGCCTTAAGTCTGGTGTAGCTTTCTTGGCATAATCCCAAGGGGACCTGGGTGGGGCCCTTGGATGTTATTGGCAGGACTCTCATACAGAAATCAGTTTGGCAACTGCCCACTAAATGTGCATACCATCATGACCCAAAGATTTGGGACTGATTTTTACATAAATGGTTATGACATTGATTGTAGTGGTTGGTTGTTCATTAACTGATGAATGGTAAAGCAAGTTACAATATTCGTTCATAATGGGACATTATCTTACCACACACACACACACACACACACACACACACACACACAAGAGGCAGAGTACTAACATCATAATATGTATGAGCCTATAAAATATTGAGCTAAGTAAAGGAGCTGGGGAGAAAAGAACATAGATATTAAATGATGTCTACAGTAGGCAATGCCAATTGAGAAAGAATAGGAAGGGGTGGGGCACACGGTTGAATGCTAGCATTTTTGGGTGGTGATACAACATTGTGAGTTTCCTAAATTGGCTACATTTTGAAATGATTAAACAGGTCCTAAGGGACTGCATATCTGCAGAGAGAAATTTCAATCAAGGCTAGCCAATACTAGCAGACTCACCCTCTGCCTTGACCCCCAGCTGCTGTAAACTCCCAGCGCTAGCTTTGTCTGCCGTGGTCCTGGATTCTCTCTTTGTAGACTCCTGTTTCCTCTTCCCTGGTTTTGATGGACTGCTTGACCCGATCATAGCACTGAAGTATGCTGAGTCTATTTATCTCACGAACATTCAGTGAGCATTTACCATGTGGCCAGACTCGTGCCAGACTCTGGGGAGTTGGGAATTCTTTGCAGCCCCTGACATCCCTGCCTTTTGCTTTCCCTGGCTTGCTATCCAGGGCCTGGCTGAGCTCTTTTTTCATGAAGCACATGCAGTTAGGAAAGAAAAAGGGTCCCTTTCCCACCTCCCACAAACAAGTCTGTCCTATGTGGGACAGCTTCTTCATTTATTTACTTGCTTGTTTGTTTGCTTATTTATTTATTTTTGAGGCAAGGTCTCACTATGGGAGTCCTGGCTGGCCTGGAAGTCACTATGTAGACCAGGCTGGCCTCCAACTCACACCTGCCTCTGCCCCGAGGTGCACCACCATGCCCAGCCTTATTAGTTTGTTCCTATTTTTATATTGTTCTCACTACATATCCCGCTTCAAACTTTCCATCCTCCTGTCTCAGACTCCCAAGCACTGGGATTATAATCATGTGCCGTGGCATCCAGTTCTTCCCTGTGCTTTTAAAAATACACTCTCACCAAGTCTGAGGGGGATGAGAGAAAAAGGTGGCCCTTCATATTTGGGAATCACAGCAGGTGTTTATCTACTTCCTAGCTGAAGCGCCTGTTGAAGAGACAGGAAAGGAGACACATTTAGTGGCACAGCATTGACCTGTAGTTGTGGTTTGGGATGCATGTATACCCTGTGGTCTTTTCTCCAACCTTTTTACCTCCTAAAGATCAGTCTTAAAGCCCTTTTCTGGGGACCTGGTACCTGGACAGGACAGGGTTGGGGGGGTGTGGGTAGAGAGAAGGACTGTGGCAGCCCAGGAAGAGGTTTGTCAGGAGTGAGATCCAATATACACAAAGCTGGCTCTTTAATAGCCTGGTCTCTGACAGGGCCTCACATATCAGTGTGGAGTGCCACCATGCAAGCAGCCTCTCCTCCTCAGAGCCTCAGCACCCTGAGTTCCAGCTCCCACATTAGTCAGTTCAGCCCTGCAGACTTTCACATCACCACTAGCCAGTGCTTCCGAGGGTTGATGTGTCCCCAAATCAATAAGCTCAGCCCTGGGCCTGTGATCTTGATGTGAGAAATCCGAGCTCATTTTAAAGCCCTACGGCCCCTTGGAGTCTCCCATATTTTCCTATAGGGCTTGGTTTCCATCCCCATCCATGAGTGGTTCTAATGTTACCCAGAGAGATGCTTAGGATGTCTCTGCTTGCTTCTCTCTTAGTCAAAGATGACCAGGAGGCTGTGCTTTGCTTCTACAAAACAGCTAAGGACTGCGTTATGATGTTCAGCTACACAGAACTGCCCAATGGGAGGTCCAACTTGACGGTCCTCAGGGAGCCAGGTAGGTGAGAGCCCAAGGAGCCAATCTCGGGGTGCTTTCTTGTGCCAGTCCCCTTGTGTTGGCACATGCCTATGAATCCAGCACTCTGGAAGTAAAGTCGGGGAGATGAGAAATTCAGGGCCTCTAAAGGCTACTTGAGACTCCATCTCAAAGTACGTATGTGGAGCACACTAGCCAGCCATACTGCTGAAGCAGAGGGCTGAGACTGGGGCATTGGGCCTTTGGGCTTGCTGCCGTGGAGACTTACTGTGAAGGAAACCTTTGCGTGCTGGGTTAAACTGTTTTGCAGGGAAGGTGCAAGGCAGCTGCTCCGCCGGGGCTAAGATGTCCCTTACGTTGAGGATTTTCCAGGACACGGCATCTTGTCTGGCTGCTGCTGTTTCCCAGTGCAGATTCCAAGGGCAGGTGGAGCTCTGGACCTAGCATTTCTACCTGCTGCCTGCTCAATTCCAACAATTCTTGTGATTGTTCTGGGCACTGGGACTAACGTTAGCCTACACCTCAGAGCGACTGGGACTCAAGCCAGCCATTTCAGCTTTTGGATCGGGGAGAGAGTAGAAAAAGTGTCACAGATTCCAGGTCACAGAGCCCAATTTGCAAGTTGAGCCCAACCCCCAAACATAGCATAGCCTTCCTAGGCCAGAGACAGAGGCAGTGTAGTATCAGCCCAGGTGTCTTGCCTGTGGCCATAAGGCCTTGCTCTTAAGCCCTGTCTTTGCTTGGAAATAAACACATTTGCTCCTTGGAGCTCTTTGCTAAGGGCTCAGAAATGCCCAGCCTGGTGCATGCTACCTCCTGCCTGCCTGGTTTGTCACTGAAGCCACTGATAAGAAAGCTAGGCTGTGGCCCACTCAGCCTCCTGCCCTGGAGCTGGGCCAAGCTTAAGCCTCTGGGGTGCAGCCCAATAGAAGTATAGCCATTCACCAAGGGCCTCATTTCTGTCACCGTTTGGCTGTGTGATCTTGAAACAGTTACTGGATTCTCTGAATCGTTCACTGTCTGTTCCTTGGGGCGACCTCCTGCAAGCACCCCAGCTTTCAGCCTCACAGAGGCAAGATGAAGAAGAATGGGTAGAAGGGGGGGTGTAACCTTTCATCTCGACATTACTGGAGTGCTGATCTGCCCACCTGTCTCCTGGCCCCTTCCAGAGTGCGGAAGTGCCCCCAATGCCATGACCATCCTGTTGGCTGTGGTTGGCAGCATCCTACTGATTGGGATGGCGCTCCTGGCCATCTGGAAGCTGCTCGTCACCATCCATGACCGCCGAGAGTTTGCCAAGTTCCAAAGTGAGCGCTCCCGGGCCCGTTACGAAATGGTAAGTAAAGTAAAAAGGGAGTTGCTGGCCTAGAGCCAAGGCCAAAGGCTAAAAACAACCAAACCAACGAGAAAAAAAAAAAAAAGAGCCAAGTATGGCAGTACGCACCTATAATCCCAGCTGCTACGGAGGCTGAGACAGGAAGCGATTGAAGTATAGTTCAGTGATAACATGCTTGCCTAGCATGTGCAGGGCTCTGGGCTGAACCCTTACTATCACAGAACAAACAAATAAATCTCCAAACAATGCAGAGTCAACACCTTCATTGCTGACTAGGAGAATTACGCACCCGGAAGATGAGAGGGATGTGCAGACTCCTGGTGCGTGTTGGGACTGCTGAGGGGTGAGGCGCCAGAGGCAGGCTCAGGGGGAGTTGGATAGACACCGGGACAGACAGAACCCAGGAGAAAAGCTCATGCTCTCCGGTCTGGTCAGATGGTCGTACGATCAAGTCCTGCCCCAAGGCACACTGCAGGCTTGGCAGAACAGAGCTCTGGGGAAGTATCCCCAACTCTCCACGATTAGAATCTGTCTGTTCAGGTTCCAAGGGACTTCCGGGGCTTTCCGCCTAAGCCCTGTATTTCAGAGATGAAGAGTAAAAGCTTGGAGAAGGGAGGGAATCCCCCAGAGTGCAGAGCGAGTCAGAAGCAGGCAACCCTGCAGGTGCTAGACGGACCTGAGGCTGCACTAACACATGAGCTCTCCTCTCTGTGTTCACAGGCCTCCAACCCACTGTACAGAAAGCCCATTTCCACACACACTGTAGACTTCGCCTTCAACAAGTTCAACAAATCCTACAATGGCTCAGTGGACTGAGGCTCCTAGATGGCTGGAGGAGGTCTGAGGACAAAGACTGGTGTGTCTCGGACTACTTGGACCATTTGCTCACACTAGCTAGGCACACACCAAGATGCCCTCCGTTGAGCAGTAAGGCCACCTACACAGCAGGCTACAGGCACGTGAGGCCACTTCCTCCAAGCCAGGGAGAGCAAGGAGACTGGCATTCTCGGCTTCCCCGCTGCCTCCAGCTTGATGTCTCCATGAACTGCCGAAAGCTGGGCTGCCCCTCCCTTCCCAGCTGGGCCAGACAAGAAGGTATCTGGAAGAGTCTTCGTGTACAGAGCTAACACATTCTGGCATTTTCAGTTGATCATTTTTGTTTTTTGTTTTCTATGAAATAAAAAGGTCACACATTTATGGTGTAGATCTGATTACTGGTTCTCTGAGAATTTTCTGCCTGGCATCTGTGGGTGTCGGTTGGTGACGGAACTGAGGAGTCTCCTATTGAAGGTGCATGCTTTGTAAATGTGAGGTTTGGCCTCCCTGTCCATGTTTGGTTTACTGCTTTTGTAATGAAAAGGAAAGACTGGGATTGAAAGTAAAGATGGAAACCAAGCAACTTTGTGTTGGCTTTGTACATTCTGACATGTGCCTTCCCTTTCTGAGCAGTCTTGAGTGGCCCCAGTAGAGACTGGCAGGTCCATACACTTTATCAGGTGCAGGATTTGAACCAGACCAACACTCACGAGCCAGGCTCCCTAAAGTGCTTGGGTAATTACGATGCTTCCAGAATGCTGAACAGGCCATTGGGCCTCCCAGGTTTTGCTTAGAGCTCAGATAGAAACTGCACAGACTACATGTGTTCCCCGCCTATATTCTGCATTTCTAAAGCTAGGAATAAATGGTGTAGGTGCTAGTGGGTGGAGGTATGTGGCTTCCACACAAAATGTTTTACACTATGGGTACTGGCTGGTTTTATGTGTCAATTTGACACAAACTGGAGTTATCACAGAGAAAGGAGCCTCCCTTGAGGAAATGCCCCCATGATATTCAGTTGTAAGGCATTTTCTCAACTAGTGATCAATCAAGGGGGCCCAGCCCATTGTGGGTGGTGCCATCCCTGGGCTGGTAGTCCTGGGTTTTATAAGAAAGCTGAGCAAGCAACATCCCTCCAAGGCCTTTGCATCAGCTCCTGTTGCCAGGTTCCTGAGCTGCTTGAGTTCCAGTCCTGACTTCCTTTGGTGATGAACAGCAATTGGGAAGTGTGAGCATGAATAAACCCTTTCCTTCCCCAACTTGCTTCTTGGTCATGATGTTTTGTGCAGGAATAGAAACCCTGACTGAGCCACTATATAAAACCTTCATCGAGCCCTTAGGTCCTACCCAGGCCCAGAGCTTGAGTTCATCTCTGCTACTGTTTCCTGCAAAGCCATTACTCTCTTTAGATTCCCTTCAGAGATAAGTAGCTCCCAGTAGCCTCCTGACCTTGAGTAGAGTAAGGGGCTCTGGAAGGGCAAGTGGCCTGCTAAGGGTCAAGTTGGCTGAGGACCTTGTGGTGCTAAGCCCTGGGCTCACAATGTCCTACTTCCTTGACAAATCTTTCATTAATGTTTTTGTTTTTTTTTTTTGTTTTTTTTTTATTTTTAAAACAATTTGTGAGTGTTTAGCTTGCAAGCATGTCTGTGTACAACGTGTGCTGGTACCCACAGAGGCCGGGAGAAGGTGTTAAATTTCATCTCTGGGAACTAGAGTTACAATCTGTTGTGAGCCATCACGGAGAGTAAACCTGAATCCTTTGCAAGAGGAGTCAGTAATCTCAGCCCCTCACAAAAGGGTTTTGTCAGTGCAACACTTCAAGCCTGGGCTGAGCATTGGACCAAATTTCTCTTTTGTGACTGGCCTGCTTTAGGGTGAATGCTGACTGGGACAAAGAGAACTGATTCTGAATGTCCTTCTTGTGGAACTTAGAGAAGTGGCTGTAAGTCCCTTTACAAATATATAAGACAAGAAAATGATGGCTTTGAGACTTCCTAAACTGGAAGAGGAGGAGGAGGAGAATGAGGATCATGGAAAAACTTAGTTTTTCTTCTACTTATTATGGGTCTCCTGGAGACCATGCAGTAACTTGTTCAAATCCTGCAGTGCTGTGAACACATGCCACTCTCGAGCCACAGACTAACACTCAGGTCACCGCTCAATTTCTACTTGATGCCTAGGTTTGGGAGAGGGGTGTCTTTTTCCAGTGACATGTCCTGCTGCCCCCTGCTGGAAGTTCTTGACATAATAAGAGCTGGGATACTGTGTCCCAGACCTGAGGCCAACCATGATGTCCTCATTCCTAAGGTTGCATAATGAGCCAAAAGTGGTGACAAGGCCCTCTATTCCAAATGCCTCATTTTGCTCAGTCCAGCTCCATATACATACATACATGACATGGTTGGGGCAGGGATAGGTCTGCCACAGCATACAGGTGGAGGTTCGAGGACCGCTTTGGAGTTGGTTCTTCCACCTTTTTGTAGGTTCCAGTATTGAACTCTTGTAGGTTCAATATTGAACTCAAGTCCATAGGCTTCTGAGGCAAGTGGCTTCACACACTATACTCTCGGTGGCTCTGCTGGTTTGGTTTGTTGAGGCAGGACCTCCCGTCTGTAGGTAAGACTTCCTTAGAACTCTGTAGCCCAGGCTGGTCTTGAACTCATCGAAGTCCTCTTCCTCGTGCTGGGATTCCACGAGTAGACTACCCTGCCAGGATCAGAAATTTTAAAGCAAGCACTTTACTGGCTGGTCCATCCAACTGGCTTTTGTATCTTATTGTCTCGAGTGATTTTTTTTTTCTAACTAAAAAGTTCTTACTGTACAAAATAGGAAATAGAATCGTAAGGTAGAAAGCATCTGGAATCACAACACTCAGAGGCAGACACTCTTGGTCTTGGCCATCCCTTGGGTCTTACTGTCTCCCTAAGGCATGAACTCAGAAGGCTTGGTTCCTTGGAACTACTGGAAAGGGGCTTGGACATGAGGCTGTTGGAGGTCTCCCAGTCATTGGGGGCATGCCCTGGAAGGGGATGGCTGGTCCCTAGCCTCTTAAACTCCCTGTTCCATTCCCAGCAGTAAAGTGAGTGGTTTAGCTCCTCTGTAGCTTGTGCCAGTCATCTCTCAATGGGCCTCACTTTCTCCATCTGTGGGATGGGATAGTTGGCTGGGCCGATCTCGAAGGGGCTTCTGAGTTCAGTTTCCCAGAGCCGTCACTGGATGGCTGTGATAGATTCCAGTTCTCTTGGCCTCAACCTGCTCAGCCTCAGCATGTGTAGCCTTTGCCTTCTGAGACACGTATTCTGTGTAATTCACTGCAAGTGCAGACAGGAAAGGAGCCTTGGGTGGCACCAGAGGCATTCTTGAGGAGACTCTGAGAACTTTATAATCCAGTAGTATGTTAGGGTTCTCTAGAGTCTAGGGGAACAGAACCAATAGGCTTTCCATATAAAGGAGATTTATTAGCGTGTTTACATGGGCTGTGGTCTGGCTAGTCCAGCCAAAGCTGTCTCCCAATGCAAAGTCCAAGAGTCTAGGCGTTGTTTAGTCCACAAGGCTGAATGTCTCTGCTGGTCTTCAGTCTATGTTGAAATCCCAAAGAAAAGGTTCTAATGGACAGTGAAGGAATGAACTTGCCATTGAGGATGAGAGGAAGCAGACAAAGAGCAAGCACTTCTCTGGCCTTCCATAGGCTGCCTCGAGTGTGGCCCAGGTTGAAAGTGGGTCTTCTGACCTCATGATCTGGATTTAAGGTGGGTCTTCCAACTTTAAGTGATCCACTTAACTAAATTCTCAGGTGTAATTAGCTGCTTGGGGTTTTAAGTTAATTCCAGATGTATTCAAGTTAACGACTGAGAATAGCCATCAGGGAGCTACTAACAGAATCCTATGTCTCACCTTTGGATCCTTGGTTAGCATAAGTCTTATCTTTTCAGGGCCTATGGATGTCACTACCTATTCTGAAGCTTCCAGAAGTGTTATAACCATTTTCTTCTAGCCTAATTCCCTTGACTTTATGAACAGCATATTTCTCTAGGTTTATGCTCAAAGCTCAACCACTTCTAGAAGATATGGGTAGAGACAGTGCCTTTGCTTAAACTCCTGCCTGGGACTCAGGTATGGTTCTCAAATTGTGGAGGGCATTCAGGGGAAACGCTAGCTGTTGAGCTACATCCCTGTCCGTTCCTTCCTTATTCTGCAGTATTTCACTCACATTGGCCTCTCAGCCTCTTTCCTTTCCTTTGTCATTTCTCTGTCTTTGTACCTTAGTCTCAAAGTATGGACACATTTCTTCACTGTATCTCCCCGCTCATAAACATTAAACATTAAAAGTTAAAAAAATTGAACTTCAGCTCCCAAGACAAAACAATCTGGTCTGCTGGGACGGAGATCTGGCAGCTCCTCCAATGGTTCCCTTCTACAAAGAGCATCTGCGTCCTGTGCACTTGAAACGACTCTCCTTCCCCCGTGCAGGCACGGATGAGGTCACAGGCTTGCTGCCTTGCTTTCTTCCCTCTGGAATTGCTGCTTCCTTTGCTGCCCTTGGTTCTGTACACCTCAAGGGGACAAAAGTTTTAAGGCAAAACCCTTCAATCCAGGGTCTTCATGGACTAGGTGTGGCCACCACTCCCGATCTGTCCATCGAATGGATGGGCACTGAAGGACAGAGAAGGGAACTTTTTTTGTTGCTGTTTGAGACAGAGTCTTGCTATGTAGCCCTGGCTGGCCTCCAATTTGCTGACTAAACCTCTTAGTGCTGCAATGCTGGTGTGAACTGCTGTGCCTTTTGTTTTGTTGTTTTGGACAGGGTTGCACTATGAGACTCAAGTTGCTTGAACTCATGATCTTCCTCCCTGCGATTCAAGTTTTCAAGATGATTGTTCCTGGGGTTCCTTCATAGGTAATTGCCCTCTCATGTTGATAGATCTCACTGTGGGGTGATATTAAGCTCGCTGCACATATTCAGTTTTGGCCCTTTGTCGTAAAGATGGCTGCTAAAGGGAACAGTCCTGTCATCCTTGGAACCCAAGAGCAACGCAGAAGAGAATGACTCAGAAAAAAAAAAAAAAAAAAAGGCAGCTGGGTGGTGATGGCACTCAGGAAGCCGAGGCAGCAGAGAAACCCTGTCAAGGAAGGAAGGAAGGAGGGGAGGAAGGAAGGAAGGAAGGAAGGAAGGAGAGGAAGGACAAAATGGAGGTGTTAGGTCAGTGACTGGTGCCATCCCTCAGACGCTCCTGTAGAGTTAAATACCTATGGGTGGCAGTGTGCACTTCAGGATGCTAACCAGCTGCCTCAGAAAGCAGCACCAGCTGAGCCAAGGAAGCACAGGCGGTCCTGAGAGGGCCCACCTTCCTCACTCCTCGGTCTGTGGTCAGAGTTTAGGTCTCGCTGATCCTGGCAGCCATTTTAACCAGTAGAAGCAGGAGCTGTAAACATCTCCAGACCATCACCTTCAACACGGCCGGCAGCATGTCCCTGGTTTCCGCCTCCACAGTAAAAGCTGGGCTAGGGCTGGCTTTGAGGTTGAGCAGACTCCTGATCTGAAGGATTGCTCTGAACTAGGAAAGAGGGTGGGGTGGGTGAGGCTTGAAACTTTCCTAGATTCCTCCACACCAAACAGCCACGGGCTTATGGTGCTAACTATATGCCCTGGGCCTAATCCTGGGTTAGTCCCACACTATTGCTGTTGTGGGCACTCTGTTGGTACTGTTGCTGTTTTCCCACCAGAATTAGTTGTTCTGTCTGAATCAGTCAACTGTATTATTTTCATAACTCATGCTGTTCAGCTTTTGCTTAGAGTAGCCTATAGTCTAGGACCACTTTTAAGAAATGTCCAGATCCTGGAGTCACCCATTAGAAATTCAGTGGGCTAGGCCTCACCCCATACTCCCAGAGCAGAATCTGCAGTGCAAGACCCAGGAAACATTGCAGTGAAATGACGGGCTCACTGCCCTGATTTCCTCTCCAGTACCGGCCAGGGCTTCTGGGTGTGCCAGTTACAGACCCTGAGTGGGGGTGGGGTCATGTGTATGGATGTCTTTCACCTGCGTGTATGTCAGATCGAGATGCCAGGCTTTCCTCCCACGTGTCCAAAAGGTTTAGCTATGGAAATGGCATGTGGCCCTCTTGTCCCTGCTGACAGTAATTAAGTTCCAGATAGGAAGGGGACTGTGCAAATACTGGTGGCATTGGGACAGGCAGTGTGACACACAGCTGGTACCCGACTGCTCAGGTGCCATGTGGGCACATTCACACTCTACCTTCCAACTCCTGCACAGTGTGTGTGTGTGTGTGTGTGTAGGGAGGAGTCACTGGTCCTCCGGAACCTCACTGAGAGCCAGAATATTAGGATCAGAGTGAGGAAAAGGGTCCCCACCTCCACTGCAGCAGAAACCCAGAAACATGAGTATCAGATTTTGCTGGACACTCTTACCACCTGTGTTTTATGTATGGGAGACTGTGGTTTGGCTCTGGCTGGGCCCAACAGGCCAAATCAATAGTTAAAATCGCAGTAACTGGGGTTTCCTGTAGCAACCAGTTAAGCTGAAAATAGGCCAAGGCAGACCCTCAGTTCTTCCTGTGCCTTGTTTCTGTGACGGTCAGTGTTGAGTTGCACCTGTAAGAACAGGCTCCCATGGCTTTTTGCTATAGCTGGGGATCCTAGGAAGATTTGGTCTGGGCTGTGGAAGTGCTGACAGAAACAGGCCTGAGTTCTAAAGGGGAGAGCTGAGGTATCACTGGCTTAAGTAGGAACAGGCCCAGGTCCTGTCAGACAAACCTGGGCTCAGTGGTCTGATGAGGATTGAGATGGAGGGCCTGAGTCAAGTGACTCTAGAATCCTACGTTTTAGAATCTGTGAGAGGCTGGATTATATTGAGAGCACACAGCCTGGGGGCCACACCTTGTTTGTGCTTTGAGAAAGTATGTGGATTTAGAGTTGGCTCCCTTGGCTAGACAGAAAAAAACAAAAAGAACCACCAGAGCTTACACTTCCACTTACTGCATTCAGAATGGGTGAACCCTAACAGGAACATGGGGTTGCAGACTACAGGGAGTGTGATGGTTTTTATATACTCTTGGCCTAGGGAGTGGCACTATTAGGAGGATTTTACTGTGGTAGTTACGTGATTTTGACTAGGGTAGATTCCCAACTTTGGTGGTTGGAAAAGGCTGTATGTAAAATTATTCTGAAAAAAGAAACAGCTGCTCCCAGCTCTCACTGAGAATGTCTGAAACACCCTGACTAGTCAGAACAGTCTGATGGGATGCACTCACTTGGCGGCCTTTTGACCAGACTGCTGTCTCCCAGTGCTTGGGGCAGAGATGCACTGGCTGCCAAGGTGGGTGTGGCTGCCCCCTTGTGGTGTCACAGCACAAAAATCAGACATGAAGAATTGGTACCTGGCTAAGTTCTACCAAGGACATAAGGGCTGTCCTCACTCTCTTCATCCGAAATGATGGTGGGTTGCGGTCACAGTGTGTTGCCATTTGTTTCCCAAGTTTCACGTTTGGTAAATCTGCCAAGGAAGACAGGCGGCGGCGGTGGTGCATTAGACCTGCCACTTGGGAGGCAGAGGCAGATGAATCTGAGCTCAAGGCCAGCCTGGTCTACAGAGCAAGTTCCTGGACAGCCAGAGTTACACACAGAAACTGCCTCAAAACAAACCTAATGGAGGAATATACTGGTTTTATTGCCAGGGGTATTTCTGACACTAAAATCTTTGTATTTAGGAAACATGTTCCTTAAGGTTACAAAATGGTGTCTATCAAGAATGCAAACCCAAACCACTTGCTGCCTAGAATTTACTGACTTCAATTTGTATACTGAAACCTGAAAAATACCAGGTGTGCTTTTAGACAATGAAGCTCTTATGGTGATCCCTGCAAAACCAGAAACTGGCTCCAAATGGAGACTCCACCCCCACCCCACCCCACTTGGTCTGGTCTAGAAAGGACAGTGAAGACCTGAGTTTTTCTGACATAGCAAAAGCTGACTCTGCGTATGCAAATGTGTATAGGCCAGAGGCTGGTACCAGCTGTCCGAATTGCTCTCCATCTTGTGTGTGCATGAAGTGGGGTGTCATGGCCTGTACACGGAAGTCAGAGCATCCACAGGTATTGGCTCTCGTCTTACCAGGTGGGTCCCAGGGATTAAACTACAGCGTTCAGGATTGAGAGGATGGCATTAACTTGCTTGTCCATTCACTCACTGTATTTATAGAGACAGTCTGTCATGTAACCAGGCTGTCCTTAAACTTAGAGCTCTACCTGCCGCTGCCTCCTGAGTGCTTGCTACCTTAACCTGCTGGCTGGGATTCTGAGATTATTTTCTTCAAGCTGTTTGGCTTGGTAGCTGGCTTTATGAGACGTCTAAACAAATTCAAATTGACAACAGTAGCCTCTGAAAACCTTTCTTCCATGTTAAAGTGTTTGTACTATGGATGTTTTGCTCTATGTATGTCTAGTGCCTCAAATCCTGGGTCTGGAGTTAAACAGGCTGAGCTGCTGAGTGAGCTAGGAGTTGAACCTGGGTCCTCTGCAGGAACAGCAAGTGCTCTTAACCACTGAGACACTTCTCCAGTCCAGATAGTAGCCCTTTTCATGTGTGTGTGTATATATATGTATGCCTGAATTGGAGAAACAAAACCAGTATTTGAAAAGAATTCTGCCTAGTGTGGTAGCATAGACCTTTAATCCCAGGACTCAGGCGATTAAGGTAGGCAGTTGGCTAAGAGTTTTAAGCCAGCTAGTTCCAGTCAGGGCTACAGCAACAGATAATTCAGCGTCTCACCATGTAAGGCCTGAATAGCTACTTGTCCTTCCTTATGTTTAAATTTCCCATCGTTAGTTCTGCACCACAGTACCTTTCATTGGAGCAAAGTGAAGCAAATTCTGGCACGTACCAGTGTGGCAAGTACTCTAGAACTGCTGAGAAGAGGTGTTTGGTATACACACCTGTCATCCTCACCTTGTGAATCCAAGGCAAGGCTGGGCTGACAAGATCATTTCTCAAAGAATAAACTTGCCAAAATGAGTATCAAAAGCCCTCAATCCTGAGACTACTACCAAAACTTACAGTGATCTATTTTTTTTTTTTTTAGATTTTACATATGTATACTGTAGGTGTCTTTAGACACACCAGAAGAGGGCATCAGATCTCATCACAGATGGTTGTGAGCCACCATGTGGTTGCTGGGAACTGAACTCAGGACCTCTGGAAGAGCAGTCGGTGCTCTTAGCCACTGAGCCATCTCTCCAGCCCCACAGTGGTCTGTTATACTTTATACTAATTCTCAGGTTTCTATTGTGAACCAAAAGCATCTTGTGAAGGAAGGGGTTCATTTCAGCTTGCAATCCTCAGGTCACACTATCGCTGAGGGGAGTCAGGGAAGGAACCTAAGGTGAGAGGTGAAGCAGAGGCAGACTATGCTCTTACTGGCCTGCTTAGCCTTCTTTCTATAATTCAAGGAGACCTGAATAGGGATGGCACTGCCCACTGTGGACTGCCTCTTCCATCCCACATCAATTACTAACAAGAAAATGCCCTCACAGGAGTGTCCACAGCGCAGTCTACAGGACATTTTCTCTTAACATTCTGTCTTCCCAGATAAACCGCAGAAGAGGAACTCAGGAACTTGAAGAGGAACTTAAAAGAGGAACTCACACATTTGCCATCTTCAGTGGGACATAAATACGTTCTCACGATAGTCTTTTTTGCTTACAGACAAGTAGGAAGGCCACTGTGACAGTTAAGATGTCACTGGGGAACATCTTATTTATGGAGTGAACATTGGAGACATCTCCACTGACAAAGCCATTTTCTTGGGTAAATTATGTAACTGATAATTATGAAACTGCCATGCCCAGTCATCTGGAAAAGCAGACCGTATTTAACTTTATTGTAAGATGAACTGACTTGGCAGTACTGTTAGTTTTAATGGATGGAACAGATACAAGAGAACTTTGTTTCCTATTTCCCCAAATGTTGATCTGAATTAACAGTGGATGGCCCAATGCATTGTGCTAATGCATTTTTTCCTTTCAGCCCCTAAAAGACTGTTCTAAAGCCTGTGCGTGTGCACTTAACTTCAGGGCTTCAGTTTAGGTCTGCATCTCACAACTGAAAGGCCCCTTTGGATTCCTGGAACCACACAGCTGTGGAGACTAAGATAAAGCTCATGCTGCACTCAGACTCCTTCTAGCATTGCACTACTTTGATTCTACTCTACTACAGGATGCATGGGTACTTGCTGAGTGTGTGCAGTTGTATCTTACAGATGTGTAGACTGAGTGCCGTACTGACTCAGTGCTGAGGAAGTTAGCAGGTTACTTACTTAGACCATTCCCATACAGCTACCTGCTGAATGTGAAAGGATCTTTCCTTTTGGCAGGAATAAGAACTTAAGGTGCGCTGATGAGGCATGGAGGGCAGAAACTAGGGTGATGCTTTGCTTGGTAAGCATGTGAACCAAAGAGAGGGCTGTGAATTCCACTTGCAATGGGCATAGCTAAGTTCTATGTGTGAAACAGCAGTCAGATCACACTGCTGGAGCCGTCAATTAAGTTCTCAGTCTGTTGAGCAACCATTTCTGCACTAAAATTCTTTAGTACAGAATCCTCTAGCACTGGCAGCCTGTTTTTTTAGATTTTATATATGTATACTGTAGGTCTTTAGACACACCAGAAGAGGGCATCAGATCTCATCACATTTTTTTTTTAAGGGTGTATCACATGCTTGTAGCCCTGGGAAGCTAAAAGAGAAAATTGGAGTTACATATGGTTGTGAGACATAATGTGGGTGCCGGGAACCA
This sequence comes from Micromys minutus, assembly GCF_963924665.1. Classification (NCBI taxonomy): domain Eukaryota; kingdom Metazoa; phylum Chordata; class Mammalia; order Rodentia; family Muridae; genus Micromys; species Micromys minutus. The sequence continues at coordinate 58,917,120 of NC_137976.1, read as the reverse complement.
AATGCTGAGTGCTCTTAACCACCGGGACATTCACTACAGCCCCCCCAGCCCATTAGCAAACACATTAATGACAGTAGGGAACTATACACCATTTTCTTAGATGTGGAGGCCTACCATCCAGATGAGGCAGGAGGAAGCTGTGACTGACTTTCTACACCGATTGCTGAGTAGAACGAACTAGAACTCCTGCTCCATTTAAGGACCCAGCTTTGTGGCACTGAAGGAGGTAAGGAGCTAATATTAGATGTATGTGACTGAGTCTCACTGGATTAAAAGAATTAAACAGTCTAGCCCAAGGAATCTCAAAAGTGGCGGCTGTCAAACAAATACCAGTATCAACGAAAGCTTTAAAAAGAGCTCGTATAGTACCAATGCAGTGATTACAAGTTAAAGGCCATGACGTGATGCTCCAGAGTCTGTCTCTCACTGACCCTGTGCAGGACCCTGAGCACTGTTCTTTGAGGTCAGCGACTTTTGGGATACCACCCATTTTCAGCGTCTTCTCATTGAACTGCAAGCCTACTCAAATAAGCTTCCCAGGCAGCTTTTCTGTAGAGCTCAGCTGCTTCTAGGCGGTTAGCTGCTGCAAGTATTCCCCGGCCTACAATGATGACATCAGAACCTCGTTTACCAATCACTTCCTGGGGACTATTGTACTGCTGGCCAAGATGATCCCCTGTGGAGAAAAAAAAAAAAGTTATTTAACAGGGTGCAAACTCAGGAAGCCTGTTGGCAACACAGGAGGTGTCCAGAGATCGCTTACTATACAATACACTATATAATGTATGGCTCTTGGCCAGGCCATCTAGGGACAAGTTGCCCCCCATCCCTGGGACTTTCCAAAACACCCAAGAATGTGAGGCTCTTGGCTAGGTTAAGTTGCCCCTGCTCTTGAGACTTTCTCAAAACACCCAGTTTTGAGAAACAAAACAAGGACAGAATTTACTGACAGCCACAAGGGCTCATAGAAAAGCCCCAAATATGCATCATCAGCCTAAATCCCCTCATTCAATGAATTCAAGGGTCACTGTAACCCACCAATGAGATGCCACCACCCCATGCTAATGCTGAAATCTGCCCTCAGAACTGTATAAACTTGCGTACTTTGAAACCTTGGGTCGTCTGTCCCACTTACAGAACGACCCCAGAATACTGAACCATAAAACCTGTTGCTTATTGCATTGTTCTCAGACTGAATCTCTGTGGGAGTGGACGCCCCGATCATTGGGCCATGCGGATTCAACAATAATATATTATTCATAACCATTTCTACTATTAGCCCATCAAGTTCTCAGCCCTAATCCTTTGTTTTTGGAAACAATGTAAACCAAGCTGGCCTTGAACTCAGAAATCTGCTTGCCTCCCCAGATCCAGTATTAAAGGCACATGGCACCATACCTGGAAAATGATATTTTAGTGCTAATGTCTTTTTCTAGAAACATGTTAAATGGACTTTGGTGCTTTCAATTCTGAAAAGCATGGGTCCTAATGTGCTGTCCAGTGAAAGAATTGCAGGGCCTTATAGGGCAGTCAAATGCAGCTTACCTGGTGTTGAGGTGCTATAATAGTCATGCCATCTCCATACCTCCCCACTATTTTAAGGTCACTATAAATCCCTACATTTTACAGATAAAAAGATGAGATTAGTTTACTGGGCTGGAGAAATGGCTCAGCTCAGCAGTTTAGAGCACTGACTGAGCTCTTCCAGAGGTCCTGAGTTCAATTCCCAGTAACCATATGATGGCTCACAACCATCTGTAATGGGATCTGATGCCCTCTTTTCGTATGTTTAAAGCAGCAACAGTGTACTTATATATATAATAAATATATAACAAATATATATAAATATATAACATATATTTATTATATATAATAAATAAATAAATCTTTAAAAAATAAAAGTAGCTTACTCTGAGGCTGGGTATGATAGCACCTTTAATCCTAGCACTTGGGAGGCAGAAGCAGGTAGATCTCTGAGTTTGAGACCAGCCTGGTCTACATAGTAAGTTCCAGGATGACCAGAGCTAAAGCAGAGAAATCCTATCTCCCCCCCCCCCCATCCAAAAAAGCTAGTGGGGCTGGAGCTCAGTGTTTAGAGAATATGCCCAGTATGTGCAAGACCTCACTTTAGTCAGCTGGGGATGGTGGCATATGTACTCAGGCATTGAGGCCAGCCTATACAAGAACAAAGGCCAGATGTGGTTATACACACCTTTAATCCCAGCAACAAGGAGGAAGGAGGATCTCTTGAGTTCAAGCTAGTCTGGTCTACTTAGAGAATTCCAGGACAACATAGAGATCCTGTCTAAAAACCAGGATACACAGAATAGAAGGGCAAAGAACTCAAGTCTTTTCAACTGCAGTTTAAAAAGTTACTAAGAGTTGTTGACTTCCAAGGCCACTTAGTCCGTGGAGGCCTATCTACTCCAAAATGTATAAAATCTGATACTGTTTACTCCCCCCCCCCCCATCATGGCAAATGCTATATAAAGTAATCCTAATAATTTAGTGCTGGAAAAAAATAGTCCTTTCCCACCTCGACACATCTAGCACAGTATCCACTCCTTCAATTTTATCATCTGAGTAGAGCTGAGGGACCAGAGTTCAAGAGTACTCACCTTGAAAGACCTTCTAATCTAGAACAGATTCCTAGAAATACTCCACAGACGTAAAATACTACCAGCTGAGCTACACCCCTGAGCAACAACCCACAGGACAGTTACACTCTTGTTGGCAGGCACAGGTGAGGTACTGGGAGCTAAGCCCAGAGCCTGTGTCAGCTAAGCATACACTATTCAGAACTACATCCAGCCCTTATCCATGTCTTTACATCCTGTCTACTCCTTTACAACTGCATTTGAGATGATTGCAAGTTTAAGAACCACAGCCAGGCATTGGCACATCAAAACTGCTGACAATCATCTAACCGATTAGCTAACGGTTTTCCAGACCTGCTGGAACACAGAATGTTCCCTTTGGGTGATATACTATGAGCACCAAATAGGAAATGCTAACCCCAAATATCAGCTTTCTAGCCAGCACGATGGCATATGCCTTTTAGCCCCAACATTTGGGAGGCAGAGTTAAATTAAGCGCATCTCTCCACATTCCGTCTCAACAGTAGCTTTCTATCCTGAAACTGAACTGTCTTACATAGTACACACTACTACCAGGTCAAAAGGCTCATTGTTTTAGATCAGCGGCTCTCAACCTTCCTAATGCTAAAAGTGGTGGCTCCACCCCAACCATAACATTATTTCATTGCTACACCATAACTGATATTTGAGCCCTCCCTCGAAAAGGGGTTGGATCCAGCTAGTGAGCATACTTACCTCCTGTTTCTAACTGAACTCCTGGGGTCAAGTGAAGAAACTCTGGCTTCATGCTTACTCGGGAGCCAGAAATAAAGCCAATGACAAATTCACAGTGCTCCTCGGCCATCCCAACCTAAATGGGACAGAGTAAGGCAGTATTACAAGAACACAGCAACATAACTAAGGTCCCGAGATGACCCCCTTTGTCCAACGAGGCATGCGTGAAGAGATCAGAACTCAGAATGTGCATCAGACAGGATGCAGCACTGTTCTTCCTTGTAACAATGCCTGAGGACTCACCCACTTGGAAAAAGGATCTGAGGTGTGTACCATCACAGTCAAAACAGACAACTTCAAGACCCAAGCAACACTCCTCCACACTTTCTCCTTGGCACCTGCTCTTCACTGGCCTCATTTCCATACTATTTCCTCACAGACATGTGTGAGCCTTGCCACCAGCTACTGCCACCAGTAAGGGAGAGCTTAACTTAAGCCAGACCTTACCTCTGGACCTTTTGCCTTTGACATAGGAAGCCGGTATTTATGGTCCATTCAAGGTTCTGAATTTATTGAAGGGCTAGATATAGACAGATGGCTCAGCAGTTAAGAGTACTGCTTGCTCTTCTAGAACCCAAGTTCAATTCTGAGCACCCACATGGTGGCTCACAACCATCTGTAACTTCAGTTCCAGGGAATACAATGCCCTTTACTGGCTCACGTGTACACAGACAGACATGCAGTCAAAACACTGTATAAAAACATTATTATGTTCCTTAAAGTATCTATAAATATCATTTATTCACTCTCTAGATAACTAGAAAATTTACCACAGGAAAACATGAAGAGCAACTTAAAATTCAACCTTTATCTTCAGTTTTGCCTCAAGATGAAAAAACAAACATAGCACTATGTCCAAATGGCCTGGAGTACAATTCAAACCTTTGACCTGCTACATCAAAATGTTCAACTGGTGCCAATAAACTGTCAGAATAGCTGGACCGAGGAGGGTATGGGTTGAGACCATGGCTGCCTCGGGCCTCAGATGAAGGGATTTTCTTGCCCTAGAACGTAGAGCACAAACAGACCTGGTCTCCTCTCACCCTGGCACCCATCACTTACTGCTGCTTTGGTGTAGTTTCCAGTGGCCAAGGAACCAGCAGAGCTCATTTCTGCAATGAGCAGGCATGCTCGATGTAAAGGCAGACCCACTTCCTGTAAGCCTTTCACAACTCCTGAGCCTGGCACCACGTGGGCATTTACTACATCTGCCCAGGAAGCTATTTTAAAGATGCCACCTGAGGAGAAATAAAAATATGGTATGAAGTGATCTTCTAGTAACAAGTTACAGTTGAGCACTTTGCCAGTAAACCTATAGTTCCATCTGGTAGCTAGGTGAGAGGTCACAGTGAGGAAAAATCCTTGCAAAGAATGCTGCACTTGGTTTATCAGGAACACTGATGGGCTGCTCCTTTCTTTTGCAGATTTAGACCACCGATCAAGCCTGTGCCGTTTCAGAGGGGCGGCTATGAGGCTGGACATTCACAGAGCTCAAGCAGCGTGACATCCTGAAATTCTCTTGAAGAGATTTTCCACCCATTCCTGAGATCTCTCAGCACCTTTACCCTTGACGGGTTTTCTTAGCTGTCCAAATCTTATAGGCAACTATATACATTTTAACAGACAGTAAAAATGCAGATTTTGAAAAATGAACACACTAGCATAAAGAAAGGGCATATAAATTTAACTCTTACTGCAGCCAGTAAGCTAAGCAATGTACTCCTGGTAGGACATCATTAGTACATGAGGTAGCAGATAAGTCTACCTGAAAGAAAATTAGGTGTAGGCATGCGCTAAAAAAGAAACCATGTGGCTACGTATCTATTCTACAGAGTTCTACAGGGTAGTGAAAAAGCATCAGACCTACACAGTACACACTATGGCCACGTGTTTCTAGGAGCCGAAACCTGCATGAGAAAGCAGGTGTAAGACGACTGGGCATTTCCCAGGCCACTCAAAAGCTCAACTGCCTGCCTGATATTAAAAACTTAATTGGGAAAAGCGTATCAACATTCTGCTGAGCAGTACTTTATACTTTTCTTTTCTTTTCTATATTGACAATCTTCAGCCTGCCCAGAACTCAGGCACCTTCTGATAGCCGCTCACCCATGTTCTTTATGGGAGCTGACAGGATTCTTAGTCTTAGCTAAATAAGAGTTCAGCCTGGTGTGGTGGGAGCAGGTGTACTCCCCAGGCCAGCTAAGGAGTTTACCCCAGAGAGTAAGGCGTGGGATTCCCTACCTGAGAAACCAGTCACAGTCAACAGAGAAAGTAGAATGGGGAACACAGTAAAGACATGGAGGGAAGCCAGGCCAGCTCAGTGCCCAGCAGCTTTCTACTGCTGACTCTTGTGTGAGCCAGTGCAGTTCTGAACACACTTACTTTCGTACTGCTTCTTAACTGTGTTTCCTATATCAGCAAACTTCCTGTCTTCAAATATTAAGAACTCATGTCGTCTTGCCAGAGCTGTCAACTCCTCCATCACATCCAGAGTAAAATCATTCAGAATGTCGACATGAGTTTTGAGCATGCAGATGCTGGGTCCCAAGGCATCTGCTAGCTGCAGCAGCTCTCTGGCCTCCGACACATCAGCAGACAGACACAGATTGGTCTCCTTCTTCTGCATAAGCCTAAGAAGCTTTGAGGCAAGTGGGTGGACTCCGGGCAGCTCTGCTCGAGCACCAAAGCTGAGTTCTTTGCATGCTTTCTTCTCAGGGGGCGTTAAACCATTATGACTGGCTGCTGTGAAAACATTCTCCTGAATGAACCTCTTCACTCTCCCGACTGTCTCAGCGTCGATCTTTTTCTGCTGCTCGAGGATCTCCAGCATTTCCGACAGTGTGCACACGGAGTGGAGACGGATCCCCTGAGCCTGCAGCTTGTCCTTGCCTCCCTGCTCACGGTCCAACAGCACTATGGCGTCAGTCACCTTTAGACCCTCCTTCTGAAGAACTTCAACGGTCTCCAAAACACTGGCTCCACTGGTGACAACATCCTCAATAACCAGACAGGTCTGCCCCGGATGAATCTCTCCTTCTACAAGGCGCTTAGTGCCTAGAAAAGAAGAGTTTCTGTTGAAAAGATATGTGAGGTATTTCAGCCAGCACAGGATGTACTGAATCCATGCTTGCTATGAACTTACAGAGCTAAGACTATTTACATCTTATTTGTGATCATTTACTTTGAACCTACTTTCTGTTGATCATTCAATGTGCCACAATTGTTTGTTCACTGTCCTCTGTATCTCCAAAATGTCAATTAAATACAGAATAGTTATAGCAAAACAAATGATTTCACTGTGTAAGTAGCAACTAGTTTTTTTCCCTGAACAACGTGGAGCTTCTTAAAACAAGATCATTATACAGTAACAAAAGACCGAACAAACCAGTATCATCAATAAAGCCATTTCTTTTCCTTCTATATTGATTATAAGTTTACCACTCATCACCAACTGAACAATTCAGGTTTTTTTTTTTTTTGTTTTTACAACCTTATTTTTAAAAAAAAACAAAGCAGATACATGTACAGAAACAATTCTTTTTTTAAAAAAGCACTTTAAGGCAGGTGGCACAAGCCTGTTATCTTAGTATGTAGGAGGCTGAAATTGTAAGGCACCGGCAGGCTTCCTATCAGCCTAGGCCATGCAGGCCAGATCTCCAACAAAACCCTGCCTCAAACAAAATAAGGGTCAGGCGGAAGGCTCAGAGGCTTCAGAGCACTGCTGCTCTTGCAGAGAACCAGGTTCGGTTCCCAGCACCCACAGGACAGCTTACAACTATATGTAACTACGGTTCCAGGGACTCTAATACCCTCTAACAGCCTCTGCTGGCACTGCATGTGTGTGGCACACACACATACATGCAGGTAAAACACTCTTCATAAACTAAATTCAGATGAGAAACATTTCACAACTTCTTGCACACCATAACCACAATGAATGTGACTTCTCCATCCTTAAGCCCCACTATAATCTATAAAATAGAAGTGACTCAGACTCTAGACTTCACATTCATTTTTTGAGACTCAATTTTACATTTTCTACTACATATTATTTTGGTAGACATTTTAGGTTTGTGGGGGGGGCTTACTAATCACCTTTCCCATAGCTTAACTAGATCTGCTTAGACTGAAATAAGACCGATAATGAGTTTTATGAACATTTGTGAACACACAAGGAACAGAACTACATTCCTATGGGCAGATAATTTATTTTTAGCTTCAAACTATCATAATAAACTCACAACTAGGTGACGCATGGCCAGTATTTATATTCTCACTCCTCCCCCACAATGCTATAGCTGTGTGGACACGTGTAGAGGTCAAAGGACAACCTGCAGCAGTAGGTTCTCTCCTACCACATGGGACCCAGCACCCAAACTCAGGGGGTTAGAGTTAACTGTAGGCTCCTCTATCCACTGAACTATCTCACTATTCCCTCACAAGTCTCAGAAGCAAAGCCAAGATATTACATAGTTTACCACAAAAGATCTCTTTTTAAAAAGCTAACAAAGCACCACCATGTCAAAATGAACAAAATTCTCTATTATTTTTCATTAATTCTCTATTATTATTAAATAACAACTCAGCCTTCATATTTTCAGATTGATTTTCAGGTTTTAAAGCAAACACACCTGACATAGACCCCAACAACACCAAAAAAAAGTGTTCCCAAGATGTCTATGTAGTTTCATAAGAGTAATCTTTATGACTATATGCATCTGAATGTAAATATAGCAAGTATGTGCTCCTAGGACATTCTGCTGATGAAGAGCCAACATAAAGGTTGTGGTTTGCCAAGCACTTTGTTTCTATTGCCCAGTGAACAGAAAGCATTTCAGACCCAGACTGTACTAAGAAGGTCTTCTGTAGCAAGCTGACCAGGCCTCTAGTAAACGCCAGGGCCTGAAGAGAACAAAACCCTAGCAGGTTACATATTAACTTGAGGCTTATGCAATTTTTATTTTACCATAATCCTTTGTTTCCTTCCTCCTAATGAGCATGGGAATGTGATTGGCAGAACAGATAACTGTTGCTAGTGGTAACGCCGTATAAGGAACTCCACACACACTGTCAAAACTGATCCCGGCATTTCTGGCAGTTTGGAATAAAATGTCTGCGACCTGTAAGAAAAGAACACATATACTTTCCATTATTACTACTACAAATGACATATGAATCATGCGACAGCTTAACAGAAATGGAAATACATACCTCCAGGAGATTTTTAAAAATCAAATCCTAAAAATATAAATGGATTATTCCTGACAATTTACCATCTGAGTATCTAAACTCAGGAGAGAAAATATCAAGCAACTGATTTAGACCCATCACAACAATCTTAAAACCTGATATGCAAACATACACACCAGGAACCTGCTCCGCTAGATTCAGGACCTACACTGAAGGCAACACGAAATGTCTTAGGAAGGATGCTCCACTCTGAAGACCAAAGATGCTTTCCAGATTTCCATCACACCGTGAGTCTCTAGGATCACAGCTGGTTCAACAAAGACCTTCCTAAGTGTATGGCCTACCATGTGAAATACATTTTATCTTTTCCACAGAAATCATTTTTTGAAGGGTGGGAAAGGGTTTTTCTGAGTAGCCTTGGCTGTCCAAGAACTTGCTTGTAGACAAGGCTGTCCTCAAACTCAGATGCACTTGCCTCTGCCTCCTAAGCACTGCGACTAAAGGCATGTGCTGCTTCTGCTAGGCCAAGTCAACTGTATGTTAGAACGCATACTCCCATCCAACACTACCTTATTTTAAAATAAAAATTTAAAGGCTCACAGTTGCTTTGTAAACCAGGTTAGCGCTTCAAAATACTTTATTGTTTGTACATCTATCACTTACTTTTGAGGTGGGAATGAGAGCTTTTTTTTAAAGATTTATTTTATGAATACATTGATTGTAGTTCATCTTCGGACTGTAGCTGTCTTCATGCACACCAGAAGAGGGCATCAGATCTCATTACAGATGGTTGTGAACTACCATGTGGTTGCTGAGAATTGAACTTGGGACCTCTGAAAGAGCAGTCAGTACTCTTAACCGCTGAGCCATCTCTCCAGCCATCTATTTTTGGGGTTTTGAAGTGTCAAAACTGCTTTAAACCCCTGTTGATCTTCCTGCCTCATCAGCCTGTCCTAGGTTCTGGGATTATGAGCCTGTTCCTCTCATGACTAGCTTCTTCTGTGTGTTTTGAAAAGCTTGTCACTATTTTTAAGTTGCAAAGTGTGTAATTTCAAATACTAATATCATGAAGGTACCTAGAACTGTTATATCATTATCTGTAATGAATGTGGACAGAAGGCAGGTACTAGGGGTAGTTTACTTACAGCCTGGATCCAGATCCAGACAGACAGACAGACAGACAGACAGACAGACACACACACACACACACACACACACACACACACACACACACACACACAATGCTAAGACTATGAAAACTGGAAAATGCGTTTTCTCAGATATATATCACCACACCACTATGTCCACAGCACTATACTACAATACAGATTTCTTCCTGAAGGCTTTTACTGGTCTGTCCTGCTTCTTTACATGCACCTAAACCAAGATGTACAGTAACTGAAATGAAGGTTACCAAGTTAAACACATTTTATGGTCTTAAATCTGCTAGTGAGCATATACCTGAAACATAAACCCACAAATCAAGCGAGTATAAGAGGAGATTTGGGGATTTGTTATTTTAGTGAGATGATCCTGTAGTTCCCCGCCAACTGTTTATATACACAACCAGCCAATTATCGATTATTCCTAGGAGGTTAGAAGCATAGAATCTGGGGGGAGGGGCGGTATATATTGAGAGCATAAACCTCTTTGAAATTTTAATTAAGACAGTTCTTGGTAATACAGTTCCTAAACACTGTAAGATTCCGGATGGTGAAAAGCTAACAGTTGAAGCCTCGAGTCAATCAGGGATTCATTCTACTTACAATTAGGCAAAATGGGTACCCAAGAAACAAACCTTAAGTCCGTGACAGGAACAGTACATTATGGAGAGAGAGGTTGGTTTTTGGAAACAGGGTCTTCCTGTGTAACCCAGACTGACCTCAAACATACAATTCTCCTGCTTCTGTTTCCTGAATGCAGGAATTATAGGTGTGTACCTGGCTACATGCATATGTCTTGATAGACCTCTGCAAGATGGAAATATTCTACAGTTATACTAACCAACAAAGTAGCCACTTGTAACTTTTAAGTATTCCATTAGTTTGTTTGCTCTTGAGACAAATTCTCCTGTAGCCCAGGCTAGCCTCAAGCTGACTATGCAGTGCCCCCTACCCCAGTTCTTCATTAACAATTCTTGCAGGCACACTGGCTCACCCCGTAAAGGTGTTTCCTCGAGCCTGACCACCTGAGTTCAAGCCCTTCAACCCTCAAGATGGAGGGAGAGAACACACTCCTGCAAGTTGTCTCTGACCCTTCGAAAGTGTACCATGGCTCACTAACACACACACACGATAAACTTAATAACAACTTCACAATGCTCACTAACCACACGGAGTTGCTAACATTATCTCACGACCGACTCTGACCTGACTCATACACAATCGACTCAAGGTTTGAGAAGCACCAAGTTAGAAACCTCTATGTAACTGTACACTCTGCTTTACCAACAAAAAAAAAACAAAAAAACAAAAAAAAACAAAACACAAAACAAACAAACAAACAAACAAAAAACCCCTGCCTTTCTGGTGTCCACCATATGGCTTTAATTTCTTGCTCCTGGCCATGTACTGTTAAATTGAGTCTTTTGACCAGCTACTAATTTCTCCACCCTTCCGCCGTTTCCTTTCCTCCCTAATTCTCACTTTCTGAGGGTTAAGTACACAGAACTCATTCAAGGACTTCTCCGCCAGTCAGAGCCCCACAAGATACCCTGACTCTCGCAAAGCACGTGTCGACACGGACACGTCAAGAAACAAGGTCCCAAAGAACCCGAAAGCTCCCGGTCTCTAAGTTTCCTCCACACTCTCCAGAGCAGCAGTAGGGTGGGCCTGCCTGCCTGGTCTGTGGTTCTCCTTCGCCCCCAATTCCGGCCACCCCCGCCATCTCCTGCTCTCCTTTCCCGCCACCCGGAGCCATCCCGTCCCTCCCGGCTGGTACCTGACTGAGGAGACGCGGGCGTGACACGATGCCCCGCAGGTCGATGTAGACTGGGGAGGAGAGCCCGCTCTTCAGTACGAAGCTCCCGAACTTGAAAGCCTGCACGTCGTACAGCTCGGTGACCAAGGGACCCAGGGCTTGGCGGGCGCCCTCCATTCTCACGCGCTCAGCTCGCTCTGGGAGCCGAAGTGCTTGGAGCCGTGACGTCACCGAGAAGCCCCGCCTCTTCCGCCACCCTTTCCGGCCTGGGTCGGGGGTTCTTTTCGTGTGCTGGGTGCTTCCTGGTTAGAGGGTTTTTAAAACCTGCAACCTAGATTGAAGCCTGGTTTCCCCGAAGGAGTTGGTAGTCTCCGTTCGTTCGTTTGTTTATAGCTTAACGCTTCTTTATCTGATACAGTCATTGTTAACAGCCACTTCCCTACTCTCTCAGGGTTTCTTCCCATAAAATAGAAATCCTCTAAGAGCCTGTGAGTACTTTCTTGTGTTAACTTCACAGCAGTTGGCGCGGGAGAGTTTCACAGTGATTTGCACGTAGAAATATAAAGCAGGCCATTGTGCACTCAGGTGCATACTTCCTTTAGACCACTGGAAGTGTGCAGGATGAAGAAGGGTGGGACAGTTAGGGAGGATGAACTGTCAGCATCGGGTATCTGGAAGGATAATGTTGGGCAGTTTGAAAACGCAAGCATATTTGGTTTACAAATCCATTAGCTGGTTATGTGAACTCGTGTAGTCCTAGCTACTTAGGAAGATTCCAAATTCAGCTAGGTATCTAGTGAGCCGGTGTCAATAATAATAATAATAATAATAATAATAATATTCCCTTAAGACTGTGTTTTCCTATTTTAAAGAAATGCTACTTATCAAACAGACTGCGAGATTTAATTTTGTATTCTGTTTTCTCTAAAGAGATTGTATTGAACTCTCAGTGTGAAAAACCCCATATGTTTCTGTGTTTGTTTTGTGTTTGAAACAGGGTTTCCCTATGTAACCCTTCCTGACCTAGACTTCACTATGTACTAAAGGGGCCAACTTACCCCCCCACCCCCGCCAACTCACAGAGATCCATCTGCCTCTGCCTCCTGAGTGCTTGAATTAAAACTGTTCACCACCATGTCCAGTAAAACTCATTGTCTTGACAGTTGTTTCTCATTGCCAGGAACTTCAGTAAAGCCTTGGTGAAATAGAATTCAGATGTCAAAATACTTTGTTCTCATTGCCAAATGTGCTGTTAATTGACAGGATGCTATAGATGAAAGGAAAAGTCACAGGGGAAGGATGAAGAGAGTGGGGGGCATATGACCCATGAATGTGCGGCAAGGCCTGGGGGCAGAGGAGATGCCCCTGGGTGGCCCATGTTGGGAATCCCTTCCCCCTGAGGGACCAGCCACACAATGGTATAGTACAGAATACAGTTTATTCAAGTCATGGGAGAGTTAAGAGGGCAGTAGAGGCAGAGAGAGAGAGAGGAATAGAGAAGTAGAGGAGTAGAGGCCGGCCATGAGCATATGGAGGGAGAGGGGGGAAGGGAAGGGAAAGAGGAGGGATGGGAGAAGAGCAAGGCTCCAAGAGCAAAAGAGGCCAAGAGGCAAGAGATCTGCCTCATTCCCATTTGTGTGTGACCCACAGACACCGAAAGCCTGGCTTAGCCTCCTACCAAGCTGTATGCATAAACCTGTGAGACCCAGGAGCCGTTGATGTTCTCTGTTCACTACGCAGGCCTGTGGATCACACTCAGATCCTCAGCCCTGATAACAAGTGCTGTTGTCCGATGGTTCATTATGCTGGTCCATTATGCTGGTTCTAGGCTTTCAGATATTTGGGGAAAAGAGAGGACAATAATTTTCCCCCCCTGGGAGGGGAGGGAGAAAGAGCAGAAGTTTTAGTTAGAAAAAAAAAGACAACTTAAGAGGTGGCTCAGTGGGCGAAAAGAATTGCCACCAAGTCTGGTGACCTGCATTCAGTCTAGTAGACCTACATGGTAGAAGGAGAGAACCAGCTCCTGCAGGCTGTCCTTAGACCTACACACACACACACACACACACACTAATGTTATGACATTTTAAAGGGGGGGGACACAACTAAAACTTTTATCTTCAGTATATTATATTTATAGGAGTGCATAACATGTGAAATGTACATTTTGAAGTTTCATCCACAGTTTATAACATTTACTGCAGTAATAACAAGACAGCGGGGCAGCACTTCTCAACATTACACATGGAATGAGTCAGACTTACAAATAAAATATTTACAACCTACCTTTACAAAACAACATCATATGCATACAAAATGAACAACTGCAGGGAAAGTTAAAATAATAAAAACAACCCAAACCCTCAAACCCCAGAAGATACACTTAAGGCAGACCAGCAAGACACTGAAATAATTAAGGCTGTGGAATTCTTCTGCACCTTGAAACTATGGAGCTATTTACCAATACTGTGGAGTGGTTTTAAATCAACTGTCACAAGCCTGATGGATGTATTTATATGTATATGTATAATGGTCCCTATGGGGAAACCTGTCCACTTATGGGTAAGGCTGTTTATCTGAATGGCCAGAGAAGCCCATCACAAATTCTCAAAAAGCTTTGGGGGAAGGGATCACTCAAAACCAAGAAGTACTGGTGCAGTTTGAAAATCAGATATTAAAATTGAAATATAGGCCAGGCATGATGGCACACACCTTCAATCCCAGCACTCAGGAGGCAGAAACAGACAGACCTCTGTGAGTTCAAGGCCAGCCTGGTCTACAGAGTGAGCCCCAGGACAGCCAAGACTACATAGAGGGACCCTGTCTAAACAAACAAACAAATCCAAACACACTCACTCACACACACACACACACACACACACACACGAATTTAAATATAGACTTTCTGAGTAAACAGAATCACATAAATTATAGTCCCAAGTTTGTGTTTCATACTTTGTTCATTTGGCCATGTGGACTTCAGAAGTCAGCAAATTAATTCCCACGTGACTAGAATTCTCTATGTATTATCCCTAATGGTTTTGAATGGTCCTAAATGGTTTTCCAGTAGAAAAACTGACCCACCTGGGCTGCCTGAAAATGGATAGATTTCTGCATATGAGCAATAACATATACATACATATTATACACTATATACATGTACAGAAGATGTACATATATCCACATTTTCCAACAGTTTGCCCTCCATTGCCACTGTTCTCTGCATAAATAGCATTTTCTCAAGGGTATGTTTAGTTTTTCACAGTCTTTCTATTTATCCCTCTTCCACTTTTGTTTACTTTCCCACAGAGTAGTCTGAAGTTCAGCAGAAACAGAAGCAAAAGCACCAGGTTTCTTTCTTTCTTTCTTTTTTTTTTTTTTTTTTAAAAAAAAAAAAGGATCCAAACACAGAGGTGAAAAGTATGGCTTAAGTTAGTAAGAGAAGACAGAAGTTTTGTTAACTCGAGATTCGTAGCCACAGTCTTTGAGGTCACAGTAGCGGTCTCCATGCACTCGGGCATGGCACTTAGTTCTTGATGGAAATGGGGTATTAATGCAACTCCCATCCCTGTACTGGCAGATTTATGTAGTTGAATTAATGCTCAGGAATTCCAAGACTTGCTATCTTCACTTTTCTTTGCTCTTCCCCATTGTGTGAAGTAGATTATCTAACTGAACTGTTTGGGTTGGTCATTCAGATAAAAACTAAATCTGACCCCAGTTTGGAATTGCTTGATGATCGCCTGGGAGTGTTAATTTTAGGCTTTTAATTAATGCCATTTAAGATTAAAGCATTGTAGTGGAATGACTGTGTTCTTCTCCTACAACATCAACTTCTATTTTAAAAAAATAAGAGAAAAATGTCTTTCATGACAAACGTGGCCATATGATATTTCTGTATTCAGTTTCCATATGGATATTTCATGAAAAATATTTCCTATTAAACAATACGTCTATGGATAAATTTCAGCCCCTTTGAGCTCTTAAAAATGAAGGAGACAGTGAGGGCCTTGTCGTTTTCAGAAGATAATGTCTATCATAGTGTCTTTTTTCCTGTTGGTGGGATCCTATGTGAGAGTTTTCTTTCGCCTACTCTGAGTCTAATCATTCCTTCCCTAAAGGTCCTTAGATTTCAAATAGCAAAGAAAAATTATGAGTTTTTTTTTTAAATGAATAAACCTGTTGAAAGCTTATATATGTTTGCCTAACACAGACTCTATTAGAATGTTACCCACGAGAGAATATGATCTATGTTCCTCAAAACTCACCTAGTGCAATTCATGGGCTGTTCCTAGAGTGTGATGATTGTGTACTTTTGTTTACTCCAGAGACCCTTTGTGTTCAATTTATTTCTCTTTACCAGGTAGAGAGGAGAGAGTTTCCGTTAATGCAGAAAAAATAACCACCATTTACTTTAGATTGCATTTTCTCCATCATATTCTCAAAAATCTAACTTGTCATGTTTTTCAAGATAGGCAAGAAAAACAGAAGGATGAGTGGGCCACAGGTGTGGAGGTTTGGAGACCACAGAGGACGACTCTTGAACGGCAGAGCCAAAGCTCTGTTTCTCCAAAGTCTAACACTCTCTCCTTCTGTGCCTTTTCTAGCAGATTCCTGTAGGACTCCAAAGAAATGAACTGTGACAAGGGAGTGTATTTGAGTCTCACGTCTGCCCTTCAGTAAGGAGAGTAACTATTTGGACTCTTCTTTGTCCATCCCCTCCCCCACCAGCATTAAACTTGGGAAGAGAAAGGAATGACAGGCCGGCTTGGAAGGCATCAGACTCTCATGCCCACCCTAAGAAATACTGTAGAAAACAGCATATGGGCATTTAAGGGCTCCTCAGCTCTCCAAACCCTCTTCTGTAGACAAGCTCCCAAAGGGTGGGAATTATAAGGCAAGAAGAAATGACATGTAGACAAGGAGGAACCCAGACCTTCCAAGGAGATGCACGTTACAGAGGTTAACCTCCAGAATTTGTAAACGGTACCCAAAGATAAGACTGTGGGAAACTGGAATGTTCAAAGTTACTGTCAATAAAAATTCTAAGCACTGGCAGTGTGTAGCACTTGAAGAAAATCAAAGTATCTTAGAGATGTGTCAACAAGGATATTTTCCCTCAACATTCTTAAGAGATTAATGTTCTTTTTTCTCACCCTACCCCAGTTCCATTTTATTAATGAGGGCATTTGGGTCAGAAAACAACAAAGACTTTCCGGAAGAAAGAATGAGTTTGGAATAGCTGAGATGGAGACTCGAAAATTCCCGTTCCCATCCTACATTCAGATATTTTCATTTAAAACGTATCTTAACGTAAGGGGGAAAAGACTGCAGTATCAGAACATCTAAATGCAACTGAACTTCTCTCCCCACCTCCCCTCTGAAAGGCACTATTTATAAAGGCTTTGTGAAGTACAAAGCTGTGAAGGCAGCTCCCCCTCTGCCTCCTCTGCCCCCACTTAGGTTGCTGATGTCTGGGAGAAACCTGAAGGACACATCCAACATTATGGTGTTGCTTCCCCCCAACCCCTTAACAGTTTTTAACCACATTCAGCTATAAGTGGGTAGAAATCTGTCTAATTCGAAACAAATGTAAATGGTGCAAACGTTATTTAGGTCTCATCAGGGACCCTGGGTTGGCCCCAATCTTTCCCATCTCTCAGTACCCAACCCTTTTTTAACACAGAACAAAAGAGCTCAAAATGATGAATAGAAGCCAAACAGGAAGCCTTCGACTTTCACCAGCCCTGTTGCTCCGCTCGCGCTCAGTAAGAACAACTGGGGTAGTATTAGGAGAGGGAGATTTTCTCTCCTCTTCCAGTTCTAAGTCTCCCTGCCAGGACTGGTGCTGGAGAGTGGCCCTGGGCTCTTCTCCTCCAGCCATGTTGAACACAACTGTGCTCCAAACTATATTTCCAAGCCCCGTTCACGGGATTTCTCCTAACTCCCACCCTGCTAGGGAGAATCCTCCAGCCAAGACTTGCCCCCTCTTGGAGGGATGGAGTGCTTTGGAGACAAAGACCTCCCTGTTCACTTCAGCCATCAAACTACACAAATGCCCCTTTTCTCTATGTCCCTGAAGCTTACACTGTCCTATTAATTGTACTTGAGCTGCCATTAGCACAGCCATGTCACTTTCTCTTCAGCCTGTCCTTTCCTGTCTTCCCTGTGTACCTGGGGCAATTCCATGTCTAGACCATCCCAACTCTGACACAAACATGGCTGTGAAAACTTGGCTCTCTGTAGGGTTCTGCCACGTACAACATGCTTTCAATGTGGCCCTTCGTCTGAACACCACTGTCCTAGGCTCTGTCTCTCCCTAGCAGAAACTTGACCAATGAGAACAATTCTGAGTGATTCAGCAGGAAGCCCTTCTTTCAAGACAGCCAGAGTGGACAAGTGGGTAGAACAGACCTGGCCATGTCACTCTCTGGATCTTTGGAGTCCTCAGAGCCTGCATTTTATCCTACAATAAGCCCTCTGGCCTAAGGCTTTCCTCCTTAATGCTATGTTTCTTAGTAAAGACACGTTTATTTAACAAAGCTTTAGTAAGCATGTTTTGTGTATGCCTCATGGTTTAAGTGAAGAGTGTGGAGGTAAGCTCTGAGGGAGTGCGGTGTGATGGTCCAGGGCCACCTGAAGACAAGGGAACACAAGTCAGAGTGGGTTTTCACGTGTTTGGTTAACCCCCAAATAGTAGGTGCTATCTGGTCTTATTGCTTTTACTCCCTACTAACTTATTTTCCATAATTTTGGATGAGCTGTGGTGGAGGATGATGATGACTATTCTGATACGAGGTGGGGGTGGGGCTGTGATGAGTATTTTAATTCTATATTTTCACCATGGGAACGAGCGTTTTTGTACGTTAAATTAGACTGTCCCCATCATGCCTCCTTTGAGTAGTAGAAATAGTTTTGCAGGTCCGTTTCCCCTCCCCAGATTCTCTGACTGCACTCTGTGCTGCATAATTTCTGTTTTCTCAATTCCCACTAGCAGGAGCAACAGGATGACACGAAACCCGGTTTACATAAACGTTTCGGTTGTATTTTCTTTAGAATATCATTTGCATCAAAGGGATTTTTAAGCACACTCTAGGGAACAAAGGGTGGATTGTATACAAACAGAAAATAATTAAAAAAAAAAAACCCATCCCCTTTCCAACAGAAGAAGAAAAATAAACCAAAACCCAACAAAACAAACAAAAACCATGAAGTGCCCTGGTTACTTTGTTTTCCCTCCAGAGGGCACCGGGCATAATCTTGTACGGAGAAAACAGCACTGGCCTTGGAAAACGATTGGTCCTTTTAGTCCAGAGACATTGGTGGCTGTGTGGTGACAGGTATTGTTATCACGGTTAAAACCCCATCGGTCAGAGTGATGGGTCAGGCTTTGCTCCATGGCTTCAGGAAGGACTTAGGTCTAGCCTTTAAAGGCGTTTATGGTTGCCTCCTTTTGGTAAGCACCCAGAAGCTTCATGAGGGATTAGGAATAAAGCAAGCTGACTTTCTGAAAACTGTATTCTACAGCTATGAGATCAGAAAGAGCTGCTATGCTGTTCACTGGAACTGTAGGGAAAGTTTCCATGTGCCCTTCTGTACGAACCGGTGATATCACTTACCCATGGCAGGCCCAGGGTGGACACAGAAACAACCCCCCAACTCTTCCTAGATTTGATTTCCTGGCAGTCTTTCCCACAGGAGGGAATCTGAGCTGCCAATGATTTCAGGGGGGAAACTTTGATATACAGAACCCATCTTAGTCTAACAACCCATGATGGAGGAAAAAAATATCCCATTCACAGATCGCTAAAGGGTCACACTGCTTTCTCTTAATACACAGGTTCTGATAAAAGATTTCTATACAAGATTTATAAAATGCTCTAAAAAACTCGTCATCTAATTGTGCTTAGTCAAAATAATGCAATGCTTCGGTAAATAAATTACTGTCTTAACGGGAGCACTCAAAGTTACCTATGATTGATTTCATATAGAACTCTATATTATAAAACTCTGAAACCTGAATGGGATCTATTATATTGTATGTGTATATGTATCCTGTTAAGAAACTATATCTAAGCCATCTAAAGCAGAATAGTTGACATCTCTGTTAAATAGAACTTTTTTTTTTTTTTTTTTTTTTTGCTTAAATTTTCAATGGAGTCATCAGAAACCTCCTATACTCCTTGCAGTGGGTATAGTTTGCCCACTCAACTGCTCATTTTGGAATGTACAATTAACATTTTTATACCAAGTACTATCTTGTTAGTCTTGCCCCTTTCTTTTAATACTTTTTGTGACTCTGTATCTTTACTTCTTCAGCATGACCTTCTGGAATGCTCCTGGGATTAAGGTGACTTTCATGATGCTCAGACCCCACGTAACAACAGACAAGGTTTAAGAGGACCACCTCTCAGTCCAGAGAACCACATGGAGTGAAATGATGAATAGGGTTATTTACAGGCACGCTCAGTCTTGCTTTGGTTCACACTGCACTTCTATGTGAAACCTCAGGGGTTGTCGGATAGCTAGGTCCCTTGGTTCACCCTGTTGACAATGTAACTCTTGACATTGGGAATGGGCCGCACATCATTCTGGTGCTTGCGGCGCTCTATGAAGCAGGCCAGGCGGGAGGTGTCCAAGGGGATCTTGGAGTAGCTGCCATTGTGGGGCTGTAGCCAGGGATGCTGCAGGCACGTGGCTGCTGTGGGCCGTCTCCGGAAGTCTTCCTGTAAGATCACGTTGATGAAATCCCTGGCAGCATTGCTCACACCGCAGAAGTATTCATGGGGGAAGCTGAAGTCCACCCTGCACACGTTAATACAGGTCTCCTCTTTGCTCTCATCTAAGAAGGGGGAGACCCCACTAAGCATGACATATGTCAGAACCCCAATGCTCCAGATGTCTGTGCCCAGGGAGACAGGGATGCCTTGGATCACTTCGGGGGCAGCAAACTCAGGGTTCCCCAGCAGGTGATGGATGTGGAAATGGCCTGAGATCTGGACAGCGTCTTCCAAGTCGATGAGCTTCACACGGGGCACTGGAATCCGCAGGTCAATGAGCAGGTTCTCAGGCTATATGGACCCAGGAAGGCAGGAACAAGAGAGGCAAGATCAGGTTTTTGTTGACCCCCACCTGGGATCTGTTGTTAGCTAACACAGTTCTGTTGTGCATGTGAAACTCCCCATGCGAAGGCAAAGGAAGTTTCAAACTCACTAAACTCTGAATTTAGGTGGCACTTTAGATAAGTTCGTTGGCATCGGGGGAGGGGTGCAGGGCTAATCATGTACTCCTGGCTGGCCTGGAACTTACTTTGTATACCAGGCTGGCCTGGAACTTTCAGAGATCCTCCTGTCTTTGTCAACTAGTGACGGGGAGGGGGGCAGCCTATAGTGGTTAGTGCCATCCCTGGGCTGGTAGACCTGGGTTTTATAAGAAAGCAGGCTGAGCAAGCCAGTATGCAACATCCCTCCATGGCTTCTGCATCAGCTCCTGCTTCCTGACCATGTGTGTATATATGTGAGTATGTGTGTGTATATATATTGCTGGGTAGTAGTTAACAAAAGCACTTGGGAGGCAGAGGCAGGCTGATCTTTGGGTTTAAGGCCAGCCTGGTCTACAGAGTGAGTTCCAGGACAGCCAGGGCTGCACAGAGAAACCCTGTCTTTATAAGTACAAAACAACAACAATGAAAAGAAATGGCTGGTAAGCTGAACTCGTCTGTTTTACTGCAACAGGTACTGATTTGTTATTACCTTTATGTCCAAATGTGCGACCCTGCAGTTGTGAAGGTACTGCAGAGCTTCCATGATGTCTCGAATGTAGAAAGCTACCTTTTCTTCCATCAGCTCATCATGATTCATAAGGTAGTCCAAGAGTCGGCCGTCATCCATCCTGAATACAAAGGGATGGGGGATAGAGAAATGACCATCGTACAAAGCTCTAAGAGGTCTCTTATTAATAAAGTGTAGTATTGCAACATTTAGGTATTTTAGAGCCCAAAGTAAGTGCCACATTCAGAACTAGAATGAATAAAGCTACAGATGTTACAGTTATACTGTAGCCTTGTTGATTTTAAGGTCTAACCTGGCTTTAAGAGGTTAGGTTGAAGGAAATGAAAAAGTCTCATGCCTACACTGAGCCTCATATATGTTAAAGGTATTTTCACTTTTAACATTTTTAGATGGGAGGAATGTGAAGGAGGAAAGGTTTATCAAAATATTTGATCTCTTCTTAATTCCTTAGCTTTTCTGACAGCTTGCTAACTCTTAAAGACTTATTGAAAATGTGAAAACTGGAGCCAGATATGTAGACTTGGGTTCGCGTTCTGCCCCTTACCAGCTGGTGGAAGTAGGTAATCATTTAAACTCTGTGTGTTTTGGATTCCCTGAAAGACACCATATTTTTAAGGTGGGGGATAGCAACTGGCTGATAACAGCAACATCAATGACAAAATAAGACCTACTTCTTTGTCAGGCTTATACAAGAGCCAGAGGCAATAAGTATTTAAGTCATGATTTGTACTGTAAGAAGGTGCTTGTGATGGTTTAAATGAGAATGGCTCCCTTAGGTCCATATGTTGTAAGGAATATTGGGTCCCTAGTTGCTGGAACTGTTTGGGAAGAATTAGGAGGTGTGGCCTTGTTGGAGAAGGTGTGGCACTGGTGGCAGGCTTTGAAGGTTTTAAATTCTAATGCCATTCCTAGTTAGTTTCTGCTTTGTGCTTGTGGGTCAAGATGTAAGCTCTCAACTACAACCATGCACACCTGCCTGTTGCCATGCTCCTCACCATGATGGTCATGGACTCACCATCTGAAACTGTAACCTCTAATAAACTCTTTCTTCTTTATGTTGCCTTGGCCATGTTGTCTCATTGCAGAAAGAAAGAAGTAACACATTGGTACAGAATAATCAGTAGCTATTTCTAGGCTCCCTATGCCCTATTGTAACAAGAAGTGATCAAACCTTTAATGTGAAGTGGGTCATTTAAGATACATCTCAGGAAATGCCCATGTCAAGAAGCATGATCCAGTATAGAAATAACTTTCAACTATAGCTGAAACCTGGATGGCCGTCTTCATTTTCTCCTCTAATTTGTTCCCTGCTATGGGACCCTTCGTTTTATTGATAGGTGAAAAGGATGGAGCCCCTGTAAGGCTCCCTACCTCCCTCTGATCTTTTAGGTATGAGGCAAGAGAAGCACCAGCAGAGGAGTGGTTCTGAGCTCATCACATGGAGGTCTCAGAGCTACTTGGAACAAATGAGGGAGAAATTTACAGCAACACTGCTCCAAGTCCAGAAAGAATCAACCACCCCACCCTCCTAAGACTTACTCTCTAGCCTGCATCCATCTGAGACTAGGGAATGGAAGTCTCCATTTTCTGGTAGAGGAGGGTTCCACCAGTTATCCCTATTGAACACTACAGACAGAGCAAGACGGAGTACCTGGTTCTACTCAGGCCTTGCTTCCCATACACCTTCCCTGAAGATCACATCCAACAAAGCACAGTTCTACGTTCTCACAACCCTGTCTAATGTATGGTCGCTAGTATTTCCCATGTCATATTTAAAGCATTATTTATCTCCTGGTCTTAATATCTCTTTAACTATTGGACTTATGGCCCCTAAGAATAAGAGCTATGTCTTTCTGTGCCTAGTCCTACTGCAAATTAATATGCCAAGGCAAGTTGTTATATCCATGGAATGTCTCTCCTACTCTGAGAAGAAAGGGAGTGCCAAGCTCAGAATGGCCTTGGTGGGGACAGAGTGACATGGTTCCTGCCCCTGGGACTGGGCCCTGGTTTGAGTCTCCATGAATATCAAAGGCTTGTTTGTGTAATAATCTGAGGAGGACTCCTTTCTTCTGAGGAATGTCCTCCCTGTTAACATTAATGACTTAATGATAATTAGAAACAGCAGGAGTCCAGGAGTCGAGGGTGTGGCTATGTCTCAGCAAAATGGTAAACCCTGGGACCTTCTGGACAGCCCTTAAAGCTATGGGAAAGAGCTCTAAATACATGAGTTTGAAAATATATAACTTCTCAACTATGTAAAAATATAAGGATGCAGTATGAATTATGAGGGGCTTTCACATTGTAAAGGAACATAGGCAGCTACATTAATGAGCCAGCTTGTCAAAAAGATAAAAATGCAGGCAAGGTCAGTCTGGGACACTGAAGTGCAGGGCCTGGTGTGGTAGAAATGGTAATTTCAGGACTGGGTCTCACTCAGCTAGTTTATCGTCTATGCTTAACAAATGCAGGCAGATCTCTGAGTTCTTTTGTAATGTTAAGAAAAAAAGTAGATTTGCTGCCTCCTAAGAATCAAAGGTCTGGGGTCACAGGGATGCTGACTCATAGGATAACTGAAAGATAACCTAAAGTAAATGACTGAATTGATATGTAAATTTTTAAAAAAGGGCTTTGGGTCTACATGAGATGAGCTAAGCAAAATTTTTTTCTAACAGGATTTCTGACTTGGTTGGAAGATCCAATAATTTTTTTGTAGCAGCTTTTCTGTCTTTGGTTAGAAAACCTATGAGCTATCCAGAGAGCTTTTAGAATTTTTACTAGCAGAGAGAGCTGTCTCAGCCAGAGAGATTTTTAGAAAGGAAAAAAATGCTATCTATGCGCATGAGAGAGGAGAGAGAAGAGAGAAAAGAGAGAGAGGGAGGGAGGGAGGGAGGGAGGGAGAGAGAGAGAGAGAGAGAGAGAGAGAGAGAACAATCTGGAAAGTCATTTCAACAGAACCTAGGTCGACAGCGTGGAGCTACAATTTGATTTCTGTAGAGGAGGTGCTGATGCTAAGGTCCTGTTCCCCAATTGGTTCTTGGTCTGTCAGTAAAAAAAGCCATCCAATGGTTGGTCAGAAGGTACAGGTGGGACTTCCAAGTCCTAGGAGGCAAGCAGGGAGATTCAAGGAAGCAGAGAGGGAGTTTGCTATGCTCTGGAGAGAAGTGAACCAGGCAACCATGTAAGGTATCAGGAGGAGCTGTGAGGCAGGTGGTCAGAGATGTTTAGCAGGGACTAGATTCAACTGACCAACTAAAGTCCAGGGCAGGTGGGAGGTTCGTTTGGAGACAAGAGTATTGATAAGGGCACTTTTCTTCCAGGCAAGAGATAGCAGCTGCAATTGTTCTAAGAAGGCAAGTTGAAAATGAACAACTTTTAAATCCTTGGATTCAAGGGAACCTGGGAGGAGGCTGGTATCGAAGCCCATTCCCAGAGCTTAGGAGGGGTAGCAGAAAGATACATACAACTGACTTTGAGTTGTTTGTTTTTACAGCTCCCAGACACCCCTTCTCTCAGAACTCCTCTCCCAAGCTGAGGCTGGTCCTTGGCAAGAGGGGTCATTTGTGGAGGTGGGGAGAGGGAAACACAGGGAGGAGAGGAAGGAGAAGTTTTTATTGGGATGTAAAATAAATAAGCAAACTAATTAATGAAAAAATCTGTATCTTTCTACATTTGATATCTGAATAATCTGCCATTCTAGAAATGTCTTGAATGGAAAATTCTAGGTAGTAGATTGGGGGTGCTATGGCTATAGATCGATAGATAAGCTCCCCTTATCCCAACCCCACTCCTTTCCATCAGTCAACCACCAGGAAAGTCTTCTTAAATGAGTCAGGCTGAGAGTGCGTGGTAGGAAGGAAATGAAAACAAGGATAAGAAATACAGGTTACAGCTAGGGAAGAGAAATAAGTTCTGGTGATCTAGTTTACAGCATAGTGACCAGAGTTTACAATATGGACTGTTAATATACTTCAAATAACTTGAGTTTTGTTTTGTTTTTTTTTTTTTCAGAATGTTTTTGTTACAAAGAAACAATCCATGCTAATATCCTGGTTGGATGATCGTACAATGTGTACAGGCAGTGAAACAGAGTATCTCATGAATGTACAAAATGAAATAAAGCTTAGAAAAACTAGAAAAAGCAGAGTAAGAGGGTTTGGTTTCAAGATCCTTTGTATGGACCCAATGAAAGGATGGATTCTCTACCCTTACTTTCACTGAGCTCCCTTTAATGACCTTCTTCATTCTTGGTATCTCTAGTTCGTAGAATGAGAACCACACTGATATAAAGCTGGAGGTGAAAGAAAACACGGTCCACAGCACACTTCATAAACCATAAAGCACGTTACAAAACCTGACTCTTGTCCATTCATTGTGACCGATGGAGAACCTAAGCAGATAAAGACCACACTAGAGATATGACCTCTGTACTCACAGTTCCAAAATGAGGATGTAAGAGGTGGGGGACTCGTAGGTGTCGTGGAGAGTGACATACTGGGGGTGCTGAAGGTGTTGGAGCAGGGCAGCCTCGTGCGCGGCCTGCTCCTTCTTCTTCATCTTTTTGCTCACAAATTTCACAGCAACATCTTTGCGGGTAGCTTTGTGAATGCATTTCTTTACAATAGAGAAGCGGCCTCTGCGAGACAAAGGGGAAAAGGGTGTCCAGGGTCCGTCTGTCAGCAGGGCATCATTTACCAGAATATGTTGGTGTGTGTGTGTGTGTGTGTGTGTGTGTGTGTGTGTGTGTGTATTTGCGCATGTGCCCAGGTGATTTGCTGAGACAGACAATCTTACAGGCAGGCCCAGTCTCCCTAATCCAAAACTCTAAAATCCAAAATGTTCTAAAATCTGACACCCTTTGTGTGTAGACATGAAATTACTGTGGAAAAAGCTCCACACCTGACCTCACATGGTGACAAAGTACAGGTTCACTAGCCACATCACATGAAGTCACCTTCAGGCAAAGAACTGCATGAAATAGAGGTGATTTTTCTTTTAGACTTGGGTCCCAGACTCAAGACACGTCTTTGTGTACATGTCCATATTCTCTAAACTCCTTAGTCCAAAAACATTTCTGGTCCCAAGCATTTGGAAGAAGATAGATCAATTAATAGGAATCTTCCCAGGGCTGGAGTGGTGGGTCAGAGGTTAAGGGTTCTGGCTGCTCTTCCAGGGGTTAGATCTCAGCATCCACAAGGCTGCTCACAACCTTCTATACCTCCAGTTCTAAGGTATCTGATGCCCTCTTCTGGACTGTTCAGCACAGCAGACACAAATGCTGTGCATATACATATTTACAGGCACTTAACCGTGCTCATAAAATAAAGACAAACGAATTTGAAAAAGAATCTTTCCTCCTGGGACTGGAGGCATAAAGAAAGGCACCTGCTATCTGAAAACATAACCCTGACAGCCTAAGCCTGATACCTGAAACTCACATAAAAGCATAAGAATATTGACTCCACACATTTGTCCTCTGGCCTCCACACATGAGCTGTGTCACGCATGCACACCCCCCATATAATACACACACACACACACACACACACACACACACAAATACATAACAAAATGAAAACAAACCTTTCCTTTTGTACTTTTAATTATGATATTATTATTTAAAAACCTATCTCTACTTCCTTAGCATCCTAGGCTCTTTCAGACCCCAAAGGTAAAACTAATATAATTTTTAAGCCAAGATATTTCTGTGCCATTTGAAGCACCAAGTGTGGGTATGTTTTTTTTTCTAAGCAGAATATATATCTATATACAACGGTGGACTGGAGAGATGGCTTAGGGGTTAAGAAACCCTTGTTCCTGTGGAAGACTGGGGTTCAGTTCCCAGCAGCTGCATGGTGGCTCACAGCCATCCATGCCTACAATTTCAGGGGATCCATATCCTTTTATGGACTCTGCAGGGACCAGGCATGCATGTGGTGCACAGTCATATGCAGACAGAAGACATACACATAAAAGAAATTAATTTTTAAAAAAGAAAGTAAAATGAATACACGAAACTTTGAAAAAGTCCCTCTTTGGCCTACCTACATGTCCGTGCACCGTGTGTATGTAAAGCTCCTAGAGGCTAGAAAGTGTTGGAACCCTTGGGACTAGAGTTACAGATGGTTGTGAGCCACCATGCTGGTGCTAGGATCGAACCCAGGTCCTGGGGAAGAGCAGCCAGTGCTCTTACCTACTGATCCCGAATACAAAAACACCTTTATGAAATCTTGCCATGCTTCACCCACAGAACAAGCTTTGATCACAGTGCAATGAAATTAGAAGTGAGAAACAAAAAAATAACCTAAAATCTCATATATACTAAAGCACTTCATTACTTATAACTCACTATAATTGGTTCAAGAAATAAGCCATAGTTGAAAAATACTCAGAAACAAAGATAATGAACATATCATATATCAAAGTTTGAGACATGTAACTAAAATTACACTTTTAAGAAAAAAATTGAGGCTTAAAAATCTTATAATACTCAGGCCTGCTGTGATATGCCTTTCATCCCAGTACTGGGGAGGCAGAGGCAGGCAGGATGTCTGAGTTCCAGGCCTGTCTGGTCTACAAAGTGAGTTCCAGGACAGCCAGGACCCTGTCTCAAAACAAAACAAAATGCTATGTTGACAGGGAAAGCTTCCAATTCCAGTAAAGAAAAAGAATAGTAGAAAATTCCCAGGAATGCACTAGCTGTATTCTAACAAAAAGAGACAGAAAGAAACATCAACAAACCAGGCTGGTCATTCTCCTGTTGTGAGATGGCTGGTATCCTTACCTGCCAATCTCGT
This sequence comes from Micromys minutus, assembly GCF_963924665.1. NCBI lineage: Eukaryota > Metazoa > Chordata > Mammalia > Rodentia > Muridae > Micromys > Micromys minutus. The sequence continues at coordinate 58,889,058 of NC_137976.1, read as the reverse complement.
TCAGTTCAGTGTAAGCAGAATCAAAATTTTCCTTCCAAGAAATGGTGGCACCATCGGCGGCTGCATCTTTGGGAGAGGGAGAACTCACATGTGACATTTCGAAGATACTGCAGCATAATAACCCCAGGGACCTTCTTATCACTAAATATGGAGGCCACCCAGAGGGGAAAGGCTGTGGATCTCTGGACTGTTAGTTTTAAAATGTCTGAGGGAAATAGATATGGCAGAGTCGGACAGTTTGTCTTCTCCTCAAACACGGGGAGATCGTGAGACAGGATCAGAAATGGAGTTCCACAAAAGGCCAGAGGAAACATAGGGAGGCAGAAAGAGGAACTGTGGAAAAGCTGGAAAAGTCAGTGAAAGCCAGGGGTATGGGAGGCAGAGAGGATGCAAGAGCTGAAGGTCACGGAGGAAAAAAAGATGAAGCAGTGTGAGCAGGGTGTGCTAGAGCCTTCTCTGGCATCACTGTCCTTGTCCTTTGGCAAGCTTTTCCTTTGTGTCAATGGTCCTCAACTTCCCTAACGCTGCGACCCTTTCATTCAGTTCCTCCTGCTGTGGTGGCCCCAACCACAAAATTATTTCATAGCTACTTCACAGCTGTCATTTTGCTACGGTCATGAATTGTAGCGTAAGTATCTGATGCGCAGGATATCTGACACTGGGGTTGAGACCTGCTGCTCGATATGAACTGAATGGACTTCACTCATGACTGTTTCTCCTGGGTGATTCAGTGGTTCAGTTTCACCTTGTTTGGCCTGTTAATTCTTGTCTCACACACACAAGCACACACACCTGTACATGTGTGTGGTGTCTGCCGGGCATCAGGCCTCAGAAGTAACAAAACAAAATGGTGGCCATCCCTAACCACAGAGTTAGTGGCCTGGAAGGAAAGGAACCACATTCCGTTCTGACTCCACCCTAGTCAGTCACCTCAGCTCTCTGGTGACGCCCACAGTGGATTCTGAGCACATGCAGACCCAGGGCTAGGGCTCTCCAGAGTCCCAAGACTGTGAGAACACGTCAAGGTCACAAGCAGACTAAGCTGGTCCTGACCTGGGACTATAGGGTGTTTCCTGACTCAGCCTGGGCAGTGTGCAGCCGAAGGCACTCTGGGGACTCCAGGCTTCCTTTAACCCACAGAGACACTAAATCTGCAGCTTTTTAAGTATGGTGAAACTCCCACCCTTTCCTGACCCGTCCTCAGCCTACTTGTGCCACTTCTGTCCCCTGCCCAAAGTGTCACCAATGGGATATCTTTTTTTTCAGACCAGAGAGTTTCCTCCTTTAAAATGTCGTTGGGACCAAAATGGGCAGACAAGGTGGGTCAGCAAACAAGGTGGCAAAGTGAGAACCACACTGGTAAAACATTCACATTTAGTCAGTTGCACGCATGTCTTGGCCAATTTCTATTTTATGTAGATCCATATTGAAAAGCAAATTCTGGAAGGGTGGGGCAAATATCAAGGTTTCGGGTGGTAGTGACCTCCTTTCCTCTCGGCTTCTCCTTTGAGGTTTTCCTGAGGAACCGCAAAAGGCCCATGGTCAACAAGTGTGGTAAATCTAATGTTGGCTCTGAAGATAACCTGCTGGAGACACTCCATCTGGTCTCTCACAGGTGGTCTGATGGAAGCTGCCACATGGCCCCAAGACACCTCCCCATGGGGGTCGGAGACACCAGTGATTTTGTTACAGTGGTGCACTGCCTTGCTTCTGCTAACTGTCCTCGGTCTGCTGGGACTCACCGTACTCTGGAAGGTGCACGAACTCCGAGGGCTCACTGGGGAGGCTGATTCCCCAGGGGTTGCTGGCGCTGACCCTGAACTGGTAAGGACACCCAGGACTAAGGTCCTCAATGACCAGGTAAGTGTCCAAGGTGGAAGCTATGGACTGCTGCCAGACCTGGGAACCTAGAGAGACAGAGTCAGAAACGTTGTTTCAAAGCAAAGATAGCAATTCAAAGATAGGAAAATGGATGCACCTTCATCCTTAGGCTTTGAAAGTCTGCGGGCCGGCTGGGGGAGAGTTCCACCCGGTTTTCCTACGTATCAGGCTAAATAACAGCTGGTGCAAGAAGCTGACCCAGGGGTTCTAGTCCTTCTCAATCGTGCAAGGTGAAGAGTTAGCACCAATTAATTATCCGTGGGAATCCACGGCAGTGTGATAGACAGGACGAATATACAACAAACAGTGTGATAGACAGGAAGAATATACAAGTCAGGAACCACATGAGAGGACGCATGCCTTTGGAAATTGAAACAAAGATGAAGACAAATGGGCGCATATTACAGGTGGAAACACTCCAGGGCGTGGCACCGTTCTCCTTTCTCACTCCAGCTAAAGTTCACAGAAACCCAGCGATGACGGTAACACTAACCTTCCTTGACAGATGAAGGAGTAGGCGACTCAGAAACACTAAGCAGTGTGCTTATGAGAACTTAGTTTCTGAGATGAGCCATGAGCTTAACACAGAAACAGTGGAGCAGGCTTCCTGGCTCAGCACTCACACCTGGGTTGCCCTTGTATACCCTGTTGCAGACAGCTTTAGAAAAAGGCTGAAATAAATAGTTTTATAGCTTCATGTCTTCTTAAGAAAAAAAGAATTAAAATGACCCCAGTAATAGAAAGAAAAGTAAAACAACAGTCTGGGGCAAGGGGGGTGTAAACAGGTAATTCAGGTTCAGTTGGATCATTAGTGATGTGGTTTGGAGCTGTGTCATGGCAACTACCTGGAAACGCCATTAAAAACATTACTACTACTACTATTACTACTACAGAGTTCAACTACGTAGCTAGCTCTAGCTGACTTGTGTAGACCAGGCTGGCTTTGAACTCAAGGAGATCCTGCTGCCAATGCCTCCAGAGTGCTAGGATTAAAAAGTGTGTGCCACTACACCTGGCTTAAACTTCTTTCCCCACAATTAAAGGTCTATGTGTGTACATGTGCTGTAGATTATATCTGGTGGGGGAGGGGTAGAGCTCCAATCATCCTACCGTGGTTTCTGGTCTGGGATAAAAACCAGGTTAGCCAATTACAGAGCTGGGTGGAGTGGGAGCTTGCCCCTTGTTAACAGCCTTGTGTTTCTTTACTCTTTAGGCTTTAGCTTCCCCATCTGTAACATAAATTCAATTGACCCTAGCTGTGTGATTGAGCTGTAAGCAGGACAAAGCAATGAAGACACACTGCCACCTAGTGGCTGGACCAGGACGGCACCAGAGAGGTTTCCATTTGGGACCCTTTCGAGCAGATCCAGCCTGACTCCAGGTTTCGGTGCTAAAACTCCTAGCGCGCAGGAGCCAGGCTGATTCCAGTGAACGGGGAGGATGTTTGAAGTCTAAGGCTCGCGACTCTGAAGACCTCCTAGAGGAAGCAGATGCAGAAGAGCAGAGCAACACACCTTCCTCGCGGTACTCCACTGTGTACCCCGAAATAGTGCAGTTCCCGGTGCTGGCTGGGGGCAGCCAGCGGAGGATGACAGAGGTGCAGCTCCTCTCCTGTGCGATTGGGCGATTGGGGGCTGCGGGTACACCTGTGAAGACAGACAGAATGGCGGTGCTCAGAGCTGGGAGTTGCGTGCCCTAGTAGCACGACCCAGGGGAAACATACCAAACATGTCTTAAATCTGGCCCATAGCCTTCCCCAAGAAGCACACCTTTCTCTAGGCCCAAGGGAGGTCTAGGAGATGGGACGTGCTGTCTGACAACCTTCCTCAATTAAACACCGCACACGTAGGAAAAGCTGATCAGGAACCATGATGGAAGTTAGGGTAGGAGCTCTTAACAAGGTTGGGTTTCTTCCCATTGGTCTGAGCTTTCCACAATATCAGTATCGTAGCCAATGAGGCTTATCTGAGGTGCGATTATTGCTAATTGAAAACTTTCCCCCTTGCTCTGGGTTCTGCTTTAGATCCTCTGTTCCCTGAGTCTCTGGGTGTCCTGGTCACTTAAAATGACCAATGTAAAGTCTTTGAGGCCAGAATAGGAAAGGCAGAATAGGGGCAGCCAGGGCAGTGGGGAGGGAGGAATTTGGAGCTGTTCTAAATAGGAACAGATAATAAAAGAGTTGTGTGGGTGGATGTGGTGGCCACAAACCAAAGGGTGTGTCCTCAATGCCATTAAACTCTACACTTAAAAGTGGTTAAGATGCTAAGTTTTATTGTTGTGTTTTGCTACAGTTAGAAAATGTTCTGAGAGAGGGAGGGAGGGAAGGAGGGAGGGAGGGAGAGAGAGAGAAAGGGAGGGAGGGCGGGAGATTACAGCTTACCTTGCACCTTAACTGTGGCGGACGTGGATGCGGTTCCGTGGTCGTTTGTTGCTATGCAGGTATAAATCCCACTGTCTTGGGGCATCAAGTTGCAGATCTTGAGGGTGCTTTCCCCAGAATCACTAGGACATTAAATGTATTTCCTTCAGACTCCCGTGGGGAGATGGGTAAAATGCCAGAGGCTTGGTTCCTGGTGTGCAGAGCTGTTATGCATGCCCCGCCCCCTCAACCTACCTCTATGGCTTGGGTGAACACCTTGCATTCCGTTTCCTTATGTGGGGAATTTATTTACTTAATTCCCTTTGCATTCCAATCACTGCTCCCCACTTTCGGTGCCCTCTCACACAGTCCCACCCCCTCACCCCTCCCCTTCTCCTCTGAGAGGGTGGAGCCCCCCATATTCCCCCTACCCTGGCACATTATCTCTGTAGGGCTAGGCACATCCTCTCCCACTGAGGCCAGACAAAGCAGTCCAGTTAGGGGAACATATTCCACCCACAGGCAACAGATTTAGGGGTACTCCTTGTTCCAGTTGTTGGGGGACCCACATGAAGACGGAGCTGCACATCTGCTACATATATGTATGGGGAGGTCTACGTCCAGTCTGTGTATACTCTTTGGTTGGTGGTTCAGACTCTGAGAGTCCTGAGGGTCCAGATTAGTTGATTCTGTTGGTCTTCCAACAGAAGTTTCTATCTGTTTCTATCCCCTTAAGTGCCCTCAATGTGTGGGGAGTTTTTTGTTTTTCGTTTTTGTTTTGTTATGTTTTGTTTTTGTTCCTGGCTATTCTCACTGCCCAAATTTGTGTAAATAAGAAATAGAATAGGGATAGAATGAGATATGAATTAGAAATAAATAAAATTCTATAACCTACCAGTCTTCAAGGTATGGTAATTACAAGTATATCACACAACTAATCCTTGGGGTGAAATAACCTCAGTCTTTTAAGTCAGTAACAAATGGTTAAACAGAGTCAGCAAGGAATATGCTTAAGTATTTCAGACCTTACACAGGGACCCTTCAAATCTTTAAGTGGGTGTCTGCAGAGGTGACTCAGTGGGTAAAGTGCTTGTTGTACAAGCATGAGAACCTGAGTTAGTTGGGTGTGGCTTGTGCCTGTGACCCCAGAACTGGGTAGGTTGGGGAGCAGGCAGATCCAGAGGCTTAGTGGCCAGCTAGTCTAGCAGAAACAGTAAATTCCAGGTTTCATGAGAGATGCTAGCTCAAACAAAACAAAACAAAATACCTAAAAGCCAAAAACATGAGGAGAACAGCTGATGAAGACACTTAAAGTGGAATTTTTGCCTCCACACCCTGCCAAATGTACACACACACACACACACACACACACACACACACACACCCCATATACATACACACCACACACAGATATACATACACACCATATACACATACACACATATACCACACACATAGCACACACACACACACACACACACCCTATATACATACACACCACACACAGATATACATACACACCATATACACATACACACATATACCACACACATAGCACACACACACACACACACACACCCTATATACATACACACCACACACATACCACACACACATACACACACACCATACACACACACACACACACACACACACACACACACACACACAAAGTGAACTTAGAAAGGGTAAATTCCTGCACTTAAATGGTAACTTTCTCACTTGCCCCAGAGCAAGGTTGAGAAGCACTTCACAGAAGGAATGTCTCTGAAAGGGTTAAATTACAGGGACATCAACCCAAAGGGAGCAATTTGAACAAGAATGGCTCCCACAGTCTCATATAGTTGGTCCTCAGTTGGTGGAACTGCTTAGAGAGGATTAGGAAGGAGATATGGCCTTATTGGAGGAAGTGTGCCGCTGGTGGTGGGCTTTGAGGTTTGCTAGGCCCAGTCTCCATCTCTGCCTCCTGCTTGTGGATCAGATGTAAGCTCTCAGCAACTGCTCCAGAGCTATGCCTGCCTGCCTGCTGCCATGCTCCCCACCATGATGGATGGTCATGGGCCTACTACTCTCTGGAACCGTGAATTCCAAATTAAATGCTTTCTTCTATACGTTCCCTTGGTCATGGCGCCTTTTCACATCGATAGAAAAGCAACTAAGACACAATCCTAATGGTATGACATATTCTGAGATCTTCATGGTCTTTGCTAAACAATGAGTCTCACGCTGAGCTGCTGGGACCCATGAAGTTTTATGGCCTGACCAGACATTTCTTTTGGAAACTTCAATGAAGATACCTACCCCAACACACACACACACACACACACACACACACACACACACACACAAATACATATGCAGACACAAAAATAATCACAAACATTGACTCACAGCCACACACATAGACACACAATCACACACACAGACTCACAAACACAACTTAGGCCAATCAAAATGGGCTTGATTCTAGGCATTTCTCTAAGTGGCTGGTGAGCCATTAGAACTTGGTACTGTTTATCTGCTGTGCGCAACCATGCAGAATGATGATCAGAATTCGTGGAGGGGGACAAGTTAGCAGAATGGTTGGGAGGCAGTCAACCAAGCAGCCTTTAATGTCGACGCACCTTGCAGCTTGATATCCCATTGCATGGCTTAGAATGTGCACCACCCTCCTCATAAAATTAGCTCTTAGGTAAGGAATGAATCACATCCCCATCTCTATCTCCAAGCATCCTGATGGGCAGCAAGCATTCCAGGGCGTTCAGTTAGCATTCAGTCCTTCTGACAGATCATCTAACAGTGTGGGTATAAGGCAGGACCACAGAAACATTTTTCATTTATAGCTCAGGCTTGACCTGTTATTTAAAGGATACTGCTTTATTTGTTTTCTGTAGGCCCCCAACAGAGTGTTTCTGGATGGCTCGGTAAGCCTCATGTCTGTCTGTCTGTCTGGCACTGGGCAGCACACTCAGTGTATGCTGGCACAGTCCAGAGCCAGGCTAAGGGGCCAGCTGCAGGGTGGGAAGTTGAGGCTGTACTTGAGACTTGAATACAGGGTGCTGTGGTGTAGGGTCTAACCCACCCATGCTTTTAAATGAAAGTCTCTCTCCTAGTCAAGGTCAAGCATATGACCTGGAATAAATACTGAGACAGATCTTTTGGGGTGACTGGTAATCCAGAGAGAATTTTACCCCAGTCCAGCGTCTGTGTGCTATTGCCCAGACACTGGGTGATCCACTTACCACGAGGAGATGGTGTATGTGGCCGAACTGTTGTCAGTGTCTAGGATGTTCTGATCCGGACCCTTCCAGGTGATGGTGGGCTTTGGCCGTCCACAGGCTTTGCACTGTAGTATCACCGTGTCTCCAAGCAAACAGGTCACATCTACCAAGGGCACAAGGAATTCCGGAGCCACTGCAATTGGATTGATGCACACTCGTATTACTACTCGCAACAAACTTACAACAGCCGTTATAGACATAGTAGTATTCTTACCCTCAGAGATGGAGCGTCAGGGTTCAAATGACCCCTTGCCTAACATTGTTTGATCAGTGTGCATTGTTTGATCGATGAGAAACTGACTATGTAGATCAGGCTGGCCTTAAACCAGAAAGATCTGCCTGCCTCTCTGTGCTGGGATTGAAGGCATGCATCACCATGCCTACCTTTGTGCTCCTTTATTTAACAGCAACATTAGAAACAAAAGCAAGAGACAGAAGGCTCATGATGGTGCAATGTAGAGGTGGTATCTGGGAACATTTCCCAAGATGGTCTGTGAGCTTTATAGAAACATATTTTGTTTAAATTTATTTAATCAAAGTAGAGCCCCTTACAAATCTTTCATGCTATACTCTTTGCATTTCCTAGGTTATCTTAACGATCTCTCCTTACCCATAAATACGGAAGCATATCACCATTGCTTAAAGTCCCCACCTTAAAGCTCGATATAAGGTAACTTATTACCTGGTCCCCACATTCTCAATCCTTAGAAACTCACCTTCCTGGATGAAATTTGGATTCAAGATCTGAAAAGAAAACACACAGAAGAACAAAATTGCTTGACCCTTTGCAACTCAGAGAAAACGACAGACTTTACTGAGCCAAAAGCAAGGACTTTTGGGGGTGCTACAGGGGTGCAGCCTTTCCTTCCCTGTGCTGTTATGGACGACCACACTCATAGATACCCTCTTTGATACCAAAGGGCACAGGATTACTTCCTGTCTAAGATGGCCACTGGGCGGGCTTGGTGGTTGTGGTCATCTTCCTCCCTTCCTCTGTTGCTCTTTTCCCACGTACAGCCCCATACCCTTCCTACTCAACATGTCCTCTATCAGTACGGTAGCAACAATTTCCCTCACAAATTACAGGCAGGAGCCAAAGCCATGACAGCCATCAAACTGGGTGCCTGCGGTAAGTCTGCCCAGTGGTTCCCTTTCAGAGGTCCCCTCTGCCCGTATGTGGCCCTAAGCAGAGCTTCCCCGGTTGAAGAAAAAGAGCAGTAGATCCCAGCTGTCTCTCTGGTCCCAGCTCTGTGGCTCTGGCCTCCTCCACAGGGGATGAACAAACACCTGATCTTTGTGCTACTCGAGGGAGCAAACTCAAGCCCACCAACTGATTCTTGAATTCCATGGCTGGTATGAGGAGAAAATGTCAGTACACTCAAATGTGCCCTGCCCCAGAGCACCTGGCCACTTTAGCTGGTCTGGGAAGCTATCCTTTCTCATGGCTGCTCACTTTGCTCTGCCACCAACCTTTTGTATCACCTCTTTGCGGGCAAAGAGAAGCCCAGTTCATAAAATCAGGCTTGTGAGAAAGCCCAAGATTGAGTGAAATGAGAGCCAGGCATCACCTTCTGTTCGACGTAGTTGCATGCTCGCTAGGTGGCTTTGATTGCTCTTAATTTTCCCCCACTATAAAATGGGGGGGACCTAGCGTGGCTGGCTGTCACAGGCATAATAGGTACAGTCATATAGGCCAAGTGCTCAGCATGGTGCTTGTTGAATGAGTACTTGATTCCTACTCAGATAAAAATGTGAAGTTCTAATAGCCTTCCTTCTGCTGAGTGTCTGACCTCCACTACTTTACCATGCCAGGTTCTTGCCTTCCAACTAGGTGGGAAACTCACCTTATACAAGGAAAAGCTCAGGTAGGGCTTTTTCTGTGGTCTATCCCTGCCTCCTGTGAACACACTCAGTTTCTGTGTGTTCCCATATAGAGGGGTGTGTAAGAGTCCTCTGGAAGATGCTATTTCCTCCCTAGGGTTCTCCTTTGCACACAAACTACCCATTTACACTTAGGTTTCTCCCAAACGGGCCGTAAGCACCCTTGAGGGGCCAATTCTGGAACAGCGTGGGGACTCCAGCTTTTGCAGTATTAGTCTGAGAACGCTGCCCTTGAGCTTCTTCAGACGGAGGCAGCTTAAAACCAGTAAGTGCAGCCAATGTCTGACCTCGTGACAAAGCTCCTGTCTGGGTTGGGCTGAAGTGGTGTGCAGGCGTTTGGAGTAAGGGAGAGTGTACTAGGGACCAAGCCCAAAGCTTTGCATGCTGGAGCACAGGCAGCCTACCAGGGGCCACTCTCTCGAGGAACCGTGACCTTCCTATTCCGGGAGCCTTCAATTGACAGTCGTCAGCTAGGGCTGGATCCTGAGTCCGACCCCTATCTGTGCCGGGTTCTTCACTGGCTTGGTCCAGGGAAGCACTGTTGTGGAGCAGTCATACAAACGATGGCTCTGTACACCCAGAAGACACTTTTTCATGGTCATCCTCCTCAACCTTTGGCTCTTTTGCAGCGTTCCCTCTGGGGAGGGCTTGTGATACAGGCTTCTCCTTTACTGCTGAACGCTTCACAGTCAAATCCATTCAGGACTCTAACCAGCTATGGGTCTGTGCAGTAACTGTCCATAGCGAAAGAAGCCATACCAGTCTGTTTGTCCTGGGAGTTAGGCGGGACAGCCCATTTTTAAAAAATGCCCGCTCAGGAGAATTTCCGGGCAGCCTGGTTGAAGGACCACCTCTGGTAAATGATTGGGTCTGTGAGAGGCAACGGATCTTTTAACCTGTTCGCTTCCTGCCCCTGAGGCTTTTGTGGATGTGTGACACATGGAAAGATGTGGTAAGTAGAGGCTATTGAATCTCTCTCACACACTGAGAGACCCCTCTGTGTGAAAATATTCTGGTCCATGTTAGAGGGAAGGATATAAAACTTCAGGGTATTGAGGGTGAGCCATTAACTGTTGCATTAGCAACATGGTACCAGCAGGGGGCGCGCGGGAAAGAGCTTGTACACTGATGGGTTTAGGCGAACCTAGTCTGGGTCAGTTATTCAGCACAGAAAAGAGGCTAAGAATATTTCCAGATACTGATAGTCATTACTCAGTGCTGAGCTTACAGGAAGCCTTCCCACTCAAGAAACACTGGCTGATGTGTGCGTGGTTTTGTGGACACAGAAATACAAACACACATGCTCCACTCTGCATTTATAAAACAGTATATAATGTTTAGGTGACTTTTCTTTCTCCTCTTCTTCCTCCTCCTCCACCTATTTTCCCCTCCTCCTTTTTTTGTTTGTTTTTTGTTTTTTCCCTGAGGCAGGATTTTCTTGTGTAGCCCCATCTGTCCCGGAACTTGCTCCACAGAACCAGGCTGGCCACGAACTTACAGAGATATGTCTGTCCTCTGTCTCCAGAGGACTGGGATTAAAGAAGTGTTATGGTCCAGCTCTCCATTTCCTTCTTACACGGACTCCCCAAATTTTCTGCTGTCAACCCATTTCGCTGTCACAGTTTTTCTGTAAAGAAAGGTGCAGCCTGACCAATTACACCCGGAGCCCTTCAGCATGGGAACTGCTATCATCCACCTCTGTGCCTCAGACTGTCCCCACAGGATCTCCACACAATGGGCATTCGATACATGTTGGTGAATCCGTGCTTGCTTTTTCACCTCATTTCATTCCCAGGAATGCTACACTCATGGGCAGGATCTCAAGACAGGATCAAAAGATACGTAAAATAATTAGTCCGGGGTAAATGTCTAATATCTGACTAGAGCCTGTTTGCAAACAGATGGAGCACGGACTTTGGAAAAATGATTCTAAAACACCATCATTGTGTGTAGCCTCTGAGAGTGGTGTCTCTTAGCCAAGCGAGGTGAAAGTGTGTAAGCCCTGGAAGAAGACAGGAGTGAGGAGGCCCTGGCACTCTCAGCACTTGGCTACAATTCTTAAACAAGATGGAACTCCAGTTCATCTTAGGATTGTAACGCCAACGTGGTTTTGTGGACATAGACCTCTGAGTAGTGGGGATTGTAATGGGAGGGTTGTTCGCTGTTGGTGAAGGTTTATTGAGCAGACCCTGGTTAAGTGGTTGTATCTGAGGGAACAAGGTAGGCAGGTGTATTGTTATTCAATGGGATTAAATTACATTTGCAGTATAAGTTTGCCACCGTATGGACCATTCCTCAACAGATAACAGAGCTTTAGACTCCGCAACATCCCATTCCCCTACTCAGTCAGGACTTCAGTGGAGAAAGAAACTGAGGAGGCCGAACAGGCTCTGGAGATTCCCCAGAGAGGAGGATATGGTACCCCTGCCAGGAGTCTCACAGGGAAGACACTGGAGCAAGCGGAAAGTTAATGTGTTTCATATACACTTGGGGTGCCAGGCACTGAACCCAGGACATGTGTATGCTAGGAAAGCTGAGCCACATTCTCAGGTCTTAGGCGAAATTAAAGTGGGGCTTCAAAAGCCTAGGAGAACACACCCCAGATGGCTGCAGGGAGAATGTCTTCCTCCTCTTCCTCATCGTGGAACACTAGCTGGATCGTGCATGCTATCGATCATGTACACCTCTTAAGAAATGAGCATTCCTACTTAGGGTGTAGATTTAGTGGGGGTGCTGGGGAAAGACTCAACTATAGGTTCTTCAACTGGAAAGACCTGGGGAAGCCAGCTATCTTCCTTTCTCTGCCTTTTGGCTGACTCAGGGAGGAGAGCCGGTGTTGCTGATCATGGTTATACCAGCACAGATCTGGGCAGCATTATCTAACTGGTATACACTACCCACAAACACCTTCCTTAGATCCTCCAAAGCCCCGGAGAAACACAGAGGCGGGACTGCTGGTCCCCCATCTCCTGACTGAGATGGGGAAGTGAAGTGTAAGATCCCATAGTGACGGCGGGCTGGCTGGCTATAGGATCCTGTGATTCGGCTCAGGACACTGGGAGATGTCTGGGGAAAGCATTGCACTTTATCATTGATACTCTGCTGGGCTGCCTCTGCCCAATCCCTTCCCAGTCTTCCATGAGTTTTCCAGCAGGAACTTAGAACCCAAGGGTGAGTTCTACACCAATGCTTTTGCTGGCTGTGTCCATGGGTCACATCTACAGAAGACCCCTTTTCTCTTCCCATTTGAAGCAAACTTAAGTATGGGCAGAAGATGGACATGCTGCTGCACCCCTACTGTGGTCTACTGAGGAATGCCTTTGTCTATGGATCTGTGAGGCTGCCAGGCCCACGAGGGCAAGGGCCACGTTGTCTTCTAATTGCCTCCAAATTTAGCACAAAAATTGGCATCAGGTGTTCTGTATCTGTCAAATCACCGATAGCTTTTAGTGGCGGGATCCTAATTCGGTTCGGAGGAGGTATAAATAAGAAGTCATCTTCCCAGGGGGCTGGAGAGATGGCTCAGTGGTTAAGAGCACGGTCTGTTCTTCCAGAGATCCTAAGTTCAATTCCTAGAAACCACATGGTGGTTCACAACCACCTGTAATGGGATCCAATGCACTTCTTCTGGTGTCTGAAGACAGCTACAGTGCACTCACATACATAAAATAAATAAGTAAATAAATTTTTTTTATAAAAAGAATTCATCTTCCTAAGAAACTAGAACAACTTTCATTTTTTATAAATTGGACTTGTGACTTCCTTGGGAATCCCACTGGTCAGTCCAAGTCTGTGATTCGGCCGATGGTGATCTTCCTTCTTCATGTTCCTTTGGAGGCTGGCACCTTGGGGCCTCTGGTCATGAGCTTTCATGAATAAAATCTTATCTGCATGGCATCTGCTCGCCAGTTTTGTGCACTTTAGCAGACAGTTACCCTTCTGTGTTTTAAGTACCGTCAGAACCACCAACCATGGTATTAAGCACAGAATCTGTTGCAGGACCAGTCAAAAGTTGTTGAGTCAGATTAACTCAGCTCCCTCTATTACTGGACTAGGATTGGGGTCTCCTGGCTGTCTTGTCTGATGCCCATTGTGCGTCTGTGCAGGGACCGGAGGTACTGATGCCAAGTCTCAGATACTTCTTGAAATTGAATGTCCTCCAAACAGGTGGGCAGTGAACATGTAGACAAGATGGGAAGCCACGGAAAACCGAGAGGTCAGATAGAAGTGGTTGTGGAGGAAATTCGGTGTTATTCACACGAAATGCACATAGTCTGACTCTGAGAGGTGCAGGAGACGGGGGCGGGGGGCCGGGGAAGGGGAGGGGGAGAGAGAGAGGGAGGGAATATGGATATGTTGGGTAAAGTCAGAGATGTGGTGTGAGGGGGAGAGACATGGATGAACAAGGTGAGAGTCTGGTTTTATTTGAACAGCAGGGGGCAGCAGGTAGCAGGGTTTCCTGAAGCCTTAAGGAAGAATCTCCACTGCAATTTAGTTCCTTCCTTCAGGATTTTTCTTCAAAGTAGGACAGCAGTGAGTTCAGAAGAAATGTTCCGGTAAAACCAACCGGTGTTGAACAATGAACTGAGTTTGAAAAGATTTGAGCATCCCACCCAGTCTGACACTGAGAAAGAAGGTGGAATTCTGTCTGGAAACCAGTTGTCAGCTAAAGATGACCTGACCTCGGTTTTTTTTTTTCTTTTTTTCTTTGTTTTTGTTTTTTCCCCTCTGTGTTCTCATCACCCAATCACAAAACACAGTTCCAAACTGCGCACGAAGGATACTAATGGGATAAAGATGGCGGAAAGAAACTCAAACCGAACGCTCCGAACCATCTCAGAGATACAAATCTGAGTGCCAAGGAAGGAAAGGGATGCTAGAAAACATTTAGTTAGAAAACAAACAGTAGAAGATACTTTCCAGGCTGAGGACATAGCACAGTGGTAAGAACACTTGCCTAACATGTATGAGGTCCTGGGTTCTCTCTCCAGCATAAAATAAAACTCTCTAAAACCTTTCTTCTGCATGTGGTCCTGGGCTTGGGGATGGTTTCTGATTTGAAGGTTTAGCTAATCCTATTTCAGTCTGACTATATCAGACAGTCCTCCATCTGTTTATTTATTTAGAGATAGGGTTTCTCTGTGTAGCCCTGTCTGTCCCAGAACTCACTCTTGTAGACCAGGCTGGCCTCAAACTCACAGAGATCCACCTGCCTCTGCCTCCTGAGTGCTGGGATTAAAGAAATTCATCTTGACTTAGGTGTGTGTGTGTGTGTGTGTGTGTTTGTGTGATATATATGTGAATGCAGGTGCGCAAGAAGGTCAGAAGCATTAGTTCCCCTGGAGCAGGAGTTACAGGAAGTTGTGAGCTGCCTAACATAACCTCAGACTTCAGTACCCAACTCTTCAGCTCCCTCCAAACCTTATTTATTTATTTATTTAAATTACCTTTGTGGTTGGAGAGTCTGGTCTGTTGCTCTTGATTCCTTGATTGTCCTGAGATTTGCTTTGTGAATCACTGAGGAGTGTTCGCTGAGGCTTACAGGTGAACTTCGATGGTGTGTGGATGTTTGTGAATCGAGGCAAATGGGAGGGTGGCTTTGTCTCTTCTAGTGCACACTCTTAGGAAACTCCTAGGTCAACGGCACTTGCAAGCTCGTAAGTGTACAATGTAATGAGATGGGCCAGACCTTCTGACTAGGGTGAGACGCCCCAGGACACACATGACTAAGAGCACAACACAGACACCAGCCCAAAACCAATACATTTTCAACTGGTATCAACTTCCTCTCGGGACTGCAATGGCTGAGCTCCTGAGTCACTGGGAAAGGGTGTGCCCAAAGACCTGTCATCACCCTAGCAGTCAGGGGATTAGAAAAGTTGTTGAGGAAGAAATTCCCCTCCCACTAGCACACATGCAACAAGGAAGGGCCTGAGCCTCTGCATTCAGACTTCCTGCACGACATAGGTTGAGTTGAGGACATCGCTCAGTAGCAAGACCTGCTTTTTCATCGGCTGTGTGACCTTGACCTCTCTGCCTCCGCAACTCTCTTTTTCTAAGAGAGTTGATTGGTTTTTGTTTGTTTTTGTCAGAGACAGGGTTCCTCTGTATAACAGCCTTGGCTATCCCGAAACTCCATTTAGACCAGGCTGGCTTCAAACTCACAGAGATCCACCTGCCTCTGCCTCCCAAAATGCTGGGACTAAAGGTGCGCGCCACCACTGTCTGGCTGAGAGGTGATTGTTAATGCGTATGGTCAACTTGAATTGAGATATGCCTAGGAGATTTGTAAAACACCACTCTAGCTGTGTCTGTGAGAGCATTTCTGAAGATGATTGATTAGGATGGGGAAACACTGGCTCTGAATGCAGGTGGCACCATCCCATAGCCTGAGCGAAAGCAACAGCCCTCTAGTGTGGACACTCTTCATTTCTGTTCCTGGTCATCACGAGGGACCAGCCTCCTCTCCCACACACTCCCGTGACCACAAGCTTCAGCCTCATCTTCGTCCCAGAGCATCAGTGTTGAAGGAACAATGACAGAAACCTGGAAGTCGTGAGGCAAAGCAATTCCTCCCTTTGCTGTGTTTTTTCTTGGGAACTTGGTCAGGAACAAAACTAACACAGGTGAGCAACTGTGTCCTCCCTGATAGTCAGGGTACAGGATGGAGGAATAGCTTGTTTCAGCTAAGGTCCCTTGGGCAGTGGGACATCCACCCGCCCTTATAGGGAATCAGAGCGAATCTGGGCAGGAAGAGAGTGTCTGGTTGCCAAATGCATCAGATACATTACAAAGCAAATGTTTTGTCAAAATGACGGGAATGTGATGCTTCACTTTCTTTCTCTTTAAAGAGTTCTTTTCATTAGTTCTGTTATTAAAATACAAAACCAGGCTTCAGTGGAAACATACTGGCAATGCCAGGAGGTCAGCTGCCTGACTGGGGTGCCGGAGTTTCATCTGTGTGGCCAGGTTATTTTGAAGCCCTGAATCTGGGACGGGGATACCAGAGTGTCTGAGGCTGGAGCTACAGGCTGGCTCTTTGAGGGTGAGATATCTGGGGCCTGAAATTGTGTGTTGGGAAGGAAAGATGCGCCAGCTCAGAACACTCACCGTTCCCAGGACCGAGAGTGGTCACTTCAGTCACCATTCCTACCCCACTCAAGACACCCTCCTAGTTTCTTCTGTCATGGTCTCAAAGCTTTGGAGGCTGACATGGTTCAGAGCCACGTCCCCTGACAGACATCACCCCTTAGATCTCCATGGCGTTCGAAGAGCTCCATGTCAGCACTGCACACTAGGGGCTGTGCAAACTGCCTGCAGAGAAACCCAGAGCTCAGGAAAGCTAACTGGCCCAAGGTCACGCAAGGTCACACAGCTGCCCGTATTCAGAGTCTAGGCTTCCCCGCTCTGGGTCAGTCCCCACTGCCTTTGTGTGGCATCAGTTTGCGTCCTATTTCAGCCCTGAGAAGCAGGACTGGGGCAAAGGGGAGCCCTGGGGGCTGGAAAGGGCAGGGCATGCGCACAGGGGGGCATGCGCACAGGGTGACGGGTATTTCAGATGAAAACCAGCCTGCGAAGGCTGTGATCTAAGTTGCCACAGGATGGTTGGTGTGAGAAGGAGGAATAATGGCTGGGGAAACTGAGTAACTGACTCAAGGGAACTTCTCGCTTCCTTTTCTTCTCATCTGCTTTAAATCAGTGTGTATGCACACAGGCGGTCATGAGCGTGCATTTGTGTGCCCGTGTGTGGAGGCCAGAGGTCAGCTCTGAGAGTCTTCCTTGATTATTTTCCCACTCACTTCTGACACGGGGTCTCTCACTGAACTGGGAGCCCACTGATTCAGCTGGGCTGGCTGGCCGGCACACTCAGGGATCTTATCTGTCACCTCAGCTCTGGGATTACTGTTGGTGTGGATGCCACCGTGGATGCTTGTGATCAAAACTCAGACCCCTGTGCTTGCATGATAATCCTTTTACTGACTAAACTGAACGTTACAGCTTTAAAAATTGGCTTGTGTGCATGTGTTTGCCTGCATGTGTATGCGTGTGTGTGTGTATGCGTGTGTGTGTGTGTGTATGTGTGTGTGTGGTAGGTGTTGGGAACCAAACCCAGGTCTTCTGGATAAGCATCAAGTGCTCTTCACCACGGAGCCATCTCTCTAGCCCTGAGTTACAATGTTTTTGTACCTCAACTCCCTGCAAAGGTAGAAGAGCCGGGGAGACGGGAGGAGAGGGGGACACGCAGAAATGAGGGCAGTGGTGATCGCATAACTCGGGGAAGGTCTTTCCTGTCCCTGAACTCTGCTCTTCCAACAGAAAGGATGCTTATTTAGGTTATAAAGGTGAGGTGGCAAGAGGAACCCACAAAAGCACAGGCTCCCGAGGTGCTGTTGAAAATGCTACGTCTACCCCAACTAGAAATTTCCTCCCCAGTTAGCCTCCTTTTCCAGGAGGCTAGCCTCGCCACCTTTCAGAGCCCTTCTCCACGGTGCCGTCCTCATTAGCTCCCTAAGTCACATAGCTGGCAGCTGGGGGGTTGGGGAGTCTTTCTCACTCCGATGGATTGAGCGCTGCCCAGAGGGCTACGGAGCTCGGTTAAACAAGTTAGAATGCATGTAGTTAATTAGGTTTGAAGTAAGAGCTGTGCTGAGAATTCTGATCCGTGGAGATAAAGACCCAAGTCTGGCAAGTGGTTCCGAGTTTTCGACCTCACCGAGTGATTCAGGCAGGGTGGAAATGTGGGGTTGAGGGGCTGTGAAAACCTTTCCAGAGGTGTGGTGTGGATGTGGGAACATCCTGGCAGCAGCTTTGAGTCCGAAGGGAAATCTAGCCCAGGTCAGAGAAGATGTCGATTTCTTAGAGACAGGTCCTGACTAGAGGCAGATGCTGGGCCTGGGTACTCAGGCCCCAGACCTAGCCTGGAATGTCACTTAGACAGGGGGGTGATCATGGGACTGAAGAAGCTGGCAGGCAGCCATGTGGCTCTAAGCCCAGAGGAGCTGTTCTCAAGAGACACCAGTGTTTCATTTTTATCCTCATTTGGAAATTTTTTTTTTTGCATGTAAATTTCTTTCACACATAATGTCCCCATTCAGTCCCTCCCCACAAGGGTGCAAGGAAAAGTGGGACTGCAGGCATTCACTCTTAAAACCGCTCTCCATGTGGTGTGGTGGCAGATGGAGAGGGGATGCAGGGACCTTGTGTCTGCCTTGCTGTGGCTGGTGGTATGGGCTGCCATACTGGGAGTGGATGGTGTATGTGAGACTATCCATGAACACCGGCTGACAGAGGAAGGAGGGGCTGCACCAACAGCCTCCCTTCACGTCAGTGGCTCATTAATTCTGAAGATCCAGTGTGCTGCGCTCTCTTACACTGCTTTCTAGGACAGCCTATGTCTTCTTAGAGTACTGTGGAGACTCAAATATATACCCGATACATCTGATGTAAAGAGCCAGCAAACTGCCCCGTTGAGAGAAGGTAGGGGGTGTCTTGGTGACGTCATTCTCATGGAGGCAGAGGAGTCATTTATGGTGTGCTGCGGGGTGAACACGCTGCTATCAGCTCAAGGGTGGTTGGTCGGCAGAATGGGACTTTCACAGTTGGAGTCCAGGCACGGAGCATGGGTACATAGTGTCAGGTTTTGGGGTGCCAGGAACAGAGGATTAGAGGGGGCTGCTGCTCAGCTCAGAGAGAGAGCGCAGAATACACTTCCAGGAGATATGGGTGAAGTTGGGCCTTGGGAGCTTTGGGAGTAGGTTCCAAACTGTCAATCACCTTAGCAGCAAGAGGCCTTTCGGAGGAAGCGCAGCCATCTGGGTTTCAGTTGGTCTTCACATGCGCTGACAGCCATTTTCACCTATCACCTCTGCTGCAACGAAGTTCCTTTTTCATCTTTAAGAGCTTGATGTTCAAGATCCTACGTGTGTTTTGTCCCGGAAGTTACTAAGCCAACATTGGAGATGATGGCTACCCTCAGGATAGTGACGGGTTCAGAGGAGCTCTTGGACACTTGGGAGGGTCAGCATGGAATGAATGCCAATGGTTGTCAAGGCAACCGTGTCGGATACCCTGGAGCAACGGGCAGATCCACGAGTTCCCCTTCGAGCATTTAGGTTCAGTGAACTTTCTGTCTACAAGAAGCCTTGAATCTCAGTTACCACGTGTAAAAACTTTCTGTTCTTGTAGCGACACACATTGGGGCTTTCTTTTGCCATCAAGAACACCCTGGCATCTTTGCTTGGGGAGCCAATAGCATCTCCCAGGGGCCCATCTCACTCAATTCACCAAGAAGCTACCCAGCTTTGAATATATTGAACCTTTGAAATGGGTTTACTTGGAAGCAGGGCTAAAGGGTGTGTGAGCATGCTTTCTTCTTATCTAAGTAGAGAATGAAACATCTGACTAGACCGATTGACTTTCTCAGTGGATGACACCTGGCGCATCCCTCTGTGTTCACCTCTTCTCTGACAGTGTGGGAACCACACTCTTCTCTCTCTACCCTGTTACAGCTAGACAAAGTCCCAAGGTGCCTTAGGACACAGATACCTGGCTCCTACCCCCTTTATCTGGTCTTCCCTTACTTGCAGTTGACCCCTTCATGCCAGCGACATCTGGCACGGTGATAAAGCACCATGGGTAAACATGTTGACAGGTATGGGACCCATGCACACCAGTGCCTAGCCTATGAAATGCACGGCAAGCCGTCAGGAGTCCCCCTGCCTTCCCCATCTCTAACATGCATTTAGGCTGTGAATGCCCACACCACCTCCTTCCGCAGCAGAGTGACCTACTGACCCACACCTGCCAGACTTGGCTCTGGGGCAGAACCCACACCCACAGGGGACTGTTTTATTTGGACAGAGCTCCCATTTTCAACCAGCAGACTCCTGGCTCAGCTCAATTCAGGTGGCTTCTTCCACAGCTGACTTTCCTCTTCTTAGGCCACTTTATGGTCTCTCATGTGTCTTTTAGTTGCTTTCACAATATGGTGGCGAACTTCTTAGAGGTTATGCCAAATAATAATAATAATAACCTAGCTAGGTGAAAACTTTAGGGCTACACATAAGAAAGGGTTTAGGGAAACCTACTACTGTTATGCTAAATGAACATGGTGTCAAACTGACTTCTGAATATTTATGTTTGTAACCATAGGTCATATTTTTATTTTATTTTTTGAGACAGCCTCTCTCTCTCTCTCTCTCTCTCTGTGTGTGTGTGTGCGAGTATGTGTGTGTGAGTGTGTAGCCTTGGCTGTCCTGGAACTAGTTCTGTAGACCAGGCTGGCCTTGAACTCAGAGACTCACCTGCCTATGCCTCCTGAGTGCTGGGATTAAAGGCGCGCACTACCAGTGCCTAATAGAGAAGCTTCTTTTCTGTGTAGGGCAGTGGTTAGATCCACGAACAAATGACTTCGGAGAGCTCAGCCATACGGAAGACACGAGTGTTACCCGTATTGCCCCCAAACCCCCAGGACACTGGGGACACTTAAGAGAGGGGACAGAGAGAATAGAAGATCTGGAGGATGCAGAGGACTCAAAATGGCTGTTGCATCCACGAACTCATCTCTGTGGTTATCTGCACAAGATTGGACCTGACAAGCTTACACCAGGAAGAGGCAAGAAACACATAAGGCCCTGTCCATGGCTGAGGGGCTATTGTCATTTCTGGGGTGGGGGTTGGGTTGTCCTTGTTTCTTTAGGGACATAGTTACTGAGATGTTACCTGTGCTCGAGTGAGGAACCCCGATTAAATTCAGCAGGTATTTAAGAGTAAGACAAACAGAAACTGTGAAAGGAGGAAGGTGACTTGTTGGGAAGAATGGGGTTTGGAGGGAGTTGGGGAGGTAAGAGCAATAAAGGGGTGTAGATGTGATAAAAAGTATATTCTGTATGTGTATGAAATAGTCAAAATACATTTAAAAATTAAAGAAATTATTTTGCATTGGAGGAACTCTATGGGACACCGATTTGGAGAAAGATATTTCAGTCTACCCTGAAAGTCTAAATAGCAAGGCAAGCTAGGTCCTGCTTGTTCTGATTCTCCAGGGCTTGTAGGCTTATGTGGTTGTAGACTTGGCAATGAATGTTCAAGATGGCGGGGCACTATTCCAACTCCCATATGCATGCAAACTGGAGTGTGGGAAAGGTCTACCATGTGTTCCTGCCAAAGTTCCATGAGAGAGGCAGTTAGGTGGGCCTTTTCATATGGTAGCTATAGCCACTGACCCTGCCTGGCCCCTGGAAGTAGGCGAAAGAATGCCAAAGTTAGTCCTATCTTGCTTTGTTCTTAATCAGCTACAGTGAACACAGTAACTAGGAGCCAGGTCATCCAGAAAAACCATAGAGCATCAAAGGACTAGAGCCCAGAAGATCAAGAAGAGAAAGGGGCACAGGGGAAGAGGAAAGAATAAAGAAAAATAAAAGGAGAAAAACAAAACAAAACAAAACCCAACCACTGGATGGCTCTTCTCCAATGTGAGCCAACCATGTTTCCAGCTGTTTTCTATGAAAAAAAAATGTATTCTATGTTTCAAATAATTTAGTTGGGCATTTTCTACATAAAGCCAAACTTTCAAGGAAGAAAACATTAAGAAAGCATTCAAGAGAAAAGCACAAGGTTTTGTTTTTAAGATGATACCAAAGTAGAGTTTCCTAGCCAAATAGAGGTGAATTTAGGTTTTGTTTTGTTTTGCTTTGGTCGGGATGGGGACACCCTAAGATCGCCTGCCGTTACAGAACCACTATCCACTCTGGCTTCTCGCAAGATCACTGTTAGAGAACAGGCTGGGAAAGACAATTGGTGTAGGAAATAGGACAACATAGCTGCTTCTACCTCCATACTAGTATTAGGGTCAAGATCATCACATTCTGACTCCTCGGAACTGTTCGTCTCCTTGGTTGGCAGCATGAAGAAGGGGGAAGAAAAAGAACACAGTTAGAACACAGTAGTCTGGCTAGCAGGGCACACCAGAGAAGCGTGGGCATGGGAAACCAGGCAGAGAAACAACCAGGTAATTTTCAGGTGGGGTGTGGGGCATCATGGCAGCAGCATGCTCTCTTGGGGGGACTGTGGACACCTGTTTATCACACTGGGAAGAGCAATGGAGGTGACCAGATGAAGCGTGAGTTTGGGAATAAAACTGTCCACTCTGGCGAGGCTGGGACTTCCCAATTTCTTTTCCCCAAAAGGATCTTGAATAGGTTTTGGTTGCTCTTTGCTTGGAAGGCAAAGTGACCAAGAGATAATCAATGTGTGGTTTGCATTGTCCTGAGGCAAAGCATTTCAGAAGAGTCACCTAACAAGGTGGGTCACCACGTTGTTTCTAGATGGGGAAAAATGAAGGGTCTGGCAAGCTCACAGTTGATAGTTCAAAGTAACAGATAATTTAAAAACCAACCGGGGCTTCACCAATGTGTCTCCCTGTTTTTTCCCATGTGTAGTGGGAACGTAAGGAAATTGCTTAAAAGTAATGTCTGGGGAAAAGAAATGAAACTTCACTAAGAACATGGTGGACTTTAAGTGCCAAACCTCTGTCTTCATGAGATCAGGGGTTTGGAGTGTACTCCTTTAACCTAAATGTGTTCCCAAACCTAGGCTACTGAGTGGGTATCTTTGAGAAGTTTAGTATGAACCAAGCATCTTGCATTTCTAAGAATGCTGCAGATAATTTTGCTGTAAAACATCTGCTTAATCATAAGAGAAAAGGAAAAGAGAGGTACTTACTTGAATCGAAGGTGCCAGGAGAAATAAAAAAATAAAAAACAGATTGATCTTGCATGCAGAATCCTGCTAAACTACTCCCCCTTTGGTCCCCACACTGGGCAGTGGATAAGTAGCCAGTCCCCACCCACCCACACTGTCTGTGAGAATGCTTCAGGGAGGGAGCAGATGACAGGGACCCAGTTCCGCACACCTTACTCACTTTAACAGACACTTTGTTGCCCAGAATATCCTTGGGTTTACGAGGCCCTGGGGCTTCATTTTTACCCGTGTTCTCCACGTCTGCCCGCTTTCTCATGCGTAGAGTGTGCCATGAGCATGACTTCCTGTTATACCAAAAAATGCACCAATCAAAATGGCAGGATGGAGCAGAGCGAGGTGGTGGGTGGGCTCACCACCGCTGTGTATCAGAGGAGCTGCTCCAGTGAAGCCCCTGCCAGCCTCAGGGCCCCAGACCTTTGTACCAGCTCCTGCAGTGGCTGGGGCTGACCTCACCTCGAACTGGAAGTGAGGATGAACTTTGACCCTTCCTGAAAGTATGCTAGGTAAAGTACAGAATCTGGAAAAGATGGGCACCAGGTCACCAGACCCAGGGAGGTTTTCTTTGAGCATCTGATGAAGCCCCTTAGGACTGAGGTGGTGTTTTGACAAGGGCATGATGGATGGAATAGTATAGAATAGGAAAGACAAAGGAAATGCATTTTATTCTGTGCAAACAAGCTGCCGGCACCTTCTATAATAGCTCATATATTATCTGGGGCAAGGTGATCTCAAGCGCAGGGGCAGGGGGAGTGCCAGAGTTTCTGAGGAAGCTGCCTTGGGAAGTGGAGGCATATACTCCACACATATCTGGCTTTACAAGGGCAGGGTTTCCATGTGTCTCTTCCACATTACTCTGTGTTTGTTATAGGGCCCAGGCACTAAGGGGTTCCTTCTGCCTTCCCAGTTGGAATAAGACCCAGTGTGTGCTCCCAGGGAAGCGGCAGTGGCCACGTTCTTTCATACAATCTGTCCCACTTGGGGGCTGGGTTCCACTTCACAGCTCCAGAAGACAGGCTCAACCCTTGAGTCTCATATCTGTCAGAGTCATGGGCAGCAAGGGCCATGACCTAAACAGTATCAGGGACCTGAGCAGCAGTGGTGTTTCATGACCACAGGACTGGCATAAGTTAGTCTTTGTTTGGAGTGAGGCCTGTATCCCCTTCTGCATTTGCTGGTTAAATAGGGGGTTCTGTGTATGAGACTCCATGAAGAGAACCTTCAGGAAGGGAGAGGCAGGTGAGATTCAGGAGGAAAATACCTCCAATGCCTCCTCCATAGCACTCCAGAGTCACCGGGAGCTGGAGGAACCCAAGGTGGACGTTCTAGAAACATTTGTCACCTAACACACACCCTCAACAATTAACCTGAAGAGGAACAGCCAACTGCAATTGTGTTCTGGCATATTTTGGGAAGAGGGATCGATCCAAAGACCAGAGCTTGTTTCAGAACCCCTGATCAGAAGCTCCCAGGACCTCCCAGAGCACCTGGCTCCACCTCCTTTACCCCAGTGAGAATCAGACATGGAAGACGCCCCTAGATCGGATGACACTGCTGACTGCAGACTTCTGCCTCTTGTCTTTTATTCCCAAATCCATGGCCCTGGCTCCCCTGGTAATATCCTGAGTCAGGGAGGTCCCTGCTGAAAAGAATCCCAAGGCAGAAGGTATAGGATGCGTATCTATTCACATGTAGGACATACGCCTGTTTACTGTCACCCTCTTGGCTCCCCAGTGTGCTTGGTGAGGAATGTTAAAAATAGCGCAGGTGGCAGATCAGAGGAGCTCAAGAGGCAGGAGAGGTTCGATTTCAAATTCTTCTTCCCAGAAGAACACGTCAGCACGGTTTGGGGAGCTTCCATCTCTTGGCCACAAGCCCAGCGACTGATGTGGACACAGTTTCAGTGACATTTATATTGTAGGCATCCCTATGGTCACAGCAGAGCCAGGAAAGGGGGAGTGGGTGAGTGAGTGACTCACCTCCAGTGCCACCAACCCTTGTAAAACTGTGGCTTGCAAGAAACCCAAGGAGCTAGTGGGTGCATCTATCTTTTCTCTTTGCTCCTCTCTCCTAAGACCAAGACACCAAAGGTGGTGGTAGGGGGTGGGGAGAAGTTGGGCTCAGTGTCTAGGAACACTGCCCAGTAAGAGCTACCTCTGTGAGGCTTGGCTATATCAGGGCTCTGGGGCCTTTCCATCCAAGGTTTCTGAAATAAACATCTCATAAACATCATAAAGGATGGACGGGCAGGGCCTACTTCACTGTGGGGGCACTTCTGATTTCTGTGGTCACCTGGAGAGACCATGTGACATCAGTACCTTCCTCTCCCTGACAGAAAAGGGCCAAAGCAGGGTATTCCTGTTGGTGTCGCTGCTCTGTCACCTCATGCTAGTGCCTTGGACCCTCCCACAGGTGACCATGAAACATGGGAGCTGTGAAGTTGTGAGCAAAGCAGGCTGACACTGTCCTATGCTGCTCACTCATGACATTAGCACCTGAAGGACACCCGGGTGCTGGGAACCCTCTGGAGAGCAGGGGCTCTATGTCATTCCCCTTTGCTGAAGTCACAGAAAATCCACAGGGGATGCTCAGAGGAAAGGGCGGGGCCCAGGACTTAGCAGCAGAGTCACTTTTGATACAGGAAACAAAACAAACCCTGTCAAACACAGCCAACCAACCCAGAAACTATAGAAAAGAAACTAAAAAAAAAAAAAAAATCATTTTCACATTCAAAGTCTGAGAATAATGAGATGGGGGGAGGGTCAACTAACCTTTAACCTCATTAAAACATGCTCATGGTGAAAATTTATTTTACATATTTAAAATATTACATTTATAATTATTAGTTACATCACAGGTACAATGATTAACATTGTGGCTCCTCATATTGCACAACCTGACTTCATCCATAAGGGTTTCTTTAAATAGTGCAAAATGCTTTATACAGGAATGTGTTCCGAAGGGTTTTTTGCAATCAGAATAAGGAAAAGGAATATCTTACAAGTTACCATGAACATATATTAAAGTGACAGGGGAGGAGAGAAATAAAAATAAAAAGTTACAGTCTGTACAGAGGAACTGCCATGGACAACCCAAATTAAAAAACAAAAATCCCCTCTCTTTTGGGAGAAGCAGCAGGCTCTGACCTGTCCAGGCCTGGCATTTGTGCTAAGGTCATTTCTAGGTGCCAATCAAAAAAATATATATATCAGTAACTTCATACAATATAAATAGAAGTCCAGTCCAGTGAGTCCTGTGGTGGGCCAAATGAAGCAACGGAGGGCATGCCTTTTGTCCCCTAGGGTTTCAGTAGGGTTCTTTTCTTAACGAGTGGGGGGAAAAAGAAGGGGAAAGATGAACAAAAAATTATAAACAAAAGGGAAATAAAATCCACCATCACCACCATCACCACCACCACCCGACCCCAGAGCGGTCTAGCCTGGACCCCCGAGCTGCAGGCGGGCGGCTCCACACCCTCATCCTCCTGGCATCCTCTGAGCAAGCAGCAGCCATTCCCTACAGGGTCTGCAGTTGGACTTTCTTTTCTTTAGCTCGCACACTCCTCTCCCAGGAAGCTACTTACTTGATGCTCCCGTCGCTGCTTTCGGCCGATGCTGTGGCTTTGGTGAGGGGTGCCAGGATGCTGCCTGGGACCCAGCCCTCTGCTGCTGGGGAATGGTCACTGGCAGGCTGGTATACCAGACACATGTTCTGCTGGTTGACGGCGAGGACCTGGACCACCTCACCTTGGCTTACACAGATTTCGTTCTCCTTCAGTGCATAGTAATCTTTGATTACGGCCATGGTTGAGGTCCCGTTGCAGCCTCCTCCCAGGTCGTTCTGCTAGAAGTCAGGGGTGGAAGGCACAGGAACACAAGAAGGGGGTTTGCACAGGCTTGCTCTGCATCCCATTGCCCGGCCAAAGGCCAGACGGCTCACTAGCAGGATGGCGGGCAAGCGGAGTAGTCCTGAGTAAGGACATTTTTGTAAACATGCCCTGAAAGCACATTTTATAGTAGAACAGTATCATAACCAAAGCACATAACCAGGTATTATAACGGCTTCAGATGGTGCCCGGAGAAAGCTATGGACACACCTTCAACTGGAAGCTCCTTTCTAGCATGCAGCCTTCCTGATGCCATCCTCTTGCTGATGGCAGGAAGAACCTGTTATCAGCACAGGGGCTTGAAAGCACTTGGACTGAGTGAAGTCAGGGTGAATGTCAGGTCAGGAGTCACAGTCCTCCTCTCTATCCTTTCAGGAAGTATCACTTGTCTGTGTTCATCCTGACCCTCTCGGACACAGGAGTAAGAACGGAACTGTATCTGATGCACATGTAAGGCCCTGAGCTACCCTGTGAAACAGACATCCTGAGGTCTCTCCATCACTGTACTTATTAATACAGGAGGCGCTGCCCACGTGACCTCTTCATGTGAGTCATACCAGGGCAGCTGTGTCTAGACAAACCTGCAACTCCCCGTCAGGCTGCCACCTAGGGCATGGTGTGAGCCAGAAAATCCTCCATATGGCTGACAAAATTCCAAAGGGACCTCAACTGAGTCACACGGGCAGGGTTTTTCTAGGGTAGAAAATTATCTCAGGTGGTACGGTGAGAAAGGCAGGCGGGACAGTTCCTCTAGTACAGGGCTGAACTTACACGTTAACCATTCATTTGAACCAAATCAGCATCAACTAATGATTTGGGAAAAGAATTGGATCTTTAAAACTGGACCACATGTGTAAGAAATGCAGGTGTACCAATTCCCAGACCTGATGAGTTCTGGAGACTACTTAGGTCTGCTGGGCAGATCCGCTAGGTTTTTAAAGTGAGGTTTACAGTTTGGAGTGGAAAGCAAATTACCTGGCTCCTAACTTAGCTAGCTAGCACTTTGCCAGTTTTCTCCCATTCCCACTGTGGTTTAGGATGAAGCCAGCTGTGCAGACTAGACCTGCTGTTGTACCCCTGTGGTGTTTGAAGTGTGGACTATGGAGCCTAGCTTCACACATGCCCACCGATCAGCTTCTCCCTTGCCACACCAGCCAATAGAGGGTGAGCTTCCTTTGGTAGGTCCTGGTACATGTCATTGTTAGATGACTCTTTCTAATATGGCAAACAGGAGCTATGGTTTTAAAGCACCCATTTTCCCAACTGCCATGAGAATTTCTTCACATTTAATGGGTTGTTCCTGCTAAAATGATTGTCAGGAGACAAGGCTGTTTCCTAAGGATGACTTCAGGTCTTTGAGGTGAAAAGGGCACGGGCAAGCTGCCGCTTACCTTGCTGGCATCAAACTTGTCCCCAGGCTGGTGATAGTCGAACCCTGGACTGCCATTGGAGGTAGATATCTTCAGGGGTGGCAGAGGCGGGTTATAGCTGGAGCCCTTGGGGGGCTTCTCTGAGCCCACCGGGACAGATGAATAGGGCCTAGGGCTAGCTTGAGGAACCCTAGGGGGTTGGGACCGGATCACAGCTGTGTTCCTCTCCTTCCGCTGATACTCAATGGGGGACTGTAACGCTGCAGGTAAGAAGAGTGAAGTTACTCTACCTTCGGGAATCACACAAGGATGCAGAAGGCTGCTAGGTACCAGTGTTTATGCTAGGGTGTGTGTGTGTGTGTGCGTGTGTGTGTGTGTGTTTGTTTAAGGAGCTTCAGGAGGGGACTGGCTGCTACTCTGACACTTAAAACTGCCAGAAGGAAGTATGTGTGAGGCATTGGAAACAGGTAGCACTCAGAAGGCCTGTGTGTAGGGTCACAGGTCCCAATGGAAGGGGAGGGGATGGAACAGGTGAGGGAGAGATGGTGCATTGTAGCTAGAAGGCTCAGTGCACCCATTTTCCTTATTGCCATAGTAATTCCCTCACATGTAGATCTCGTCCGAAGACAAGGAGCAGTTGTATTAAATGACCTTAAAAGTTTCAGATTCAAATTCTATCTCTGGGGTGCATTTGAGGAACGCAAACCTTGTAGCAGTTAGGCAGCAGCAGATTTGAAAGGAGCAGGCAGAAGCCTTCCCATCCAATTAAAAAGCCACTTCGAGGCCAATAGGAAACGGGAGCTTAGGGGGTCTGTGGGGAGGGGAGAGGCCAGCTGGAAAATCCATGTGCGGATGGCAAAAGCAGGGGAGAGACAGGCAAGTGGCCGTGTGGGCAACTCAGAGGGTCAAGAATGCTGGCTTGGAGGGAGGGAAAGATGTGAGCTCTGCTCTGCTTTTCTGAGTTTAAGATTCAAAGGTTTGAGCACTACAGAGGTACAGCCAGGAAAAGCCACCGTGGTAGACTGCCATATAAAGGATTCTCAGGGCAAGCACAATCAGGCTATTTTTATCGGTGTTTACTGCAACAATTTAAATAGATTAACAGCTTCTGTTGCTCAACACACAGTGAAGGGTGCAGCATGCATTTCAACAGAGTCGATGTGGGGGGGGGGTCACACACCCCTTTCTAATCAGGTCTCAAGAGGGAAGATTGGCGGAGGTGCCCGCACGTGTGTCAGTAAGAAGCCTGGTCTTGTTCTATCACAGCATCATCTTCTCCGGAGCGTACCAAAATATCTAGCAGGCCTGCCTGAGCGTAGCCCCTGAAGCTCCTGGGGAGAATTCCGTGGGCATTAAAATTTAGGTAATAATTACCCAGTTCAACGGTAGCTCCATCGTTCACTATAATTAGGAGAAAGGTCTTTCAGGAGTGTCTAAAATCTGATCCATTGACTGCTGAAAGCAGTGTGGTTCTGAGTTTAAGCACATCATAGAATACTTTAGGACTTTCTTGCTCAGTAAGCCCTATAAACTGAGTTGCTAACTCTACCCTTGATGTGGAATTGGGGCGCTACATGGTTATGCGCACTGACTTCCTGGAAGCGCTGGGAAATACTGTTTCCTTCAATAAGCTATGAAGAAGGCTAGGCCTGTATTCAGTCTCTCACCAGCCTTAACTGAAAGGCCTCAGTCTTGAGATCGGGAAGCCTCTTTCTCTCACTCAGTTCCGGACTCAACTTTCCGACGGCTGCAAACAGATGTGTACTGCTGTGCTAAGCTCACAACTCGGACATTTCTAACAGGGAGGTTTGCCTTTTGGGTTCATTTCCTTTTACATCTCATCACCTGCCTGGCTTCTGCTCTTCCATGCCCCCTTCCTACCTTCTTTCCTTTTCTCTTTGCTTTCTTTGTTTGGGAGCACAGGACGAATGAATGTCTGGCCACTATATGCAAGAACCAGAGAACCAGCTGTCAAATCACTGGATTCAGACCCCTCCCCCCCTTTTTTCTAGACAGGGTGTAGCCCTGACTGTCCCGGAACTCACCCTGTAGACCAGGCTGGACTAGAACCTGGAGATCTGCCTGCCTCTTCCTCCCAGCTCAGACCCTTTCTAACAACTACTGCTTTTGTAGACAACTTTCTTAATGCCTTCCAGACTGTTTTTCCTCACATGAAAAATAAGCAGGATGTAGCCATGTCATGTTATGTGGGGATTAACTGTGAAGAAACAGACAAAATGCTTTGTTTAACTCCTGATGAGAGGAGGGGTGCATACACAGGAGCCACTATTATCAATTTTGTTTACTTCTGGTTTCAGCTTACTATTTTTTATTTTACCTTGGTTCTGAAGCGATGAGGTTTTGAAAACAAACTAACAAAAAAAAACAAGCAAAACCCTCATTCCCACTTTAGTCCATGAGAAATCCTTCCTAGCATGTAACTTAAATGAATCTCTTTTGCACACGCATATATTTTTGCTTTAAATCACACCAGGTACAAGCTGTGTTTCTTCAAAGTGTTTCTTCTGTGTTTCATTCAGAAACCGGAAGCTATACAGCTTTCAGTTCTAACCTGTGTTGTTTAATTGTCAATGTTTTAAAATAAAAGGGAAACTTGGGAGCTCTTAGTGTCTCCTGACCAACCTTCTTCATTTGGAAACATGGCCCCTAAACACTCCCTGAAAGCTTGGAACAGCGTTGAACTTCCATGTTCTGTCTTTAAAACTCATGGGATCTTGAGGCAGTGGTGAACATCCAGGGCCACTCAGAGAAAAACTGTCTTGAAAAACATGACATCCCTCCCCCCAAATAAATGACAACAACAAGAAATCCATGGGATCCTGTTTATAGTAGCCTTCTAGTTTAGTGCCCAGAAACCTTTCTTTTTTTAAAAAATGGAATGGGGTATGAACTCAAGTTCAGGTTAAGCAAGGACTCAACTACTGAGCAATGTCCCTAGTCCTAAAACCTTTTGTTTTAAGATGAAAATACTGTGTTCTATTCCTTACTGTGCTGTCCCATGCCAATACTGCTTGCCCACCCATGTACTCCTGCATGGGCAGAAAGATCTAGATCCCCTTTCCTTTCTGAGCAAGGCATGAAGAATCATCCCATCCCACCCTCTGCTAAGATGGTACCTCTTACCTCTCCCCAGAGCATTCAGTCCCATACTAGACACCTGGTGAATGGTATGTTCACATCATCCGAAAGAGTCTAAGACTGCACTGGGAAGAAGAGGAGGGAGTCCTTACGAGGGTGGGCCCATGAGAGGATGCCTGCATGTGTGAGCACACCTGGCCATTCGGTAACAATCTTGGTAGAGGCAAGAAGTACGTACCAAGGTGGTCTGGTGTTATGTGCACATTCATGCTTGAGTGTATGTGGAAACCAAGAAAGGCACATGCATGTCACAATCCTTGCTGCTACACCAGTAAGAAGAGATGGGGCGCCTGGGGTGGGTAAGCATGCACAGGCGTGTATGTAGGGGGGCAAGCGGTTGTTTGTACAGTGCAGATCTTACAGATAAGAAGAGGTGATACATGAAAGTGATGTCCTATGTGTCTGCGTGTGCTCGTGAGCTACTCAAGCACTGCATTGCTGCATTACTGCATTGCTGCATTGCTGCATTGCTGCCTTGCTGCTTCCATTTGACCTTTGCTTTGTTCAGGTTCTGCTCAGGAGAGCTGTAACCTTCCAGCTGATCGCCTCCTCTCATGTGCTCAGCTAAAGGTGAACAGACCCCAGCAGGGACAAAAGCGGAACCCAGACAAGATAGCAACCCCACTTCTCCTCTGACTGAGGATGCCTGTAGGGTCCCCATGGCCTGAGTAACCTCCAGTTTGTTGTGGCAAGTTTGGATACTACTGAGTTGGGCTTAGCAGTTGTTTCTCATTTGAAAGGGACGAGGGTGGCTAGATGGGTAGCTTAGGCAGGCTCTCTCACCTGTTAGGAAAGGAGGAGAGATTTGAACTGCTATACCAAATCCTAGAGTATAGCAGAACTCAGCTACAAGGTGAGAAAACAGGAATCACAGAACTCAGACCCTTATAATACAAGATGTACTGTCTTGTACTTTCCCCAGATTATTACCAGTTGGCCATGGGATCACAGGGGCAATCCATACACAATAGCCTATGAACTCTATGAGGTTAGAGACCAGACAGAATGTGATCAGTCTTTGTAAGTCTCCGTGAACTTGGACCCAAGGGTGCTCAGGGGTAGGGTTCCCAGAGATGGCCTTGCTAGCAGCAGGCCCATCACGTACCATTTAAGAAGTCCCTCTGTGTTTCTAGGACTTGGTTGATGTCCTGCACCCAGGCCTGCTGGATGTCTGAGTTGGCGGCCTGCAGAATGACCCTTTCTGAAGTCTCCCTGTTCATGAGTGCAAATTTGCAGGGGTCATCATCTACATCCTCTTCCAGGACCAAGTAATTCATCTGAAATGAAACATGTTTATCCTTTTCATACTTACAGAGTTAAAAAAAAATCAGAGCCTGCTACTATCCTCCAAAGGTGTTTTTTAAAAATTAAACTTATACTTTTTTCACTTGTATTTTTGTGTATTTTATCTGTACACCTTGTTCATGCTTGGTGCCCATGGAGGTCAGCAGAGAGCATCAGATCCCCTGGATCTGGAGTTACAGGCGGTTGTGAGCCACCATGTGGGTGCTGGGAACTAAACCCAGGCCCTCTGGAAGACCAGCCAGTGCTCTTAAGCACTAAGAAATTTCTCCAGCTTCTCTTGCAATTTTTTTAATCTCTGGAGAAGTTTCTAGATTTACTCTGGATTTAAGAGTAATGGAGACTGGCCCTGGGACTGTCTGTTGCTGCTTCCTTCTTATCACGATCACTAGTTAGCTTCACCACCCCCCCCCACCGTCATTTCAACCCCTGAAATGTCCCTCTTTGCCCCTTTGCACCCCCACTGCCCCTTGTTACCTTGATGCTCCTCTTGAACATGTAGCCTGGGGTGAGGGACCCCTTTCGGAGCAGCTCACTGAAGATGACGATCTGCTCAAAGAGAAACACCCGCCTCTCCTTGGTCCGGGACTGCATACCGGCATCCAGTTCTATCACATAGAACGTGTCCTGCTGCAGAAGCTTGCCCTGGGCGGTCAGGGTGCCCTGAAGGAGACACGGGTAAAGGGAGGGTCAGGTAGGTTCATCTCTCTTGGGCCCCATGTTTCCTACCTGTGGAGGATGTAGACAATAGACCTGATATTCAAAGCCTTGGAACTCCAGCAAGACACCGAATTAGGACCCAATTGCTTATCCAGGGATAGTCTACAGACATTTCCCTATTCATGTAGGGCTGTTAGAAGGAAAGGGCTTATGTCATGGAATTAATAAGAAACAAGGTCTGAAAATGCCAGAGGAAATCAGCTGAAACAGAATGACAGGACACATTCGCTTGCACATATAGCTCTGGCTGGCCTGAAACTAGCCTCGTAGATTAGGCTGGCCTTGAACTCTCAGAGTGATGAGATCAAAGGTGTGTGTCACTTTGTGCTGTGTGCTTTCTCCTGTATGTTTTGTTGTTGTTGTTGTTTGGTTTGGTTTTTGTTTTTTAATTAAAGAAGACTTGTGGTGTCAGAGTTGGAAGTAGCCTATCTTCCCTTGTAGCTTTGAGAATCTTGTCTGCCTAGCTTCTTTGTGGTATGGAACAACTGCCTGGGGCGCTCTCATTGTGGCCAAGGAGAGTGATTCAAGATCTCAAATAACCCACTTAAGTGGTTCCTTCTCACCTCCTTCTATTTACGACAGGGATACTCTGAAGTTTTAGTTTCTTGCTAAGACCGACAGATGAAGTTGGGGCATATGTGTGCGTGTGCGTGTGCGTGTGCCTGTGCGCGCGCGTGTGTGTGTGTGTGTGTGTGTGTGTGTGTGTGTGTATCCCTATTTTATAAGGTCAGAGATATTTCTCTGGATCCTGGCATCCTTGATGCCAGCTATCAAGCCACACATTACCTGGCTGGGATAAGAAAGCACATCTGGTCTGCCAGCTTCTAATCAGCTTCTCAAAGACATGTTTAAAGGGAATGTGCCCATCCAGCAGACCTTCACAGAACCTATTAGGAAGACTCCTGTTTATCATTTATTTACTTAATTGCTTTGCAATACGAAGCCTGACAACTGGGATAGAGGTCAGAGGGCCTCTGCAATATACTTTCTTAAGGGGCAACTTCTGCCCCTTAGTGCAAATGTCAGTTATGTCCTGCACATGATGCCATATGCCAAGCATTCCCTGGCACAGGGGTCATTTTTCCTTTGTGCTGCTGAGAAACACCCGCCCTTTGCTTGGACCGTGGCTTCTGACTGCCAAGGTCAGCAGAACCGGCTTATCTCTACCCTGGTCCAAAGTTAATATTAAGCCAGTGACCAGCTAGCCAGAAAAGCTCTGTACACTCTACTAACATTACACAAGAACTCAGAGGTGCGGGCAGCCAGGACTAAAGGAAAAAAATCCTACAAGATCTGAGAGGGAGATGATGGGGATGAGGGGCCCAAAGAGGGAGGGGGCAGATGCTCACTGTCCTGGTCATTCTCTGGCTGAATGACGAAAATACAGACGATGGTGCATGATTTACAAGACAAAACTTCACACACACACACACACACACACAAGCAGAGAGGGGGGAGGGGAGGGGGATGGGGAAAGACTCAGGTGGGTCAGACAGTATAGATGGATGCCCTCCCTCCCTTCAGCAGACACTACCTAAAGGCACTCAGAGAAAGCCTGCGAGACCCCTATTCAGAAAACACCAGGAGGTCAAGAGGAGGTTGAAGAGGAAGAGGCAGCGGGACACTTGAATTGCTTACAACAGCCTTAGGCTTGGTATAGAGCCACCAGTGAAAAGCATACAGTCTCTCCAGGAAGACTAACAAGAAACCACTCGTGAACACTAGAGCGTGTGTGAGTAATTCAACTTATGCTAATATCTGATAGGTCTACCTAGAGAGCTGGGAACCCATGAAGACCCACTGCCTGGCTCCTACCTTGCCAAAGTGTGGGACCCAGGCAGGGGCAGGCAGGATGGACTAGAAGGGAGAGGAGAACAACCCCAACTAGGCTGTAGCATCTCCATTCTTTGTGACACCACTGCCGGCCTTTCTTCTTCACCTTAACTTGACGGAGCCGGGCGAGCACTTCTTTCCTAACTATCTCCAACCCCAGGAATTTCCTCTCCAAAGAAAGAATGATGAAACCTTAGACTCTGGGATTGTTGGGAGAGAGAAGTATGAAAGGGGAGACTTGGACACACATAATATCATAGAAATGCCAAGGGGGCATGAAGATGCCACCAACAAACCAAGGAGCAGATCCTCCCTCACAGATGCTCAGGCCTCAGACTGGTGAGCGGGAATTTCTGTCATTTAAGCCATCCGACGGTAGTGTTCCGCCATGGTGCCTCTTCTGAACCAGTGTGTCCTCTGGACATCTAGCTATTTCCCTTAAGACTTGATCCCTTGTCCCAGGACAGAAATGTGTGATGTTTTGGAGTGTTATGCTTTCACTGATCTGAAATCTGATCACTACACAGACCTATATAAAAGACCTGTCCTCTGGTTTGTGTTCTCACTTGGGTTTCTGGCTCATCACATACGTGTTTCTCAATCAGGAGGAAAGGAAAGAGTCTGTGGCTCAGTTGTAAGGGACTTTGTCTCTTTCCAATTCCCTTGGAATTCTGATCCCGATTTGGCCCAAACCTTTATTTCTCCAGCATCACTGGACTTCTGCAATAGCTCCGCCTTGCCTTCCATATCTGTGAACTAGAGGGGTACCCCTAAGAGCTCACCTCAAAGCCCTGCAGGCGGCCCAGGTTCATCATGTCATTACAGCGCTTTGGGACAAGGCACATTAACTCCACTGCTTTCTGTGGGAAAGAACACATTATTCAGGACACGGGAACCAACATCAGTAGGAAGCTCGGAAAAACTCAGGGCTGGAAAGAGGGACTTATCTCCCCCTAGTCCCTTTGTTGTTGGGAAGGGTGCGGCTCCTGCAGCCCACTCTCAGAGGACTGTGTGGGGCTTTTAGATAAGAGAGGCTGGCATTAGCACAGGGCTCTATGTGAACCGTGGTACACGTGGGAAAACCTTACCTAGCCCAGTCTCTTCCTACCTCCCGCTTTTATCATCCCCTCCCCTTCTATTTTCTTTCTCTTCTGTGTTGCTTTCAGAACACCCAAGCAACTGCTTAGCCTGGTTGTTGAAACACGGGAAGGTTTGACCTAAAATAACCTGCCAGAAATGGCTGCAACCCTCTTTGGCTTAAAATAATCCCTATGGTAGCACAAAGGACCCACTTAGGGGGTAATCCTCAGGGTGTGTGGGGGAATGGAAACAGAGTCATTTATGTGTTCGGGTCAAATGGCACCTGGAGCCAGGGACAAAGTTGCAAACTGAATCTCAGCAATTTTACCAAGTGTCAAATGTCACTCTTACCTAGTAAGAGCCCCAAACACCAGTGGACTAGCCCAGGACCGACGGGAATTCTTGAATTCTAGAAACACTCTGTGTTCAGCAGCACTTGCTATTCCTCATGCTGCTGACTAAGAGGGGAGTGGCTTGGACCCTGGACCTCCTTTGGGGACAAGCCACTCGATATGGTCCCTAAGAAGAGCAAGCATTACAAGCAGAAACCTACCTCGATATCAGAACACTCCAAACCAGCCTTCTCGCTATATCGCAGGAAGTCCTGTCGAGGAAGGGCGTGGGAGGGGTGAATCAGATAGTAAAGATAGCCAGAGAGCCATAAAAAAAAAAAAAAAAAAACCTTATCATAAAAACCCAACAACACCCCAAAGACTTCCCTTCCCAGTGGGGGCAGCAATGGGTTGTAGCTGAAAGTTGAATAATGAGTCATGTTAGACAAAAAGATGGAATGTAATAAACCGCAGGGAAGGGGAGGGAGGGAAGGACAGTGGGACTGTCAAGACAGGAAAGTCAGGGCTTTGTCTTCCACTTGACCTCTCATTTCCAGAAGGAGGAAAGAAAACTAAGTTAAGTTGTTTAGAACATGATTGGATGGTAGGGACTACGTAAGGTCTTCAGGCTCCACCCATTCCCTTATATGCTCTTCTGGTCTTATATTCTTGCTATTTTCTAGGGCTTTGTGGTTTGTTTGACATAGGGTCTCACTTCATACGTAGCCCAGGCTGGCTACATACTCATGACCTTCTTGGTGAGTGTCACCACGCCTGGCTTATGCTTTAGTTTTTAAGGGTCGAGTCAGTGGCTACAGCAAAACAAGAGAAGGAGCTCAGGGTGGAGGCACGGTACAGAGCCATGGTTCTCAACCTGGATTCCACAGTTCAGAGATCCTGTATATCAGATATTTACACTGAGACTCATAGCAGTAACAAAATGACAGCTATGACGTAGCAACCAAATTGTTCTATGGTTGGGGTTCCCCACAGCATGAGAAATTATGTTGGGAAGGTTGAGAATCACCTGTACCTATAGGGCCCTTGGCTCAGTTCCCAAATAAAGGGTGAAAAGGAGAGTAAGATGGGAGTGGGCAGAAGACAAAGCAAAGGAAAACAAAGCAAAACTGAAAACAAGTAACAGCGCAGAAGCAAAGGCCATGCAAGCTATTCAGGCACAAAGCTGAGGGCTGGCGCTTTCCAGCCCTGAAGGGAAGTACAGTGGAGGTGACCCCAAGCCCTGTGCCCACGGCTCCTGCCTGAGGAGTCCCTTCTCCAGCCTGGACCCTGGCTTTGCTCTCATTTTCTCACCTTGAGTAGCAGCTGGTACTTTGTTATTCTCTGAATGGGCTTGATGAGGAAGTCACTAAGGGTCAGCCTTTGATTGATCTCTTGCTTAACCTCCTGAAACACAAGGGTAAGAGGGGTGAGTGGCTAGCCTTCAAGACTTTCATAGAACCTTCCGAATTTTCACACAACACCGCCTACCCCACTATTTAAGTTCTGAGAAATGTGTCACACAGCCCTGAAGGCCTTGCTTGGCTCCTCAGTATTCACAGTGGGCACTGTCACACCACTGTCCCCCACCTGTCCTGGGGGCGGGGAGCTCAGACAGGTACTATGCTCTCTCTACCACTCCAAGAAAGAATCGGGAGAAGGCTTTCCCTCAGACACACAGGCCTACAAGTCTAGATCCTGAACTCTGTTCTCTAAACACACAGGGTTCTTTCTAAGGGGTTCAGGGGAGGGGTAGTGTTGCCCTTCACCCTCAGAAGTGTTCCTGCTGGGCACCTACACACATGGAGGTGCTAGACATAGGGATGATATGAGAGAGAAGGGATCCCAAGGCTTGAGGTGCTGTGGATGGATCAGTTCAAAGGTGTGAGAGACCAGCTAAAGGCTGAGAACAAAGCCAACTGTGAAGTGATTGTAAGCCCTTTAACCAGGGCTAAGCACTTAGCAACATTCCTAGGGGCAGGTGGGGAAGAGTTTGGACATTCAGAGCTCAGTGATCACACGGGAACAAGAGCTTCCACAAATAGTCTGGGACGGAGTTTTCCCATAAACGAGGCATCTCAACAGTGTGTAGACAGAGTCGCCTCTGCTCTTCCTCAAGGGATGGGGTTCAGAAACTACCAGCTCTGTGGAGGCTGGTTTCCTGCCAAGAAGACCGCTGGCAGGGAGCAACTATAGATGAAGGACCTGAGGTACGTCTCATTGCAGCTGTTTTGAGGGAGCAGCTCACCTCAAAGTAGGCATCGTATTCAGCTACGATGTATTCGGAACGTGGCTTGTTCTGGCAATACCACACGTATATGTGCAGCTTCCGCTCCTGGTACAGAAGAAAATGCGACAATCACGTACCTTGGCTTCCAGCTCACCTCCTCTGAACCCACCCCCACGGAGTCAAGGGCAGTTCCAGACAAGGAAAGAGCCGCATAAAGGAAAAGAACAGGGCGGTGAAATGGCCAAATGTATTAAAAACACAAAACAAAACAAAAACCAAAAACTAGAGTGTTGAGAGAGAGAGCAAAGTCAAGAAGAGGGAGCAGGAGGACTTTTAAAACAAGCGTGTTGGCAGCTGGGGAGAGGGGGACAGCTGTGGTGACACTCACATGCTTAATGAAGAGCTGGGCCAATCTGTCTTGCTCTTGGATACATTTTTCCAGTTCAGCCAGGAAAAAACTAAAAGGAAAGAGGAGAAGGCAGTCACACTACTTGGAGAGACATCCTCTGTCAGAGACAAGATAAATGACAGGGGCCTCCCCTCAAATGCCCCGTGCAGGTCAGATGTAAGGGCGGATGCCCACTATCAGGGCAGCTTAGAACTCACTCTTTATGCCAGTCGTAAATCTGGTGGATGTTTCCAAACACGATCTTTTCCTTCCCTCGCATGTCCTCAGGGACCCCCTTCTCTTCTATTCTCTTCATGAAACCCTGCACGACAGAGGTGACATTAGCGGTAGACGTCACAGGCAGCGTTCTGGGCCAAGCCCCATCCTTCGGCTCCCATGACAGCCCACACTGCGTAACTCTGCAGACAGCACGGTGGTATCTTCTCCCACTCAACCAGGCCCCACCTCCCTCTAAAGGCATTCGAATATTTCAAGAGGAAATCAGAATCTGTCTCCATGTTCTGCCTGAATTTGTACCGTTTTTAGTTTCATTTCTGCAAATTAGCAGAGAGTCAAATATACCCAGTCACCAGGTTAAAGTGCTTGGGCCCAGGTAGGGTCCAGTTTGTTCCTGATCAAGGGAGCACAGATACATCCACCCTGCCATCTGCTCACCTCCACCACAATCCCCAGGTCCTTGACGTAGTCCTTCTCCGTCTGTACCAACTCATTCAGGACAAACCTGAGCAAGAGATAAGGATGGTGAAGCTCTAACTCGTAATTAAACAAGCGATCTCATCCCTCTTCCGAAAGACAAGATCTCCTATTTCCCAGGCTGCCCTCAAATTCCCGACATAGCCCAGTTTGGTCCTGAAGCTCTGTTCATCCTGCCTTCATCTCCTGAGTGTCAAGATTAGAGACATATGCTACTGCAGCCAGTTTTATACAGTTCTGGGGACTCGAACCTGCAACTTTGTATACTCAAGGCAAGTACTCTATGAAGCAAATCATACCCCGTCCCCTGTAGCAGAAATACGGCGTAGAAATCACTCTAAGCACTTTTTGCAAAACTGAGTTAAGAAAGCCTTGAGACGAAGGGATTAACAGGAGACTTTAGTCCTTCATTTTGGCTCCATCCTTATTTTAGCCAAAGAGGAAAGACATTTGTGTGATAACCAGCCTTGAAAGGCCACAGAGATTCAGATATAGAGTAAAGCTTCTATCATGCATAATCTGAAATTAGGAATGTATCCATGGTAACTGGCCTGGGAAATCCTCAGTCAAGACCAAAGAACCTAGGTTGGCTGCAGATACTCCGTGTTCACACCTCTGATACAGCATTTACTACCCTGGGATATGGGATTGGTAACAAGGGCATTTGCTTTCTTGGGTTCTTTGTGGATTATTTCCAGATCTTAGATTTATATCTCTTAGGGCATTTTATTATATACCAGTTATTCCACCTAGGTTTTCTCATGCTTACAACAAGGCAGGGATTATAAAGTCCTGTCATTTAAGTACCAAGATAGATGGAAAAGTTAGGTGATGCACCCAAGCCTGCAAAGTGAAGAGGAGAGGTGGGATTTGAACCTAGTGTTAAGGGGCCAAAGATTAATTTCTTCACTTTAGCTTACTGCCTAGGGAACAGCATAGCCAGGCCCCTGGCATCCCGGAAGTCTCCACCCCACCCCTTTCTTCAGTTCTGAGAGTCAAACACTGTATAGAAGATACCATGGTATGCACATGGCACAGAGGTCCTGTGTTTACAGGAGTCAGAAAGGGTTTTGCCTGGAGGCAGACCAGCACATATTTTTGGCCAGAGTGACAGAAGGGATAACATTCTGAGATGTCAAAGAAGAGTTGTAAGTAACGGTTACAACCCAGCAACTGTTCTAAACCCAGGAAGCAATTCATCTGAAATGCTTGTCCTACACAGTACAGAGAAGCCACTGAGTCGGACTGAGAGGGGGAGGGAAAATTGGGAAGTGTCTGGGACCTCAGAGCTTATGGAAGGAGCAAAGGACACACACTTTATCAATGTGCTCAGCGCTTCCAGCTGGCTGTCTTCCTCCAGCACACCAGCATGTGTTTCGGGCCACAGGAAGGAACTGGTAAGGACTAATAGAAGCCTTGAGCTATATCTTTAGCAAGGCCTAAGCAACTCCCTGGAAGAGGGTGGTTAGTGAAAACCCACAGAGAGTGAGAGTGGAAATTCAGGGTTGGGCTAGCCCTTTGGAGGGAAGGCTGGTGCTCTGTTGCCCGGTAGAGATATGCTTATCTTTAGTTGTTTGTTGACCAAAGGAGGTTGCCTTGGTTTTCGAGTGTCCAGGAATTACACTGGATTCCTATGAAGGGCCAGTAAAGTACCTGGGGAGATGAGACATGATCAAAGAAGTCTAGCTGGTGTGGTGGGGAGGCAGGAGAATCTAGAGTTTGAGGCCAGCCTGGGTTACTTAACAAGACTCCTCTAGAAAGACAAAACAAAACTAGATCGATGTGCATGCATTTCAAGACACTCCATGATCAGCAGCCAAAGGAATCAGAAATAGTGGAATGCTTTTTCATGGTCAGTCTCTACTTTAAAAGCTACTCTGGAATGAATGTTACTCTTTGGTCTACCTGAAATTCTCCTGGCTACAAATGGAGTTTATTTAGTTACTTTTCTTTTTGTTATGATAAAATACCTGAGGAAAGCAACTGACAAGTAAGGAAAGATTTCTTTTGGCTTAGGTTTAAGGGGGGTCTGCTCTACCATGGTGAGGGGAGGGCAAAGCTGGTCATATTGTATCCATACAGATGAATACTGGTGATCAGCTCAGATTCTGTTTGTTCTATTTTACTTAGTACAGAATCTCATCCCCTGGGATGGCGCCATGCACACTCACAGAAATACCCAGAGTTGTGTTTCCCAGGGGGATGCCCATTCAGTGATGCTACCAGTGAAGATTAGCCACCTCACACCTACCCTCTTTCACACTGGTAGAGGATAGGTGGCCTTTGTGAGCTTTGGTCCTGGGTGTGCCACTGTGGAGACACTGGTTCCTTACCCTCTTCCTGTTCTTTGTGCAAGGCAAGAACTTTTCAAACTCCAGCCTTACCCAACGGGCCTTGCCCATGCTTAATCTTTTTCATTCTGCTCCATTTTCTTTCTTCTCCAGATTCTAACCTACTACTTAACTTACGTAATTTTTTTTTTTTTTTTTTTTTTTTTTTGGTCTGATTTCTCTCATTAGAATGTAAACCTGCCCTGAGTGGAGGTTTTCTGTTGTTGCTATTGTGTTTCTTCCTCACTGATTTCTCCCACTGGTGGGGGAGATGGTGTGCTTAACAAGCATCTGGTGAGTGACTGGTGACAAGTCCCCTCTCAGCATCTTCCTCCTTCTATACAAACGATACTTTGTTTCCATCCTCTTCCCATGTGGCTCTCATTTGACTCTTTGGTGACCTCCTCCCATGTCCCAATGGAGCCTCCAGTGTCTACACTTTGCTTCTAGCCTCTCACAGTATTTATACCCAGACACCATGTATTTGGCCATGAGGTCCAGCAGGTTAGAGCATCAACAGTCAGAGACATTCAACAGGCTAGTTTTCAAGAGTTGAGGATATGGAAAATAGATGGTGTGCTGAAAGAGGGGATGGTGCAGCCGGCTAAAAGAGCTACAACCATTTCCGGTTTGTTATAACAAAGTCAAACAAAATCTCATATGGATAATGGCAAGTGCTCTTAAGGCCCATTGAGCCAGACTGACAGTTGAAGAGACTGGCTTTTCCAAGGACCACGTTACCTCAAAGGTTGCTGCCCTGACATAAGCTGTGCTTCATCTTGACCAAGGAATAGGAATGAGTTCTGATCACCCCCCCACCCCCACTACTGTCACAACCATGAGAGAAGCCAGGGAAGGGCACATGCTGTACAAGGCTCCAGAAACTTCACTTAGGAGATGACAGCTCATTCACATAATTCTGGGGAGTCCTTCTGACCTTTGAAAAGTTCCGGGGACACGCAGATATTAGTTTACACAACATGCTCCTCTCCTTATATCCCTGCTTTGATACCAGGCTCTTGCTATGATGTTACCACTTTTGCTTCCAAGGAGACAAAGCTCTAAATGTTTACTTTGTATATTTGCCAGCAGCAAAAGGACTTGACTTATTTGATTCACTTATGTTGTCTCGCTTTTATGCTTGTGGCCTGGATAAAGGAGG
Source organism: Micromys minutus (assembly GCF_963924665.1). Taxonomy (NCBI): domain Eukaryota; kingdom Metazoa; phylum Chordata; class Mammalia; order Rodentia; family Muridae; genus Micromys; species Micromys minutus. Next base: position 58,845,395 of record NC_137976.1, on the reverse strand, counting down.
CTTGGATGTAATGGAGAAAGGAAGACAGAACTAAGCTGGGACCCTTAATACCTGCTAGCCCTATGTGCTTGCTACTTATGACCTCACACACTGAGTTACTAACAGCTGGCTTCCAGAGGGATCAACCCCAAAGGAAAAAAACTTAATTTCTAGAGGAGTTCTGGTTCTGCTTTGCTGAGAGCTAGTATAGTCTGCACTATCTCAAATTCCAGGAGACTGACTTTGCATCAAGGTAGAGAACTCAAACCTTACTTAGCACGTGGACTTTTGCCGGATGTGAATGACATCTTACCACTAGTCATTCAAAGCAAGAGGAGGTTCTTGCACAATGGAACCTACAAGATTCGAAACAAAAGGCCTGGAAGGAGAAGCAGAAATGGGCCTTGCCTGGCAGCAGAGCCTCCCCTATGCTTCTCTTGGCTGCATTTAAGGAGCATCTCCTCATATATCTCCACCAGACTTCTGCCACACGCAGGGACCCTCAATCACTGCAGACCCATGGGAGCCATCCCCCTGTTCTCTGAATTCCATTATTTTCATTTTTAAGCATGCTTTACACTTGTACTAGATCTTGGTTAGATTTTGTCAATAACAGCAATCTTACAGAATATTCCCCCAACCCAAGCTTCCTCAAGGCAGTGCCAAAGTGGTCTATTGATGTTCAGTGTTGTACTGTATAGACCTGGGCCGTCTTCACTTAGAAAGGATGTGAGTAGTTGGGCAGACTGCACGGGGCTGTCTAGTTTTCTCCTGGCAACTGTCTAGCACACACATGTACCAGGATAGGGTGGTGGGCCACTTACATCCTGCCTCTCAGAGCCTTGGCTTTCTGTTCTTCTTCCAGGTTTCTAGGAGGTGTGGGAGGGGCCATCCCCTCATTCAGGCAGCCTGCAGGGTCCTTCAAGCTCCCCCGGTAAGAGCCTCCTTCCAGAGTCTAAAAAGAGAAGGATAAATAGCCTCAGAGCGAGCACTGGAGCATTACTTATAAGCCACGTGTCTCCCCAGTCTAGCCACAGGCAATATGGGAGCCAGCAGCCAAGACTGTGCTTTTTGAACTACAGTGAAGCATTAGAAGACCAGAGATTTTCTTTCACCGCCTTGCAGCAGGGAGCTGCCATCCACAATCAGGGCACACTACTCGTCCTTGTGATCAGGGCACACCAGAAGCCCCGTGTGATCAGAGCACACTAGGCGTCCATGTGTCACCAACTACCCAGACATAATGAAATTGCCACAGCAATTTATCTCTGGGTGAGGGCTCCAGGAAAAGCTAACCACTGCGATTCTATACCAAATAAGGCATTGGGAAGAAAACTGGTCATAGGACTGCTTCATGCAAATTAGTAAGCTAAGGACAGTGACAGGGGTAGGTGGTGGAAACCACACTTTGTTACATTAACTGAAATACTTTGGAAGAAGACAATGAGATGTAGTTGAGAAACAGCCAACAGACGGGGCTTATGCTAAAAACATCTCGGTTAAAGTTATTTACCAAGGACTTTCTTTCGTTAATCCTCATTCCTGTTAATTAAGGAGCTACATAAGGTGCTTACACTTGTTTGAGACAGAAAGGTAAGTAGATTAATACAGTGATCTAGAAACGACTGAGAAAAGGAACCTGAGGTCTAAACCCAGATCTGATGAACACAGGGTACTCTTGTAAGAGATATGAAACGTTCCCATGTGTCCCTGGATTTTCAGATCAGATCCCCCCTTTTAGCAAATTTCTAAAGGACAAAGACGATACTTTTAACAAACCCTGGGAAAAGTTAAGAGTGCTTCCCAGTGGTTAGTGTGTCTCTCTGTGGTAACAGTAACATATGCAAGTTGTAACTAGTAGAGAAATATACTCTTTGGGGACAAACTAACATTCTAATGTACTAAGCTGATTTTCTTAATGTATATTTAGGATACCATATAGATCTTTGAAGAGTTTTTAAATTTAGGTTTTTGGCAGACTCATACATATATGCAATGAATTTTAGTTATTTTTATCTCTGATTACCCTGTCCAATCCCTACCCCTTGTCCACCTGAAAGCTTTCTTTCCCGACTAGGCTGCCTCCTACTTCATTTCTGTATGTGACCAGTGAATGAATGAAGGAATGAATGAATGAATGAATAAGCAAATAAATAAAGCTTCTCTGAGCATGGGAGGGAGGTTACTTGAGTGTGACTAACCTATCAGTGGGTATACCACTGAAGAAAGTGTGTCTCCCCCACGTAACTGTTAATAGTCGTCAGGAAGGGAGATTCCCGAGCCCCTCCCCATTTCATGATGAAATGTTGCTGGGTCAGTCTTATACAGGTCTTGCCAGAGAACCATAGCTGCTTTGAGTTCATGGATGCAAGAGCCATGAGACAATGGAAATCCAGGAAACTTTCTGCAACATTCTGCAACATTCTACCCCATCTTCCAGCCCTTGCATCCTTTCTAACCTGTCATTGGTGGCATTCCTGGAGCCTAAGAGCAGGGCTGTGTGGAATACAAGTGTCTGGGGACCAGTGGAAGCATCGAGGGAAACAATAATCCTAGATATCAGGCTTAAGGTGGGCATCCATAACACATGGAAGACGGAATAACGGCAACTACCCAAGGTGCCTGACAATGCCAGCTTCTGTGGTGCTAGAAGGAAACATTTCATTTCGTAGTCTTTGGAAACACCAGTTCTAAGACACAAGACAGCAAGATCAAATAGTACCGATCACCAAGGCGGTGGAGCAAAGGGCTGTGGCCTGTCTTAGACGGTCTGCACTTGAGAAGATCCATCACCGACTCTCTTAGCTGCAACATTTCAACAGAAGCCAAACAGAGGCAGGAAAGAACATTCCAGGGAAACAAAAGCAAATGTGGTACCCAAGAGGAGAAAAGATGGAAGCTATTAAGACCTTCTTGTTGAACAGTGACATCAGCCTTCTCCCCCACTCCCTTAATTGAGCAACTGTGTCAAGGGTCAAACGTGGATCTGTTGCCAACACTAGAATGAAAAGCACAGACAGTATCTTCCAGCCTGAGAGAGACAAGGGCTTTCCACTTGATGTAAAGGTGTTTACAGAACAAGTAATCAACCATGGGAACTGTTATATCCAGAGCTGCAGTATAGGCTAAAAATAAAGAAAGGTTGAGAAGGGTTTAGCTACATTTATAGATACAGGATCTGTAACCTGTTATTAAGAAAATTAGAATGTCTGGTGCGCTGGACAAGCCAGCGGACAGGCAGCTTTCCAGTGCATGTCCCTTGGTGCCATCACCAGAGACAGGCTCCAGTACAGATGGACCCAGCTGGTGATGGATGTAATTAGTACCTTTAACTTCCCATCTTCCTTTCTGTCCTGTGAGGCCTTTATTCTGGGGCCTGTAGGCTGGTGGGAAGGTGAGTGTCAGGCCCAGTGAGCATGCCTGCCCCACTGCCTCCTGGGTGCATGGCAGAACCAGCTTGGCATGGGCTAATCCATATACAAGGTAATGGGCCTCCGAGGAGTCCAATGTGTCACACAGGAAAATCTGCATTTCTCTTTTGACTTTGTATGAGCAAAGAAGCTGGTTTATGTCTTGGAGAGGACTCTGGGACAGTGTCAGAGCATGGCACAATGACAAGGAAATAGAGGGTCCACTAAGCTTTTATGGTAGGCAACCTGCCGGGAATGATGGGGTTGACTCTCTTGCTTATAGTAATGGCGTGATCCCTTAGAAGGTCTCAGCTGTCAGAGTTGGATACAGGGACCTAATTTAGGGTAACCAGGGCAACCTGTCATCATTGTTGTCTCCAGGGGGAAAGAGACAGTGCTTGCCAGCTTGTCTCCAGAGTTGAGATGTCTGTCCTACCTGTGGTTCAGGGCCACAACATGAAGCAGATAAAAAAGAAAACTGAACAAGGAAGGAACAATACAAGTCCCTGTTAACTAGTGCATTTCCTTGCAGAAATGCAAAGAGGATTCAAATAGACAGCTTACTGTGGAGGAAAGACAGCGTCTCAGTGAGATGGACGTATCTTCTAGTCATGTCCAATGCTCCTCCTATAAGTGTTCTCTCATTCGTTCTGCATATTATTCATCACATGGCATTGTAATTAATGTCTTACTTGTATATAAAAAACCAAGCATCTACCATATTATTTGCTGAATGCTTGGAGATGCTGGAGAAATGAGGGCGAGTAAGAAGAGTTTCAGGCCTCCAACGCTGGGTTAGATTATGTTCTGACAGACGGATTATATAGGATAACATATGGGCAGGCTGCTCAGTAGTGGGAGGGAGAGAGAAAACAAAGACTCCAGGGAAAGGCAAAGCTGAGTCAAATTATCCCTTGGTGTCCTAGGGGACTGGTTCAGGACTCCCAGGGATCCCGAAATCCAGTGTGGTCATGTTCGTCCTCCTATAGAGTTAGCTAGTTTCTGCATTATTTATAGTATAGAATATGATGTAAATGCTCTACAGTGATAGTTATGCTGTCTTGCTTTAGGAACAAGGAAGGAAAAGTCAATACATGTTCAGTGCAGATGTAATTTCTCCCCAAAGAGTTTTGATCTGAGGTTGGGTGCATCTACAGAAAAGGAACACAGGGATGTAAAGAACTGGCTATTATAGAATTAAAAAAATAAAGTGCACTGGATATAGAAACTGAGGAGCATTCATTCCTGGCAGAAATTGCACTGTGAGAAAGGCCATGGAGTGAAACCAAATGAGGCGAGCTAAAAACCTGTTGCAGGTAGAATTGGACATGTGAGGATCTGGACTGGCAGAAGACAGTGCTAATGAATGGTGTATACACGTGTGTGTGTGTGTGTGTGTGTGTGTGTGTGTGCTAGTAAGCTGGGATGAGTGCTAGTGAGTCCTAGTGCTAGTGAATGGGGGTGGGTGCTAATGAATGAGGGTGGGTACTAGTGAGTGGGGGTAGGTGTTAGTGAGTGGGATTGGGTGCTAGTGAGCAGGAATGGATACTAGTGAGCTGGGGTGGGTGGAACCAGAGAAGAAAAATATGAACATCAAAGTTGGAACCTGGAGATATATAGAGGAGATCCTAAAGACTCTTGTCCATGGCATTAAGTAGGAGAATAAGACTCGATTTAAGTTTCATCACTTTCAACATTCCAAAGAGCTTTTAAGGCCATATCTCTGACTGGACAGCAAAGGAGAATAAAATTTAAAAATCCAAATACTATGATTACATTATTTGTCAAAGGGTCTGAGAGAAAACACTGAGTGTATCAGATGATGATGATTTCTGTCTGGATCACTGTCATTTCCCTAGTCTCCTAAAATGAGCATATAATGCTTTTACGAAGTTACTTTTCAAAGGGAAGGCAACCCGTTGGCAAACACATGGAAAGATGCTAGGAGACAGACTGTACCAGTGCAGGCAGGAAGGGCTTTTGAGCATTATCTTAGTCTGTGTACTGTATAAGGTAGGCTCCAGGTTGGATCTCAGAAGTAGATGCAGGGCAGGCCTCAAGGGACTACACTGTGGCCTCCTGCGTCAAGGCTCATCCAATGAGGTAACAGGGAAGTGGCTGGCCTAGCACTATTCACCAAGCCAAAGAGTCCCCTCCTAGCTGCTCCAATGATAAAGATTTCATCGAACCTTTAGGATAGTTATCCTATATTGGGCGAGAAGTGGGGAGAAAAGGAAGGAGCAGAGGTAAGGGAAGAAGGCAAGTACTGGCTGGTGAGAGTGGAGGAAAAAGAAACTTCCTCATGCTGTTGGTGGGTGTAAATACTGGGATGCAGTCGCCTGGGAAACCAAGAAAATGAAATATAGAAGTATCATAAGGTACAGCACTCTAGCTGGGCGTGGCTCCTGCCGTTAATCCCAGCACTGGAGAGGCAAATGCAGGTCGATCTCTGTGAGTCTGAGGCCAGCCTGGTCTACAAAGTGAGTTCCAGAACAGCCAGGGCTATGTAGAGAGACCCTGTCTAAAATAAAAAGATGGGTGAAGATGTCGGTATCTGTGCTCACAGCCCACGATTTACAACAGCCAAGGTGACAGCTTAAGCTTTGTTGATACATGAACGGATAAAGGGGTGTGCACACGTGCCTACACATACACGTTTTTTAGTCAGGATAAACGTGGACAACCTGATACCATATGAAGTAAGTCAAACAAAGAGAAAATATCTCATTATCTCTTATATAAGGGGAATATTTTTCAAATGTCAGGTTTACGTGAGTTAACCTGAGTTAGAGAATGAAGTAGAGGCTGCTGAGTGGAAAGGAAGGGAGGGAAAGGAAGGGAGGGACAACAGAGCTCAGCTGTGCAAGGGCTCAGATGTGTGGCATGATTAGTTCCAGACCACATCTGCAGGCTGTACTTAACACGGTGTTACAACAGGGACCTTCGTCAAATAGATAGATTTAGGTGTTCTTTTCACACAGGAAGTAACCCCGTGAAATAACAACTCTGTGTCTCCATAGAGTGAACAGTTGACTCTCTCTCTCTCTCTCTCTCTCTCTCTCTCTCTCTCTCTCTCTCTCAGTGTGTGTGTGTGTGTGTGTGTGTGTGTGTGTGTGTGTGTGTGTGTGTACACATACCCATAGCCTCGTACTGGAAAGCTCACATTCTAATACTAATGTACTTTTACAATTTTTATAATATCCCCCTGACAAAAAACTTTAGAGCTAAGCTGTTCTCACCGGGGTCGGCATGGTGAGAATCACTGAGGTGAGGGATTTCCAGGCAAATGAAAATGCAGGTTGGTGACTCCGGGTTTTAACATTTTTGTTGGATTCTAACCTTTCCTATTCTGAACCTCAGGAACCCTTGCCAGAATATTAAGACCAGATGACCCCATTCTAGAAAAATGTGCACCTTCAGAATGGAAATGATGGATATTGTTTTATTTCTTGCTAACCCAACAGGGCTACTGGCCGGCCAAGTTAATTGATGAAATGGGAGAGCACAGCATCAATAGAACGACATCCTGGCCTGAGCCACACACAAGGCTGCCCGGGGGATGGGGAGTAGGGAAAGGTGAGTGCTCTCCAAGTAGGAGAGCCAGATGTGGAAGCTTTGCTAAAGCCAGCTTTTACATTTCTCAGGCCATCATGGAGACTGAACAAGAGCTACTGCTGCCAGCCCTGGAGGTGGGAGATGATTAGGAAGCATGCACTGGGCCAGCAGAGTGAACTGTTCCAGTGTGCCACCTACAAAAAGATTGTTAATCTTAGAGCTTTCTTCTTAGAGGCTCAGTCCTGTGTGCCAGGCAGGTGGCAGGGCCCTAGGGGACTCCAGGCCACAATAAATAGACACATTAGAGTCTTCCATGTCCAGGAAGCTACGGCTCTTTAGATCCGAAGGATAAAACCAAATGGTATTATCTATTAGACTATTTCCCTAAAGCATTTACCTACCGCCAATCTACTGGCTGTCAGATACTTAGTTTCCACCTGCCCACAAGAGGTAATTGAAGCTGGAGACAGCTTGGTTTCTCGATTGCCCTAAGAGCTGACATTTGTAGGTCACTGCTTATCAGTGTGTGAAGAATGGCCATGCCTAGGCAGTCATCTTTACTCTCTTGAGATTAGATTCAGGTCAACATATTCATCATCATTATCAGGAGGGGTCAAACAGACCAAGCAAATCTCCAGAGGAGACAAGTCATTTCTCTAGAGCTCTGTTATCAGTTGGAGCCCCCAGGACCTTTTGCCTTCCAGTCCCTCACACACTTGTTACCAAACTATAGCTGCTAAAGGATGAAAAGTCTTATCAAGACTCACACGGAACAAGCAGAAAAAGTGCTTGTTTCTGGCTCAGAGTTTGAGACAGAACCCAGGAAAAGTGGGTTAGTTCTGTGGGGGAAGGTGTGGGCAGACTAAAGACAAGTAAGCCAGTAAGAACTCTGAAGGGCACATCATGCCCAGGAGAGTGGAGGCTCTCCAGGGATTTAACTGCATAGGAGGCAAGCCTTTGAGTCCTGCCTTCATTCTCCAGTAGCAGCTTCTCGGCAGCAGAGGTAGAACCCTGGTGCAACCATAACCAAGGGACTGCCCTGGGACCTAGCTGTGGGGGAATCTCACAGCTCCCAGGTAGAGCTAAGAGAACCAAATGAATTCATTCTCAATGCAAAATTTGATGCTATTGCTTGAACAACTGCTCAAAGAAAGCAAACAGACTCCGGGCGGAAATTCTGGCCTATCAGAAACTCTTTAGAATGGAAGAAAGGGCTGTTAGTTCTTCCTCATACCACGTTCAGATAACAACCCCTCCAGGTACAGGTTCCGTCCTTCAGAGCAAGCATTAGACCAACCTTTCATTTCTACAGCAGCGCTTGAGGCGCTGGCAGACAGCCTTCCTGACGTGTCTCTCCCAAGGCTTAATCTCGCTTTCTTCAGCTTTTATTCAAGTAACATGGGCCACATGGTATTGCCTGCTTCCTGCAGACTCCTTCCAGTGCTTTCAAGGACATGCTAAATGACTACCTTTAGAACGAATAGATTACTCACACATAGCTCGTAAGGGCGTGATTGGATGGCCTGGAGCTCAATGGTACCACTGCTCTTGACCTGCACGCTGAACTTTGGACAGTCTGTGATGTCAACATAAACCCTGAACTTTGATTGAATAAGTCTGTGGCACCACTGGCTACTTTGGCCACCTCTCTCTGCTGCTGTGTTCTACCGATGAACCCTAGAACTTTTTAAAGAGCTCTTTGCCTCTTTTCTTTGAAGGCAAAAGCTAATGGCGAATAAATAGAAATACATCTTAGAGGTCAAAATGCAACTCAGTGTTTTCAAACGTGGTTGAAACGTGCTTTCATTTACTGTTGCTCCGTGGCTACACCACTGTGGGATGGAGAAGAAAGAAGGAGAAAAGAAAAAGATTCAAATTTTGGTGGGGAAATTTTAAGAAACCGAACCACTGCTCCCTTACTCTTTTCTCAATATGTGTTTGGTTTCTTATACCATGCCACAGATATCCCTGAGATTGAGGCTCTGTGCAGATCTTCAGGAAGTAATTATTGGTGGGGAAAGTTAATGATCTTCTTATGGTAAACGCACCACAGAAAGGGCGTTTGTTCACCAGCTATTTATTGAGAGTCTGTGACCAGGCTTGTGAACAGTAACCTCAACCCATACTTCCTTTTCTCTGGGAATTCGCCTCTGCGGGGCATCCCCACAGTTTCCCTCATGTGTCTAACACTAGACCCAGTGGCCACATAAACCAGGGACCAGCAGTGTGAAGGCTAGCAATGGTAAGAGTCAGGCTAAAAGGTCATCCCAAATAGAGGCAGATATGGATCTCTGGAAACAACTGTTCATGAAGAACCTATTAAGTGTAAAAGACTAGTATATTTTAATGGAAGAGAAAGTAATACTGCCTGAAATAACTGGTAAGCAGAGAGATAAGTGGCAACATTCAGCCACTTTAACCACAACAGAGCTGTCTACGACAGCAAGGAGCTTTGGGAACTGTGGGACTTCAGAGGAAATCTGGCCAGGACTGGCAAGGGAAGCCTTTGTGAGAGATGATAGAGCAGGACCCTGAAGGACCACTGTGCGGTACATAAGTTAGCAAAAACATCCCGGAGAAATGGGGCCATAGCAGCAAAGACTTGGGAGAAGAAAAGACAAGCCTGTGACATCATAAAATCAATGTAGTGGCTGGAAATAAAAAGCAAAACAAAACAACAGACAAAGGAAATGACGAAAACAAAAACAAAAAAGCCCACGGGGAGGGCAGGGGGAAACGGCATGAAAGGAGACAGCTTCCCAGAGACTGTTTTCTCACCAGAACCACCATCTCCAGCCACTGTTTGCTCTGCACTCCCAACCATCGGGCCGTTTTCCTTGAGAGAGGACGCACACCGGTCCTCCAGTCCCAGGGCCAAGTGGAGGGTTAGTATTGGAAGAACAGTGACTCAGCCAAGTGACAGAAAAGCCAAACAGGGGGCACAGATGACAGAGGAAGACAGAAGCACACTTCTAACTGCTGTCTTATTGCTCACACACACAAAAAGGTGGGGGCAGAGAAACAGCAGCATCCAGGAGAGCACACCACGGAAATGTTGATCCAGCTCAGGCTAATTGCCCTTCCTTGTGGTATTATGATCACCACAGGCTAGACCAGTTGTTGGTGGCTCGTGTTTGCCTTCCCCCAGTGACAGAGACACATTCAGGCTCTAATATTTCATGCTAAGGTTATTTACATGTCCCTACTCCTCTGTGATCAGTGGTGTATTATCTAAGGCTCTGTAAACTAGGAAGTCTCTAAATAAAATGTCCTTGTCTTTAAAACATGCAGACCACACTCAGCAACACAGGACACTTCAGGGCTAGCCTGAAACACAACTGTCAGCAGCTGAGTGCCACGTGTCTAGGGCCCCGCTGGTCAGCTTCAGTGAGTATATTTGCTTTGGAAACTTTCCACCTTTTGACCACCTCAGCACTGAAGACCCTGCTGACTTCCTACGCCAATTCATATAAAGCAGAATAGGCCCATGGGGCAGTTTTTTTTTTTTTCTTCTTAAGAAAACACCATTATATGCACGATATGTAATTGGAATGTGTGAATTAGGATGTGGGTGACTGACTCGAGGCCCTGTTTGAGGTTCTGGGAGCCACATGGAGGTGAGAGGTAACGCAGAGCTGCCTCCAGCATGCCCACTTACCAGCTTACTTTTGACCAACTTTTCTATTGCACTGACAAGGTCTGCAGCAGTAGGCACGTCAGTGGGAGCCTGCCGGGCTGCTAGCAAAGAGGACTGCAAGACACAGGACAGCAAAGGAAAAGCGGATTAGCAAGAGGCGAGGAACGCAGTTAGGAAGCAAATCACACAGTCGGAGTTTCAGGCTGGGAAAGCACAGCTTAGCGTTTAGAGGACAGAGACAGCAGAGGGAGATGGGGGTGGTTAGCGGGGTCCAGGTAGACCTGCATATCCCTTGTGAGGGATTCTGGCCAGTGACAAGGTACAGATGGGCCTGGGTTTCCTTAGAGGCTGACAGGCAGGGTCACAGGATTCCCCTAGGAAACCCACAGACAAGGGTTATGCCTATTGATAGCAGAGCAGGGGGAGCTGCTCTGAGGGAGATCAGGGCTTCTTGTGGCAGCCGCTGGTCCATGGTCTTAAAGGTATGAGCAATTCCAGGCTCAAATATGGAGGAAGGAGATAAAGTCCTCGCCTTGCTATAGCTTTAGCTCTGTATCAGCACTGAGCATCAAACAGGCTCAAACCTCTCCCCATATCTTCTCCCCCACCCCTTCTGTTTCTATCTCCCACCCACACACGCACCCCTGGCACTGGTAAGGCTCCCAAGAGTTGTGTGTCACATGTTGGGACTCCCAGAGACCCTGCTTACAGCAGAGGGAGACTCAACTACAGGTTGTGTCCTTCTCCTGGGCCAGTGGCAAGGTTTTGTATAGTTACTATTTGCATAATGGCTGGGTATTTCTCTTCCACACTGAAGGAGCCTTTTGTTATTAGTCTGCTTGCTTTTTCTTTCTTCCATCCTCCTGAGGTAAAGCTGGGGAGAGATGGCTAGCTCTGTATCCACAGGTGTGCTTTTTAGTCCAGTGCAACGGGGAAGAAAGAGAGAGAGAAAAGGGAGAGGGGGAGGGGGAAGGGTGGAGGGCAGAGGGCAGTGGTGTTTCCAGGCTGAGACATGAGGAGAATTACTGATGAGCATGGAGAAGAACAATGTCCTGGGCTTGGCCAGCCTCCAGTTTTCTCCCTTTAGGTTAGGAAAGAGTTTCAAAAAGAACTTTAAGTCTTTGCTTTTAAGACTGGGGGAGACCAAATACATGCAATTAAGAAAGCTAAAACAATACTGTCTTTCCTCTTTCGGGAGGACGCAGAAAAATGATTGGGTCATTTTACTTCTGAAAACTTATTCAAGAGTCGATGTTCGAAGAACAGAAGCTGGATCTACACAGTGATACTTCATGGGTATTACTCAGACCAGGAACACCTAAGGCTGTCCTACAGAGGGCCACTCATGACAATTATGGAGCATAAAGGTCAGTTCAGGTAACATTGATAAGATTCTACAAAGCAGGAATAGATATAGCATTGACCGCCATATACACAGGGGAAGTGGGAAACGTGCACACACATGAAGTGAGAAACATGCACACATGAACAAAGGACCCATGACATGGAACAGAGGAGCTTTTGTTAGCCTTTAAACCACTGAACTTTCAGTTAAAGGTCCTGCCAGGGCTGGTGGGGCACACCCGGAATTTAAACATTCAGCAGGGCAGACTTAAATGGACACAGCAAGTTCAGGGCCAGCCTGGGCTATGAAATGAGTTCCAGGCCAGCCAGGGGGCTAGTGAGACTCTGTCTCCTTAAATCAAAACTGTTTCAATAAATTCAACTCTACTTGCTAGGAGTGCTAGGACTTATTCCAGTATCAAATATTTCAACAACAACAACAAAAACAAAAACAAATGGACAGAAATCAAACAAGCCAGCATGGGGAGAGTCAGTGTGTCTAAAATGGAATTACTGCCATGCACTAGGTACAGTGAAGAAAGAACCCCATAGATATGTTCGGTAAATCTGTGTTCTCAGTTAAAAATTATACCCGGACAGCCTAACATCCATTCACCCCCAACAAGCTGTTTGAGGGGACTAGGAGAGGGTTCATGGCCTTTCTGTTTCCTGCAGGGAGTGGAACCCGAGAACTCTACCCCCCCCCCCCCCCAGCACACACAGTTCATAGGACATTTTACAAGGGTGGGTGGGGAAATTAGGAGGTTAGATCTCATGAAGGTGAAGGGCAAGCATCTCTACCTCTGTGAATTCCTTTGGGTACAATGTCATAACTTCTATTGTTTTCTTTCTCAATGGCCCAGAGTCAACTTGGCTTAGAAACTAGGGTCCAAACATCTCTGTAGAAAGGGACACCACCGTATGCTTCTTAGGGTGAGCACTACGGGAGGTGGCCACATCTTCGTCCCTGGCTCTTCCTCTAGCCTACACAGAGTAAATACCTTGGATATTTATTATGGGTTAACAACCAAATGCAAAGCAGACAGAATTGAAACCAGAAATGCTAGAACATCCATAAACAGAGCCTATGAGGCGTGGTATCTACACATGCTTGGCCTGTTAACTCGGTACTTCCTCGGTACAGGGCACAGCAAAGAATATAAACATAGCGAGGGAGCCAGAGGCAACTGGTGAGCCACCTCTACTACCACAAAACGACACTTGGGAAGATAATGGCCTGCAACATTCTCTTCAGGGACCAGAGTCACAAGTACAAGCCATTATATAAGAAGGCAAGAAAAACCTAATGGAGCCCAGGCTGTGAGGAAAGCAAGGAGACATACCATAATAGTTCCAGGTGGGCATGGTGGTGCATGCCTTTAGTGCCGGTGTTGGGGAGACAGAGGCAAATGGATCTCTGTGAAACTGGGGTCAGCCTGGTTTATATAATGAGTTTCTGGCTGAACAAGGCTACATAGTGGGATCTTGTATCAAAAGAAACAAAGCATCCCCCATGTTATGGGTTAGTACCTGGGAGTCAAGACCATCAGAGTCAAGCTGCGGCTCGGGAACAAGTAGAAAGATCTGACCACTGGGCATTAGTGGCAGAGGGGACAGGGGGGTCCAGCCAGCGAGCAGAACATTTCACAAAATAAAAGGCTGTGGCAATCTGACATGCTTTGCTTTTCCATGATTGACAACAACGGTTCCACCATGAACATCTATTTCTACTCCACATGCTGAGATGGCAGAGTTTTATCAGCTCTGGCTCAAGGAGAAGTGACTGTGGTTAGACTTGTAGAGTCGAATGCAGAAGACAACTAAAACACAGGCTGTGTATCAGGCATCACACAACGATTGCCATCTGGGGCCCTCACAGATTCCTTTTAGGACAGCTGCCTGCAAATACAGAACCACGGGACCCTTTATGTGTTCTCGGGTGGATTCCTACTTGAACTGGTCTTCGTATGTCCCTACACTGCCCAGAATAAGGCCAAGCCTCCATGATCATGGGGGAGGACACCTGCTCACTGACACCCATGTCACCGAGGGCTCATGAAGGAAAAGGACTGATAGGGAGGGAGCAACGCTGATTCCAGCCACACATACTCAGGGAGAGAAATCTCAGCAGAGGTCCTACCATCTCATCCTGGGTGGGGTCGTTGTCAAAGATCTTCATGGGCGGAGGGAGGGGTGTGTGTGACTCTTCATCTGGCTCATCTTCACCCCAACCCTTCTTGCTCTTCTAGAACAAAAGAACACCATTAGGTACGGCCACACCAACAGATGATGCCAAATAATTCACGATTTGACCTTAAAAAAATTCTTAAGAAGAAATACTCAGGAAGGGAGAAGGTTGGAAGTTTTTTTTTTTTTTTATACTAATTTCCCCCCTCCCTTTCCAACCCCCACTCCTTCTTCCCCCTTCCCCCAGGGTCCAGCAGGCTGGCCTTGAACTCGTGATTCTTATGTCTGCCTCTTGGGTGTTGGAATTACAGGAAAGTATGTGTCACCACACCACGCCTAACTTTAAAGTTTTCTGAAGGGCCATTAAACTACTACCATCCACATCTCGCCAGGCTTTTATGCTATCTCTAACTTGAGAAATGACAGATGTAACAAAATTATAAGGCAGAGTCTGGTTCTACATCAGAAAGACTCTCCTAGCTTCGCCAGTGATTGGAGTAGGCTAGTTATGCAGATAAAACAGGCATTTTATTTCCCAAGCCAAAAAGCAGTCCCCATATATTTTATTATAGAATTTTGGCTCTACAAGAACCCAGCCTAACTTCTTGGCTCAAACCCAGTTTTCTGTGACTAACATGAGGTCAGAAGGTCTCACAGAGCCTCATTTCATTGTCACCAACTGCCTCCAAGGTTCCTCAGTGAGCTGAAGTCTTGTCCACTGTGACTTTCATGTATTCTTCATGGCTATCCCCCTGCAGCTTCCTTATTTATTTATTTATTTATTTATTTGAGATGAAGTCCTAGTGTGCAGACCCTGCTTACCTAGGACTCAGTATGCAGGACAAGCTGACCTCAAATTCAGAGACCGGTGGCCTCTGCCTCCCAAGGGTTGGGACGAAAGGAGGCCACTACCACTGCCTGCCATTTGTAGCACCCTTTCCAGGTGACGTTGCTCCAAATATTTGGCTGCAGCTCAGCCTCCGATTTTCAAAGTGACATAGTCTCTAGCCTTGCATTCTTACTCTGTGTCTGGCTCGGTAGAGGCAGGGGATTGACTGACTCCTCTCTGGTCAGCGATTCCTATCTCTGAATCTGGCTAATCTTTGTTCCTGTCTACTTGATGGTCATAGGGCTTATCAGTCTGGGGATGGTGCACAAATCAAAGTAAAGACTCAAGAATGGGAAGCTGGAGATGACATAGTACTCAAAACGGTAGACCTGCTTGATTACAAGGTTGGGAGGGAAGCATGTCAGAGGTGTCTTGTGGAGGAAGAGAGCAGTCCCTGGTAAGTACCTCATCAGCGCTGTCTCCCTGTGGGGTCGTCTCATCCCCAGGCTTGGGTGATCCCAGGTCGAAGCTCTTCCGCCCATCCCGAACTTTCTTCTGCTTTTTGATGTTTCCATCTGCTTTTCCACTGTTGAGCCGGCGCACCGGGCTGGTCAGCCACTTTTTAAGGGTGTTGGTGGAACGCTTGGGACCAGGGGAACTATGGATGGAGTTCAGGGAGGGCTGAGACTGCAGGTTGGCCACGGACTCGGACTTGCCTCCATTCTCACCAGAGGAATGAGAGTATGAGTCTGAGGAGGAAGGACAGACAGAAACACCATGTCAGAGTCTGTTAAAGCAGGTGTTTGAGCTGCTGAGTAAGACAGCTCGCCCTCAGGAAGGTATGTCCGTCCTAAGGCAAAAGATATGTCAAGGCCAGCTGTGGGCCCTAGAGACAGCGGTAACAGTTTATACTGGTTCATATGTTTGCATGTGAGATGCCATTCCAGGTTTTTATAGAAACAGAAACTCGCAGGAGACAAAGGCTTCCATGGAACAACAACAAAATAGGTAAAGAATTATAGATAGTGAGAAGAGCTATGTTAAAAAATAAGGTTGAGCTGTGGTGGTGCACACCTTTAATTCCAGCATGTGGGCAGGAGGCAGAGGCAGGTGGATCTCTGTGAATTCGAGGCCAGCCTGGTCTACAGATTGAGTTTCAGGATAGCCAGGGCTATCGAGAGAAACCCTGTCTTAAAAAACAAACAAACAAACAAAAAAACCTAATGATGATGGTGATGGTAATGGTGACTCGATGAGGATGATAGGGAATGCAGCAGGGAATAGAGGGTGCAGATTAACAGTAGCTGAGGCAAAGCATCACGACACGATGTCTGAGCAATGGAAGTGACAAGCGTGTGGCTATTTGACAAAAGCCAATCCAGGCAAGCAGAAGATGAACAAGTGCAGATGTCTCAAGGTAGTATGTGGGGTGTGCTGGATGGCATTAGTGCAGTGAGCAAGGGGACCAGAGTTGTGGGTCAGTGAGAGCAAAAGGGACTGGACCACCCAGACTGGGTGGCCAATAGCAGGATGCCTTTGTTTTTACCTACAGGGAAAATTCTCAGAAGATGGATACCATCTATCATACATACTAAAATGTCATTCTTAATTCTAATTGAGGACAGTGGAAACAGACAGCCTAGGAAGCCTTTCAGCTGAGGGATGCTGGTGGCCATCAGAAGGGATCAGACTCTGCATATGTTTTGACAATAGCACGAAGGATGAAGTTTCCAAGGAAGGCAGAGTATGGAAAGAGCGACTTTGAGGGTAGACGGAGGGAGGTCAGTTGCTGGCGTCTTCAAGATGCTCTTAGATAGATACCAGTGGACAAGCTGAGGAGCTGCTAGACTGGAGCTCGGGAGAAAGTGTCTGTAAGCCGACTGAGGGTTTTCAGTGAGGAGATGCTGGAAGCTGTGAATGAAAACACCAAGGGGCATGGATGTGGGGGACAGAGAAGTCTGGAGACTCAGCAAAAGGCAGGAGGATGAGAAAGCAGAGAGAGGTGGGGGAAAGGAGAGCAGGAGGTTGCATGGTGGAAGGAGTCAGCAGGTCAAGAGTCCTGACCAAAGAAACCTTAAACTTAGCTACACAGACGTTACTGGTGACTTTGCAAATAAAACGCAGCTGTAGCGTGATGGGGGAGGATGTGCTCATTACATAGGACGAGTTGTGATAGAGGGAGCGTGCCTCATTACACAGGATGGGAGCGAGGAAGGGACAGGGTGCACAGAGGACTTCTGTTTTGTTTTAAAGGGACGATGATAATTGGAGATCAAGAGAGTTTGTTTTGTCCTTCCCGAATAGGAGAAATCAGCATATTGTCTGCAAGCTGGCATTTGTCTGTCTCAGTGCTTTAATGGGCTCACAATAGCCTAGGCATTTCACGTGGATCATCTTGTCCCATTCTCTGACAGTGAAGTGGGGTGGAGGGTTGCCTTATTATCATCGTTTTAAGGAAGAGGAAACTGCCCATTTAGAGACACCATTCAGTTTGCCCAAGGACATACAGCTCCTAGGGACAGGGTGAGATCTGTAGGCCATTCAGCCAGACTTGAGCAATAAATCATGCTTCTGGCCCTTCAGTTCTTTAGTTCCCACTGACCCCAGGCAAAGCAAACCCAAGGACAGCTAGAAAAAGCACTGCACGGGACAAACATGGAAGACAATCCTTATTCATCCCTTCAACCCTGGCATCTGAATACTTTGCTAATCTTTGAGCAGACCAGCATTACATGTACAGAGTCGAGCCTCTAGCCTACCTGACTAATGCAAAGTCACGATTTTAAAGTCTGCTCCAGGTCTTTTTGTAGCTCTAACTGCTCAGTGATGGTGCTTTTGGTTCCACGCACACTGAGAAAACTAGGGCCCCCAGACTTCTAGAAGTTGCACAGCGACACCAGCACACTGGCATTTAAGTTAAGTGCCAAGCAAGAATCACTAACCAGTAACAATGTCACAAAGAGTGTTGTAGAGAGTGAGTTCTAAAAAATAAGATCCAGGCTCCATTTTTCATTGACCTCTGGTCTAGCTACGTCCACATCCACATGCACACAGCAGAGGGAAGTCAGGAGGGAGAGAAAAGCACAGAACAGCAAGACAGATATTCTTCCCAAAGTATATCTTTATAGGAGATAAAGAGATATTCTCACAAAGCCCCGTGATTAATTGTCAGCAGGCTGGTATGGACAGACTCTCCTGATAAGTGAGTGGAGTTCAGAGGAGGGTCATAACTGTAGGAGAGACGGGCCTGGAAAAGTTTAAGGGAAGAGATGTTTGCGGGGAGGGCTGCTCCCGACGGGTAGGATAACAAGACTAAATGCAGAGTCAGAGGAATGGAAGGGAAGTTCTCCAGTTCTAAGTAGGTCCTTTCTAGGGAGTAAGATCAGTGGGGTATATGTCAAGCAGAAGGGAACATTTGAGAAGACAGTAGATAATAGACTGGGCTGTGGACCTTATTTTGAGATTCTGGGGGGAGATGACAGAAAAAGAGTAGTTTTTTGTTTGTCTTGTTTTTGTTTTTGTTGATTTTCAAATTAATCTGGCAACTCTACACAACTATCTTGGGAAGAAGGGGTTAGAATCCAGTTGGTCCTGCGAGGGCTGTGTCCAGGCTAGAGAATATAATACTGTTAGTGTTTAGAAGACAAATTAGAGGTGAGTATGTCATGAATGCTCATTCCTACCATGGTCCTGAGACAGCTGATCTCCACCCAGCCCCAGTTTGCATACTGGTATTTAAACCACATAAATGGCTGGGTATCTAAATGGTGTTCTAGTGACTTTTCATACCTACTCGGAGACTGAATCACATTTTCCCTGTGTGATTCTGCCTTAGACTTGGACAAGAGCTCTCACCTAGCCTTGGAAACCCTGAGAGCAGAAAAGAAAATCCTGAAACAAAGTTAACAAGTGCATTTGCCAAGAGAGAGCTGTCCCCAGAATCTCCCAGGAGCTGATAACCCTGAGCTCCACGCTGGGCCTTGGCCCTTGCTAGGGCACGTCTCAGGGTCTTGTGCATACTTTGGAAAGCAGGAGCAGAATGTCTGTGTTTAGAAGCACAAACACAGAGCTCCTAGAGTTCCCTGGAATGAAGGAGAGCCTACAGAGCTTCTCTGCTCAGGGAACATCTGTGGATTCACTGGCATCTCTTTAAGGACAAAGGTGTAATCTTATCTCGGAAAATTCCTCTCTGGCTGTGGTCTGGTGTGTTGACATTATTTCTCCAGTGTTTGGTACCAGTGATAACCATCTGCCGTAGTACTGATAAAAACAGGGCCTCCTTGCAGATAAGTAGCAGGCTCTCCTCATTCACCAGGCCCCAGGGATGCAACTGACTCCGAATTTTCGAAACCTAGATTTATAGCATGCGCTGCGTCAGCAAAGCAACAGTCTCAACCGCATTAACCGTGCCTCAGTTACCAAGCAAAGCAGTTGATGCTCCAGGGTAAACCAGGGCCTGGCTTTGACATTCCAGATGCATGTTAGGAATGGCCATTCCTCTTCCCCGGCTGCTACTGATACCTGCTTTTTATGCTTCCTGTATAAAGTGATGGCAAAAATACAAGAGTAGAAAATAAAATCTCCAGAATATTCTCAAGGTTGTTTCAAGTTTGCTTTAGGCAAACGACTGGAGTCATTTAACGGTGGGCTAAGCAGTGGAAATCCAAGTCGGAAGCAATATACGGTCCATCATCGAGCCACTGTCCTATCACAAGGCAGCCATTTTCAAACCACTTTCTGGGGAGAAAGAGATGGGGTGGGGGAGACAGGGTCTTAACCACGTAGCCTTGCCTGGCACAGAACTTGTTCTGTAGACTAGGCTGTCCTCAAATTCATAGAGATCCACCGGCCTCTGCCCCGCCCCCAGCACCGGGATTAAAGGTGTGTACCACCGGCCTGGCCTAGTTGTAAAAGAATGTGGAATTACGTGGACAAGAAATAGCGGCCTAGTCAGCTGCCTCTTCAGGGTTATTATTATGCCGCACCATCTCTATAAAATGGCTACATTAGTGAAGTGTGTTCTCAGTAATAGGGCAGTTTCTGTGACTAATTCTACATCAACTACAACTATAACCCTGCCTCTCACACAGTCATCATAGTAGGGATAGGTTATATGAATTACAATTCCCATGTTAGGAAATGGAAAAATAGAGAGGGTTTCAGCAAACCAAGGTCCGTGGCAGCATCAAAACCCAAATCTAGGCTTGGCTTTGCAGCACACACCTTTCGCCTTATTTCTCTTTATATGTTCAGCCCATGGAGTCCTTAGCCTCTGTGATTATGGTATAAGGGACTATCCAGTTGCCAGTCTGGACAACATTTCAGTATAAACGTACCCATACATTGTATAAATGATAGTTTCCGAGTTGAAAACCATCTTCAAATTTACTCAACCATTGTGTGGGTCAAGCAACAGAGCCACAGTCACAAACTAGTAGCAAAGCTGTCATGAGAGCCTGGCATCCTCTTGACCACTCAGGAACTGCCCTGAGGACTGGTTTCCAGTTAGTAGGAGCAGTGGACACCGTGAGTGGAAGAGACTCCCTTATCTGCACTTATTTACAAGATTAAAAAAAAACTGAATTTCCTGAGGCAATTTTTACTATGAAATTGTTTTGTATCTGTGGTTTTTCCAAGACAAGGTTTCTCTTTGTAGCCCTGCCTATCCTAGAATTCACTGTATAGACCAACCACTGTATAGGTTGGCCTTAAACTCACAGAGATCCACCTGCCTCTACCTCCCTAGTGCTGGGATTAAAGGCATGTGCCACCACCCCCAGAAAAATCTTTTTAAATAAAGGAAATATGAAAAAAAAGAGCTATTTACTTATCAAAACATACATATTTTATTATATTTTCTTCAGCTGTTTTTTTAAAAATGAAAGGCTTTGGACATAGCTGAAGGAGGCTTCTTATTTTTACAGTCTCACACCTTCTTTCCACCCCAGAGTAAAGGGCAGGTCTGAGGTTGGTGTGCCCTGTTCACATCTACATGCAAATGTACTCCTTTTTGTATTGTATATAATCATAATATAGGTATCATTTTTGCAAAAAAAAAGCTTGACTAATGTACTCCAGTGTCTCTCAAAACTCAGTGAAACAATGCGTACTTGTTTACTATAAAAGATCTAGCAAACAGCCCAGATGAGGAGATTCTATGGCACTGATGGTGGCACCTCTATACCCTCTTTAGATGTTCTGTCTCTCAGGTACCTGCTTGAATTGGGCCACCCAAAGCCTATCGGGCTTCCTCTCTCTGTGTGCTGCCTTTCCAAGCTTCATACCTGACAGGTGAGCTTGTCTCCCTGGCAAAACAGGGTTGCTCCTGAGTCTGGGGTGCATCCAAAGCCTTCCCACAAACCAGGGAATCAGTCCAGCTCTCCGAAGCATTGCTTGTCCTATTGACTCACGTAACATCTCTATCCCTTCTTCATGGATAGTGTGCACATAGTCAAGTTTAACACTGTTGTATCACGTGCTGCAGATGACTGCATTCCACAGCTTGTCAAGGCTGACTCAGTCTCCTGTCACAGGCTCTTCATAAAGATGTTTGCACTAGCATCTTCCTTCCACTCTCTCTGTCACTGCCCCCCTTCAGGTTATTCAGTCCACTTGGGTCAACTCCACGACAGCCTCCGGACTGGCCTCTCTGCATCCACTGCCAACTTCCGCTACTATGGCAACCACACCACCTCGTTCAGCCACTCTTCCATACCTGATCACTGAGACCCACTTGGTCAGGTTAGAGGGCAGCCTTACAGCCCCTTGGGTGGGAATAGCAGATTTTCAAACTATGGTCTTTATGCAAGTGGTACCACCTAGGGGCAGAGAGGAGATGAAAGGTCTCAAGTACTGCTCCAGAGCTGGTCGGTCAGAATCTGTGGGGGTGGCTTGCTATGGGATTTGGGTGTGTCTCAAGTTTGAAAATCACAATTCCACATGAAGCCTCCACTCTAATTGCTCAGGCCATGTACCAACCGCATCACATTTCTCCTGGCTCACCTTACCCTTTAGCCGAAGGATCTTCTGAAGCTGATCCAGTTGCTGTCCTTTTCCACTGATAGCATGTCCGTGCCATTCCTTGGGCACTGATCAATGCTAGTTTACACATTTCACCTTGCTGAGGAACACCCTTCAGGACAGACATATGATCCATCTTTGTACCCCGGGCACAAATTCTTTAGTCATTACATGGCCAGTGATGAATAGTGAAGGGCAAAAGCAGATAAATCATTGGAGTTTTGGGTATTTTTAGGACCAAAGAGCTCTAAGAAAAAGTCACTGTCAGTGAGGCCCCTGACTCTTGGACTTAGCAATGTAGCTATCAATATAGACTTCTGTTTCCTGTGTTCCTTAATGTCCTAAATTAAGTCACTCCCTTCTTTACTATGGGACTTCTGAATACCCCGGTGTAATTGCTGACTAGAGAGGAAATGTAGTATTTAGCAATTGCTATTAATATTCCTTAGACTCAGTGTGGCTGGCATGGGTCTTAGGTATGACGCCATTCAAGTCTAGGATACAGATGTGATTCAGACTCCTGAGTATGGTGTCCCAACATCAGAGTCAAATTCAAAACTTGTTGCAAAAGCCCAAGTAGGAGCTAAGTTATAGTCCAGTTATTTTAAGCTGACGTGCTACCACATGAGAGCCTACCCAGAAGCCAGTGGGAAGCTGGCCTGGATTCAGGTGATAATGTAACCTTTGTAGTAACCTTGCTCAAAGTAACTTCCAGAGGCAGCTCTGAGGGACAGGGGGAGGAGTTGTGAAGGGTGACTGGAAAGCTTAAGACTGTCATTAAGTGCTGCTTAACTGAAATGCCACAGTGGAAATTCTCCCAGGAAACGGAGGGACAAGAAAGAAAAAACTGCCCACTTGGAGGAGACCGTAGCTGTTGAAGGTTAACAACTGCCTGTTTTCAGTGTGTGTGTGTGTGTGTGTGTGTGTGTGTGTGTGTGTGTGTGTGTGTGTGTAAGTAGAGAAAGGAAATGTATAGGTTTAGACTCTCCTTGCTTGACCTAATAGAAGATTCTGCATCTTTTACTTTTTGTTTCTCAAGTCTTCCGGCTGGCCTCTGGGGAAGTTTCTGAAAGCTAGCCTATGAGTTTATAATCAAACCACAAGCCTCTTCTGCAGATCTTCAGACTGACATTGAATGGTGTTGGGCCTGGAGAGATGGCTCAGCAGTTAAGAGCTCTGAGTGCTCTTAGGTCCTGAGTTCAAATCCCAGCAACCACATGGTGGCTCACAACCATTTGTAATGGGATCTGATGCCCTCTTCTGGTGTGTCTAAAAACAGCTTCAGAGTACTTATATATAATAAATCTAAAAAAACAAAATAAAAAAAAAAGCGAAAAGAAAATGGTGTTGGGTTAGCTGGGCCATGGTGACACATGTCTTTAGTCCTAGTGCTAGAAGGCAGAGGCTGGCAGATTTCTCTGTGTCTGAGGCCAGCCTGTTCTACAGAGTGAGTTCTAGGATAGCTACACAGAAACCCTGTCTCAAAAAGAGACAGAAAAAAAAAAAGAAAGAAGGAAGGAAGGAAGGAAGGAAGGAAAAGAAAATGGTGTTGGAACTTTTGTGGCGAGACGTGAAGTTCTGGTTAGATCAGTGAGCTGCTACTCCTGTTACGAACAGACATGGGAAGATCCTCATGATAAGGAGCAGTGGTTTCTCTTGAACTGGAGCAGAACACACTCACTGAGAAAGCCACACGATGAACAATGGCGGTGCAAAGATACGAGCAGGTGGTGGCTCATTTCCGTTTTCCCAGGTCGAACTTAAATGTTAAAGGCAGGAGACATGGCAAGGAGGCCTGAGAGGACAGACTGGCAAGGGCCTCAGAGGCTCCGAGTGCAGATAACAATAACTGCTACTTAACTGTTCTAGCAAACAGTCTTGGCACAAGGAAAGCTGAGCTTAGACTGGGAAGACACGGGCAGGCTCTGGGAAGGCCGTTTCCTACTTCCACTTGGGACTAGACAGTGCCCTATCAGGCTTCTACTGTCCTTGGGGCAGGTGAGACAAGTTGACACCTTGTTCTGTAGCCAAGAGCCAGTTCCCAAGATTTGTGAGCATTTCCTAATCAGGAAAAACATCCAAGTACCCAATGAGCTGCACAGAATTAGGGTACTTATTTACTTGGGGCAAAGGTCAGAACTCAGGCATCTTTAGGGATCGATAGGTGAGGCACCAGGAGAAACTGGACACTGGGCAGGAAGGGCTGAGTTATAACGGAGGGTGGGAGACCCTCTTATTCACACATTTTCCCAAAAAGATTCCTAAGTTAGACCATCAAACACCAAGTGTCTTGGGCTACAGTGTGCGACTGTCGATTCTGCCCAGCAGTGGCTTGGGTGGGATACGGCATGACCCTGCAGAGATAATATGCAGCTAGACCACCCCTTTCCCAGAAGCTAAGGGTCCACACTGCCCAGACTCTGCTCACTGTGAGGGCCCCATTTTAAAGTAGAGGCTAGCTCTAGTAATGAGTTACCTTTATGTGTGAAGGTGCTGCATTGCTATCAGCTCATTTAACGACTGTTGGAGTGTCTTCCGTGTGCTAGTCCTGATGTGGGCTCTAGTTTTGCAGTAGACAAAAGCCCTGATGACTGACATTCAGGGGTCCAGATGGAGTTAGTAAATGAGTAAGTGGCTCAGAAAACCTTCCAATCCGGAACCGTATCTTGGGAGTTGAAGTGGGTAGGAGAGGGCTTGGATGGTTCCTTCAGAATGAAAGGTGTTGATGGTCTCTCTGAGAAGTAATCTTTAACCAAGAGACAGGGAAGAGCCAACTTTGTGAAGAAAGGGGTGAGGCTGCCTGCTAAGGGGGAAGTTTAAGTCCCTTGAAGGAAGACCTTGTGGCTGGCACACAGTTACTCATGAAGAAACATGAAATGAAGCTAGACATAGAGGCAGAGACAGGATTTAGCCCTTTGTGAGCCACACCAGGGCACTAGAAACTCATCTTAAGTGAACCAAGAAGCCAACTGTGTGGCTTAAAAGGTGTCAGTATTGGCACAGGCAGTAAGAGATGGTTTATTTTAATTGATAATCTTGATTCGTATATGGTCAGTTAACTTTCTCTTGAATTGGGATCACTTTTCCACTAAGAATCACCTTTTCTTCTGGCAAAGGCTAAAAAGGATATTTTTCACAGTTCTCATGAGGAGCCCGTCATATGGGGCCATGGGAAAAAGGTTGTTCAAGGCGGAGAAGGAAGGACAGAGCTAAGTCTATTAGGGGCAAGGCAAGAAAAGCAGGTTTTGAATTGACCAGTTTGAATAATTTCAGCAGGCACTAGAGTGTAAGAGGCTGTCCTTATCTCTCTGGTTACCTGGCCCTGGGGTGACTCAGAGAGGTGGAGGGTAGTCTAGGCAAGTAATATCTTCCTAAATTTGGATGAACAGGAATGACCAGGACATGCAGATCAGGTATCTGGACAAAACACTCTCTCATGGACTCACACATACACGGCCTTCTCCTCCCTCCTAGGCAGCTCATGTGTCTGGCATTTGTGTGTGTGCCACCTGGTCTTCCTTCCTGACATGGTTGGTAGCACTGGGTGGTGTCACCAATGATATGCTTCCAGCTCTGATCTTGCTTTTCCCTCTCAGGCTGCCTTCCTTTGGGTAGTCTTCTCAGGACAAGTCCTTTGCATGCCACCCTGCAGGCCACAGGTCCCTGCCACTCACCTGAGTGCTAGCTAGCCAGCTGTATTAACTGCATCTTGTTATTTCTCAAATATTTATTCTTCCCTTTGATATCCAGTGCCTTGTTGACCCAGCAGCGGGTTGTTCTAATGCCTCAAGATAGTCAGTGACTCTTATCAGCAAAGTCACCTAGTCAGGGCCAGATCTGCTTTATCAGCCTTACTCCCTAGACTATCCTCCACCTCCCAGAGTCACCCCAGGGCCAGGTACCAGAAACACAGGAACAGCCTCTTATCCTCTAGTGCCTGCTGAAATTATTCAAACTAGTCAATTCGAAATCTGCTTTTCCTGCCTTGACTCCAGTAGGCTTCAGCTCTCTCCTTCCTTCTCCACCTGTACAGCCTTCTTCCGGTGGCCACCTGCCTGCTCTTCCTCTTGGAAACTGTGAGCAAACTCTTTTGATACTGATCCTTAAATTTCTCTATTAATATGATATATTTTCAGACACCTACTGTACAATTCACTTATTCATGATTTGCCCGTCCTTATGCCCTCACCAGATTGCAAGCTCTAGGAGGTCAGTGGCTTTCTCTGCTTCATGGCTGTGCTTCTGGCAACCAGAAGAGACCCTGCCACCAACTGAAACACTCTGACACACTGGGGAAAAGACGATGTCATAGCAAACTCTCAATACATATGTCTCAATATTCCATGAAGTCAAAGGAAGCAGGGGGTGGGGCTGGGTGCCTGTTAGTGTGCGCTGATGAAACCTGAAGCCAGTTGGGAGGTGAAATGACTCTGTGACCTGAGATCTGGCTTTTCCTCTTACTCTTTATGAACCCTGCTTACTTCATTTGTAAAATGAGGCTTGTTATCTACCTCTGAGATGACAACATTTAAAGCAATAGGGAAAGGTTGTTGTGTAATAATAAACAGGAACAATAATGACTCCGACCGCAGTGTAGAAATGACCACAGGCCTTGGGCCCACAAGACAGCTTGCTTTGTCTTTACCACAAGCATGCTGTTCTCTCTGCTGCCTGCTGGGGTGAGTTCCCCATGCTTCTCCGCCTCAGGACAGAAGGTAGGGGAAGAGAAACTCTCTTCCCCACTGTTAGCTGTTCCTTATTCCTTTCAGAACCCCCTGGTCCCAATTGTCACAGATGCAGATGTTGACCGACCCTGACTACTGCAAACACATAAATAGACTCCTAGGTGTGCCGTGACTCTCGGGCTCTGGGAGGCCAAACTTGGAAACTCAGCAAGGGATTTTTCTGGCTCCTAACATTTACCACCCATTTCTGACGCTGGGTTAGAAAATACTTCATGAACACAACAAATAAGAATCTTTACATGTAATAGGAGGCCGTAAAGGGTGGGGTGGGGGCACTGGAGAAGTTACATGTAGTCATTATAGGGAAAAAAATAGAAAAAAATTCAGTTTCTGTAACCTAACCTTTACCACTTCACAACATTCATTTCACCTTTATTTTGGTGTGTGTGTGCATGTGTGTGTGTAAAGGTGTCATTATGGCCTAAATCTCAAGCCTAAATATAGATAACCTTCTCCATCTATGGATCCTCATTAGCTAAGTCTCAGGCCCTGGGTGGCCCAAGCATTGCCAGGGTGTCTTTCCTGGGCTTTACACAGCAGCCAGGGCCCAGGCTCCCGACACCCTAATAGAAAGGGTAATAATAGCCTTGCCATAGGAACCTTGGATACCAAAAGCCCAGAGATAGTTGCTAACCTTCTTGCCAACTGTGGCATGATCTTAGGTTAGCACAAATCCTGCTGGGTTTCAGTTCACTAATATACCCAATAGAACCATCTCAGATCACCTCTTCCAGCCCTTTTACCTTAAGCCTCAGAGACAGATGATTAAAATGTAGTTACAGGCAGACTTCTGTTATTGATCAGGAGGGTGACCACTTCAGATCCTGCCCTTCCTGGCAACTCAGGCAGGCTCACAGCAGGGAACTCAGCTCCCAGGGGCCAAGGTTGGAACCTGAGCTGCCCAGAAGGCAGGAAGGGAGGTGGACACAGCATGGGTTCCATTCACTTTTAGCAAGTCACTGTTGAATACATAACTGAATACACAAACCCAGGTGACCTTCTTTGGCCCCAAGAACGTAGACAAAGAGAGCTTCTTTAATATCATAGCACAAGTCAGGGTACTGATGGGCCAGGAGACATCTCTCCCTATCCTCTCCCTCCCTTCATGCATCTGCCCTGGGGAGTAAGTCCACAGTCTCTGTGCTAATCAGTCCTCTATGTCTGAGCCAACTCAGCTTTTATATATTCTGTCAAGTGGCCTTCTAAAATATTTCGGAGCAGTGATTTCAATTCATACTCCTACTAGCATGAGAGTGAAAAATTACCTTTATTTTTATTTGCCCTCTTCTGATGACTATTTGTACTATCTTTTCAAAAATGTATTGTCAGGGCTAGTGAGAGCACGCGCTGCTTTGTTAAAGGACCAGAGCTTGGTTCCTAGCACTGACATGGCTGCTTACAATTGCCTCTACCTCGAAATCGAGGAACTCTGACACCTTCTTCTGGGCTCCACGGGCACTGCATGCATGCACATGCAGGTGAAACACTCATCAGCATAACTTTTAAATTTTAATTATTTTATAATTATATTATATTTATTTATAATTATAAATTATATAATTATATTATATTTATATCCCACGTAAATCCTCTGTCAGCGTGATACCTCTCTGGTGGTTTATTTACCTTCTAACGTCTTACTCCATAAATTTTGTCAAGTTTTTTTTTTTTTTACTGGATGTCTAGCTTATTTTCTTACCGATTTATAAGAATTCTAGGGCCTGGAGACAGCTACATAAAATAAATAAACACATTTTTGAAAAGTTTTATGCATTTTAGATATTAACCTTTCATCATTATATAGGTCGTAAGCATTTTTTCTAGCCTGCGATTAGTTTTAACTCCTTTTACATGGTGTCTGTCACATTTGTCTGGAATTCATCTGGAATTTCCTATGTATGATGTGGTTTGGAAATATAATTTACCTCACTTGAAATGCTAGGAAGAATATTTTCCAGTAGGAATATCAAAGAATTTTCCAGCTTCATCTTTTATAGGCTAAATTTTTGTAATGTTTAAGAGACAAGGCCACAGAATGACTGAGGAAGAAGCCTAGCCGCACACACATTCCATCTCAGTGACTAAACCACGCTCACGTCAGTGGGAGACGAGATCTTGGAGGTCTGGCTTTTAGGTGGTCCTTATCTTTAAGGCCACCAATGAGGACCCCCATCAAAGGCGAGAGACATTCCGGTCTAATCATCTGTGGCCAAAATTTAAGGACTGAGGAATGCCCTAAACAAGAATAGTAAATTAACTGACTGCCTTCTGCACAAACCCCAACCAATGTGATTTGTTTCTCTGTGTATTTTCTACAATCATGAATTTAAGTTTCATTATATTTAGGTTCCATGATACATGCTGAACAAATGCATGGATACACCGTCTAACTTCTAAGCCATTGCTAATACGGATAACTGGGAGGAGTTTGCAGGGGGTTCAGACGATAGGAGGGTGCCCAGAGGCAGATTTACTAGTGAAGCCCTGGGAGAGCTGGAAACAATGGTAAGAATATTATTGTGAGCATGCACCTGTGTATGCGTGTGTGCATGTATGTGTGCCTGTGTATGTGTGCATGTATGTGCACCTATGTATGTGTGTGCATGTATATGTGCCTGTGTATGTGGACCTGTGTATTTGTGTGTATGCATGTATATGCACCTGAATATGTGTGTGTGTACATGTATGTGTACCTCCTTATGTGTGTGTGCATGTATGTGTGCCTGTGTATGTGTGTGTGCATGTATGTGCACCTGTGTGTGTGTGTGTGCATGTATGTGCACCTGTGTATGTGTGTGTGCATGTATGTGCACCTGCATTTAAGGCTGAAGAGAATGCACTTGTGGGATGAGAGGCAGATTCATTTGCTATGATCACCAGTTTGCTCTCAAGTGTTTTAACAGATTCCATCATGCGTAAATAACGGGCTTATTAGATCTAAAAGGCCTGTGGGGGCTGGAGAGATGGCTCAGCAGTTATGAGCACTGGCTACTTTTACAGCAAGACCTGAGTTAGTTCAACCCTTAGGATCCATATCAGGGAGCTCACACCCACCTGGAACTTCAGATCCAACTTCTCCTTCCTCTGGTCTCTCTAGGCAGCCCCAAACATGTGTGCATACACTCACACAAATATGCAGATAAAATACACATCACATGCATACATACAGATATATACACACACAAAATAAATCTAAAAAATTGCTTAAGCTCCTTGAGTACATAAGTTCCGACAAATACATGATGCCTAAAATAACCTCCGTAAATAAGTAAAATACGGCATGGTTCCTTAAGTCACCATGGCTCAGAAAAGTGGGACTGCAATGTCCCCAGTATGGCAGCTATGGAAATGACACACGAATGACAAACAGCACAGCTATCCCGGAGCCAGGACAGGGAGGGGCTGCGCTTGTGATACACATCTGTTGGCCTGTGAGACGGACACGGAGATGCTCGTTCCAGCACACGGAGAACAGAGCCTTGAGGCTGCCCCAGTGAGGCTGTCCTTGTTTACAACACTCTTACCCACTTACGCTTTAACTTTGTCCTTCCTTTTTAGGTATAAAAGTAATTTTTATTGCAGGGACTTTAGGAAACCAGAAAAGTTTAATAAAACACACACACACACACACACACACACACACATCACTCAGGAATGGGGTAGGCTCAGGGGGTAAGGCATTTGTCATGCAAACTGAGGACTGGAATTCGGGTCCTCAGAATTCACAGTCAGAGGCTCACAGAACAGACAGGCTGTCACTCATGATGAACAGAAGAAAGCCTGACTCAAACAAGATGGATGGCAGGTGAGGATGAACACTTGAGATTGCTCTCTGACCTCCATACACACTGCAGCACATGCCCAAACACACATGTACCTGCCTGTGCACACACACACACACACACACACACACACATACACACAGAGAGAGAGAGAGAGAGAGAGAGAGAGTGAGAGAGAGAGAGAGAGAGAGAGAGAGAGAGAGAGAAAGAGAACACCCCCCCATATACACACATACTTAAATCGACTGAATTAGATTATCTGGTCAAATACCTTCTTATTTATGTTAATAGACCACCTTAATAAACAGCCCTTTAAAGTCTTGCTTCTTCATAATGTTCACATGTCTACTTATTCTAGGGGATTTTATTTTGTGACTTTAAATTGTAGTAAGATATACATACCTTACAAATCACCATGTAAAACTAGACATAATTTGGTGGCATTAAAAAAATCTTCATGATGTTGTGCAACTATTGCGGCCGTCTCTGTGAACTCTCATGTGCTGTCCTGTGCTGAGAACATACAACACACAGACGTGCTGAGCACCTCAGGGCCGTTCTCGATTCCCACCAGCAAGTCTGTGTACACAGGTGCTAGTGTTTGCCCATTTCACCACTGAGACAGGCACGAAGAGGTTAAGTTCCTTATGGTGGATCACGGGGTCAGCAAAGGTCAGGGCCAATACTCAAGGCATGTGTGTAGGGCTCAAAGTCTACGCCTTTTGTGGTTCGGGGCTCCATTCAGATCAAGGAGCACAGAGGAATGAAAATGTCCTAATGTGCCTAGTATCTCTATATAGAAAATGAATTTAAAAATACCTCGATGGAACTTTGAATTAGAAAGAGGTCTGAAAAATTCCAAACCCAACAGAATGGAAATTGCACAGAACTTTCTCCTCTTTATTTAATGGGATAATTGGTTGTAAGAATCATAAAACAATATTTATAGGGCCCTCATGAGCTCATCTGAAACCTCCATCTCCCAGACCTACTTTCTGCCATTAGGCACCTCGACTTTAAAATCTTCTATCACGAGGTTATGCAGAAACAGCCTTTGTGGTTGGGGAACAGAAATAGTTCGACAGTGGTATCAGGAAAGGCTCCTTCTAGGGCTCAGAAGCCAGTGACTTCCACAGTCCACACCACAGCACCCCGGCCACAGTGAAGCCTGACACACAGTCCTGGCTCTTTCTTATTTAGGGCTCTTAACTGGGGCTTTTAGTCTGCCACCCTGATTTTTAAAAAGGGAGCTCAATATAGAATTCAAATCTAAGGCACAGAACACAGAACCACACATGCCCGCGTCCTGATAAAGGCTTACAGAAAGACCCTCTCAAGTACTGCTAGTGCCCTCTTTGATCATGCATTGTTGGGCTTGGCAGGGGTGCAGATATGCCCTATTTTCTTTCCTCTATCTTTATTAAGCTCAAAGCTAAAATGTAGTGGATTGAGCTGAAGGGATGGCTCAGTGTGGGGAAGTGCTGGCTGCACAAGTATGAGGAACTAAGTTCAAATCCCAACAACCCTTATAAGCGAAGCCCCAGTGACAAACTTCTGTAACTGCAGCAGGGGCGAGGCTCAGGGGCGGCTAGTCTGGTATGTGTCATGGCCGACACAAAGACCCTGTCTTAAACAAGGTGGGGATCAAGGACAGATACCTGAGGTTACCCTCTGACTTTGAGATGTGTGCCACGGTACACGTATACTCGCCCTTACAGATATAAAAGTATATCCATACACAAACACGGACATGCATCATACACACAAATACATAAAAAAATATGTGGCAATTTTAATTTAAAAGACCCAACAGACTAACACAAATTTTGTCTGTTTTGTTTTGCAGTACTGGGGATTGAGTTCAGGGCACGGTGCATGCTAGGCAAATTCACTATATTACTGCTTTGCTACTGAGCTATATCCTCAGCCACACAGATCTTTAATATCCACGCAGATGAAAAGTGGGGGGTGGCGGGAGAGAACCCATGCTTTAAAAAAAAAAGACTTTTGCCGGCCTGTAAACTCACATGTGTGTGCGCACGCATGCATACACGCACGTACATGCGATTGTGTCTGGCCTCCAGGTCATTTTCCTGGCTGTGGTGCTGCTGGGGAGAACAGGTAGATCAGTCAGGGTTCTGGGAAGACTGTGTGACAGCTTGGAGCTGCCTCCTCAAGAGACCCAATACTATTTTAAGAGATAAACAAGTGTGACCGTGGTTAACGATAATCACAGTCAGATGTTGGCAAAGTAGACAAACATTTCTAGGCCTGTGCTATTTAGGGTATGAAAATGTGTGTGTGTGTGTGTGTGTGTGTGTGTGTGTGTGTGTGTGTATACACCAGGCAGTGCTTATGTTTGGAGTTTTGGTGGCACACATTTGCAGATACAAATAAAACTAACACCCTACAGAAAGGCTGCTCCTGGGAGTGCTACCCCCTCCTAGGGCTAAAAGAAGACAAAAGGGAGCTGTATTAATCCGGTTCTACTGTAGTAATAAAAACCAAAGGAATGTCGCCCAGAGGTGGAATTCATCTAGGCAGCAGGGTGAGTCCAAAGAGAGACTTCAGAGAAGCCTGGACTCAACTCTGAGCAACCTGCTCTGGGAAGAATGTTTTCATGTCTGTGAGCCTCAGTGTTCACATCTGGGAAATGAATAGGCTGAACTGCGTTGCTGAAGGGCAGCAGACACTGCAGTGCACACCACACATTGTTGTCTGTCTGTCTGTCTTTGCGTAGGGACGCTCCTTCCTTACCCAGGCCTCAATGCCCTTTGCGCTATGTTCTTGGCATGGTTTCTTAGATAAAAGAGCACCAGCCCTGACCCTCCAAGACCCAGGCCCTACATCGTGATGCCTCAGCGAACAGAGTTCTCTCTCCTCTACATGGCCTGTCCTTCTGTCCTTTGAGCACCAGAAAAGATGGACATATTTCAACAGTTCTTAAACTATCCATTTCCCATCGGACCTGGGTGGAGGGCATCTGCTGGCTGTCTCCCCAGCATGTCTGCTCTTCATAAGAGCTCTCCAGACTTCCAGGCTTTGAGGGGGGAAACCTGCCTGCTCAGTCTCTACCCCAGCCGTGAATCCTACAATAACACAGGTATTTCATTCTCTGGACTAGAAGATTAACTTAAGGAGGAGGATATGACACAAATTAGATGGGCCCAAGAAATTCAGGATGTCTTCTTCCCCACTAAACATGAAGTTGTAAGTGAACTCCAAAAAGCAAGGTGGTGCACGCCTGCCTTTAATCTCAGCACTCAGAAGACAAAGACAGGCAGATCTCTGTGAATTTGAGACTGGCTTGGACTACAGAAAAGAGTTCCAGACCAGCCAGTGCTACCCAATGAAACCTTGCCCAAAAAAAAAAAAAAAAGACTCATTTAACCAATAGTACATTCACACAAAGAATCAAGTTTTTTCGCTTTTTGTGTGTAAAGTGAGAAATGTGGTTATTAAATGTAATAAGCTCTAGTTGGCCGATCTAGTTCTGATGACAGAACAGAAATTAAACAGATGTAGATGGCAGGTCAGATACTTACCAGAGCCAAGCAGATAACGATAGTAATTAAAAGAACATGTCCAAGAGGATCTGCTTTGAACACGAACGCAGAGTAATAGCATACAATGAAGATACGAAACCCCTTAGCAGTCAGTAGCTTATGCAAAAACAAAACAAAACCAAACCCTACTTAAAGAGTCCAACACAGGGCTGGGAGATGGCCCAGCAGTCTGCTTTGGAAGAAAGGGGACTGGAGCCTGGCTCTCTGGAATGCACACAAAAGTCACATGCTCATGGCAGCCTACCCATAATTCCAGAAGACAGAGACGGGATCCTCAGAGCAAGCTAGCCAGTGAGGTTACAGTATTAGCAAGCTCTGGGTTAGATTGAGAGATCCTATCCTTAAAGATCACAGTGGAGGGCCATCTGGGCAGAGTCCTGACGAATTTGGACTTCCATATGATATGCATACACACATATATCCATACACAAGTGTACATACAAACATGTGCACTCATAGATCACATATATAAATACGTGAAAAGAAAAAAAGTGAATCTGAGAGGAGACCATTCTTAGGAGAACCATCACCTTAAACCAACCCAAGATCTACAATGGAGAGGCTCCTATGGCCCATCCAGGAGGCCCATGTTTCATGCCTGTGTCCCTGAAAGCAATGCTCACCTGTCCACCCCCATCCCACTTAAGAGCTTGTTTGGACTGAAGGTCTTGTAAAGACAAAAAAAAAAAAAAAAAAAAAAAAAAAAAAAAAAAACCCAAAAAACAAAACAAACAAACAAACAAAAAAAACACCTGGTGATGGGGGTGGGGCTGGGGAATGGGGGCGGGACGGGGACGGGGACTGCATGTAACATTTCATCCTCAGGCTAGAACCTGCTGTGCATCCTCTGTGCTCTGGAGCCAGAAATGTGTGCTTTCACTGCAATCCCCACAACTTCCTGTAGTCCCTAAAGCAGACTGTGGAAGGAACCGGCCTGTGGAAGTCAGGTTTCCTGGCAGAAATGGCACACTCAGGGGGCACTAATACCAGGGAAGAAACTCAGCTTGATCCTCTTGAATCTTAGAGACTTGAGCTAAAAGAATTGCTCATGATTAGGTCTTTTATTTGAAAAGAAAAAAGAAAAGAAAAGACGGATGAGTCCCAGAAAGCTGGCTGACCTCCGTTCCCTTCCCAGTTAACCTTCCAGGTCAAGTGTGCCTGTGATACTAACCAGGCACTTCCCCACAAAAGCTTTGTGCTCTTTTCTGCCTCTTAACTTCCAGCGAAGGTACTTTGTAAAGACACAGGAACTCAACACAGCTTCTTCAACTTGTCTTAGGACTGCTTGCTAAACATCTGTCAGAGATCACAGGGAAACAGAGACAGTACCACTGAATCACAACCCGACCCCAGTCTAGAAGCACCGCGCGTACGCATACAGAGTGTAGGAGGCGACTGTTCTTACAAACTGGAAGTGTGGCTAAATCCCAGTGAGGCGAACTTACTGACTAAACTGTCTTCAGTGCTCTGCAGCTACACATTTTCAGTGCCTGGCTTGGCAAAGCCATCTTACAAACAGGACTTCAGCCACTGGTCCTGCCCCGTCTCTGCCATATGCACCCACTGATACAGAAGAAGATGCCAGCTGAATAAAGACTCTAGTCAGCAAGCCATCGACACAGCACAATGAGCAGGCTGTGCCTCGTTAACCTGGGACCAGTTGTCTTTGGATGAGGAGACAAAGGTGAACACATAGCTGTAGCACAATGTTTGGCAAGTAGCCATGGCAATTACAAACCCACTAAGTTATGTTATGGACACTTTACAATGGGAGGAATCTGAGAGAGTGGAGAGTTGTATGTAGGGACTTTCTCTAAGGCACTCAGCCAAGCTAGGATAAAGGCCAACAGTGATACCTGTGGTCCTCCTCCACCCTGGCCTCCTCCTCGGCTTCTCCCAGGCCTGGTTAGGCTTCTGGAAAGGCTCATCCACCTCCCCTTCTACCAACACCCCCCCCCCCCCACATACGCACACCCTGGGAACAGTCCAGCTCTGGTTTTGCTCTTAGCTCTGGCTTGCCTGGCTGGCAGAAGGGTCAGAGTTAAATTTAGCCCTGACCACCTCCCTGGGACTGAGCTGGATCACCAGCTATGTGAGGAGAGAGGGAGTCAGAGTAGGGCTGGCTGCGAACACTCTCAAACAGAAGCACTATTGGTTAGTTAGGCTGAGAGTTAAATAGGGAAGAGATAGAATTTCTAGACCAAATCACAGAAAAACTGGAAGATTAAAAATTAGAAAGGCTGAAACAAACCTTGCAAGGGTTGCTGAGGTTTCTTTCCCTGGCAGAACACGAACGAACAACCATGGCCATCACTGGCTTCTTTTTTTATTTTTAACCTTTGTTGTTACTATTTATGTGCACGGGTGTTATGTCTGCAGGCATATCTGTGCACTGCATGCGTGCAGTGCCTGTGGAGGCCAAAAGAGGGCGTCAGGTACCCTAGAACTGGAGTTAAAGACAGCTGTGAACTGCCCAGTGGGTGCTAGGCATCAAAACAAGTCTTCTTGGACTTAAGTGCTAAGCTATGTCTCTAGCCCTATCTCTAGCTTCTAAAGGCCTTTATGGACTAGGAGCTGAGCAAGATCTCAGAACTGACTTAGAACAATGGCCCACAATTGGATCTACAATTTACCCTAAGAGGGGTGTGTAGACGCACCTGTGACGTGGGCCATGACTAGTAGCGGTGTTTGTTGTGTCTTGGGAGAGACAGGAGCTGTGGATGGCGAGACATCAGGACAGGAGCTGGTCCCCACTGATGAGTGAGTGGGATGGGTGGGTGCTCAGGATGAGTGGGAAGGGCCAAGGTAAGATGCAACGAATGGGAGTTTGCTGTTTTTAATTTAGATCCCAGTGGTAAGCTATCTAAGATGAGGTTCAGGTCACGGGCTGACAGTTCCACAGGGACAGAGGTCATGAAGTAGAAAGTAAAGGTGCTACCATGGCCCTCAGTGGCCAGAGAGCACAGATGTTCAGGGTCTGCAGAGCAAAGACTTCCATGTGAATCCTTCTTACCCTTCTTTTCTGAGATGATACTTTCCCTGTGTTGCCCAGGCTGAGCTTGACCTCCTGGGTTCAGGTGACTGTCCCAGTACTAGGGCTGTGGTGTGACACAGTGCCCAGCCTATCCTGGCTACTGAAACAGACCAGCTTTCAAGTAAGGTACCAAAACTCAAACTCCCCACAGTCATATCTGGCCCTAAGCTCTTTGACTGTGTTTTCTGTGTGTTCTCCCATAATACTTAGCAAGGCCTTTTGGAAAGGCTCCTTAAATTTTGCCCAGAGTTCAAACTGGGGACAATGAAAGGCAACAACAGAACTTTTGATATCTATGTCACTCTTTCAGACAGGGCCTCAGTTACCCAATAAAATCCATCTTCACACCCTGCCAAAGTCTCATTTATTTTTATTTTTTGACTTGATATCCAGAAGATGTATGTGTGTAAAAGACAACACACACACACACACACACACACACACACACACACACACACACACACACACACACACAGGAACCTAATCCATGGCTCCACCTACATTGTAAACAGATAAGGGCAGAGCTTTGTTCTGCTTTGGTTTCTATTTATTTCCCAGTCCTTGTAGGAATTACCCAGGACTCGGAGTCAGACACACTCTGGGAGCCTTAGGGGTGGATTTCATAGTCCTCAGTTTGACTGGACCACACTAAGCTTCAGATTAGA
The DNA here is from genome assembly GCF_963924665.1 of Micromys minutus. Lineage (NCBI taxonomy): Eukaryota > Metazoa > Chordata > Mammalia > Rodentia > Muridae > Micromys > Micromys minutus. The sequence goes on along the minus strand of NC_137976.1, from coordinate 58,807,642 downwards.
GCAGAACTTCCCTTCCATCTGGCCTGGAGGGGTCATAGGAAGCCCCTTGGAAGTCTTAAAGTCTTTTGGATTTGCTTGGATACTCGGGCAGACTCAAATAGAATAAGACCAGATGTACCTGGCTCTTGGTTGTTGATTACTAAGTTGTGATTTTAAATGGACTTGGACCCCCAGAGTGGAAGAGGGTCCCCAGAATCCCAGTAGACATTTGTGAACACCAGATGTAAGTAGCTACCATGGGAAAGGACTTTTGGTCAAGGCACAATTTCAGGAATCTTGGAGGAAATTCCAGTTGTCCTAGATTTTTTTTTCCCCAAAGATCTGGGCTCCCTGCTGGCCGGATCCAGGCTGTCAACCCACGCTCTTTCTTTCTTCCAAAGAGGCAGGTGCGTTCTGCTTTTACTACCTTCCCCTTTCAAAGGCCAAGTCATCTGCTATAGTTAGTATGATGTCATCTCCCCAATTTCCATCAAAAATTAGAGAGACAACAAGTACTTGCAGAATAGTATCTCCACTCCAACAGGGAACCAGTTAAAACAATTGAAGCATTCCACATTCTTTTTTAACTAAAATAATGATAATAATAATAATTTTGACACTGTATGTGCAGCAGAGAGACATCTCCGTTTGAACTAGCTTCACTTCGAGCCTATAGAACCCCACTTAATAAACAGATTGGGTGGTGCAGAGATAAAGGCAGCTGTAACCTGTTTCCTTTGTGGTCCCCTGAATGTTTCTGCTGCTTTATTTACATGGCATCCCAGTCCTTTAAAAGCCCTTACCTGTCTTGCATGCCTTGGGAAGCCTCCCAGATGACCCCATTAGTGGCTACTTAATTACATTAATTAGCAACCAGATAGGAACTTGGAATGTCAGCCTTCTTGTTCTTGGTGATTAATTCTTCCTTCTCTTGTTTGTTTGCTGTAACTGTTTCACACTTATGGGTCAGTTCCCAAGCTGGACTGGAAAATATTTGGGAGCATGAATTTAGCTAGTATCATCTAAGATTTTCTATGAGCACTAGTCCCAAATTTACTCAACACAACAAATACTTGCTGAATATTATCTCCACTATAACATGGAACCAATTAAAACAACTGATGCACTCCACTTTTTTTTTTAATTAAAAAAAACTTTTTTTGATACTGTGTCTTTGAAACCTGGTGAATTCTGATAATCCAGAAATTTCAGAAAGCGTATGCCTTACCTTCCCACATGATTAAGGAACTGCTGAAATCATTTGAACATGACACTTGGGACTTCTAAATGTTCCCTAACAACCAAACACTTCCCTAGCACTTACACCAAACCAGCCTGGGTGGTTTATATGTCAATTCATTTATGCTTTGCAAAAATCTCCATGAACAGATTCCATGGTCATTTCTATTTTCCAGAAGAAAAAAAAAAAAAAACAACTAAACAAGAAAAAGGATTTATTTTTATGAGTTGTACAAGGTCGCAGAGAAAAGTAGTAGATCAGGCATTCACATTCACTGTGGGCCCTGACCAGCCTCTCGCTACAGCAAAACAGAACCCCAAAATACAGTTCTGTTTTTAGACTTCTGTATATTAGTACATAGACCAAGAATCAAAGGTATTAGTTTGTTATACTCTGAGCCAGAGCATTTTTCTCATATAAAAGAATTAAGTTAATTCAGAAAATGTAAACAGAGGTAAACAGTTGGGGAGCCATGAAATTCCAAGTTCCAGAGGGTGCTTTGCATAATCCTGAGCAAAATCAAGCACACTGCTCCTTTCAAAGGCTCTGAAGCTACTGGTAGCAATGAGTTTCCAAGTTCAGATATTCCCCCAAGTGAAGAACCCTCTCTCTAAGAATCTGTCCTTAGGATGGGCAGGTGTCATTATATTATTGTTTAGAGCAAAAATATGAAATCATTTCAAATAAGGAAGTTGATTAAATATGAACAATCCACACGGACATGATTGAAAAGCATCTAGTGGTATTGTTAGGTCTCAAACCCCAGGGCAAACGGCCAACAGTTGGACAAAGGCAGATGTGAGGGAGAGCATGGCCAGAGGCAGAAACATCTGGGAAAGTCCAGAGTGAATGTGGAGGGCAGACCAACCCCTGGGCTGGGGAAATCATGGTGGCCAGGGTGGGGGTGGGGGTAAGATATGCCAGCCATACCCTGTAGCAGGTAGAGACTGTGGGATGCTAGGAGAGCCTGGTGGCCAGGTCTCTTTGATATTTAAATAGGCACCTCATTTTTTGGTTGGTCCAGGTTTGAGACCGAACAACATTCAAATGAAATAGGAAGCCCCAAGTGTCTGGTTCTTTCAGGGGAGGAACCACAATGATCCAATCTCAAGCTACCAACGGTTAGCAATCTGTTCCCAAAGTCTAGAATATTTTGTAACCCCCGTAAATGGACACACACACAGAGCAGTGTGGACACACACACACACACACACACACACACACACACACACACACACACACACACGTTCCCAACCTATGGGTTACAACCATTGGAAAGAACATATTTCTAATTATCTTAGGAACTGAGCTACTGCTTAGCAGCAAAGTTACAGTTATGAAGTAGTAGTGAAAATAATTTTATGGTTGGGGGTCAGCATAACATGAGCAACTGTATTAAAGAGTTGTAGCATCAGGGAAGTTGAGAACCACTTCTCTAGAAGCTGTTATGTTTAGGGGATGGAGTTGTATCTTCATTTGCCTATGTTTGTTTTTTCCATTTACCTACTTTTCTAGACAGAAAAAGAAACCTACCCTTCCTTCGCATTTACATGGACCTAATGGCCTATATTTCAAGGAATATCTTGAAGTACAGAAACCAAAACACTCTCGTACCTGCTTTTTGAGATTAACCACATGACTGAGGAGAGGAGGAAGGGTCAGCCCTGAAGCTTCATAGATCTCCTGAGGGGACAGGTCTACGTGGGGGAAAATCTACCTTTGCAGAAGAGGGAGGTACGGAGAGGAGACAGACTCCAGGCCAAGCATTAGTGTGTCCACATGTGATCTCAGAAACATCTGCGTCCTAACCCACAGCCCTCCCTCATAGCTGCCCACAGCTCTCACGGCTACACAAAACTCACACCAACAGCTTTCAAGCCCGATTCTGTTTACAGAGCAGCATCTTGGCTGCCCAAATATCCTGGAGGGATGAGGACGTAGATTAATGACAGTACCCTTGCCCAGCATGTAAGTTTCTGGGTGCTGGCACCACCACTGGAAAAATAAAATCCTGCCGGGTCGTAGGGGGCAGTTCTCAGGAGGCAGAGACGGGTAGATCTCCTGAGTTTCCAGCCTGGCCTACAGAGTGAGTTCTAGGACAGCTACGACAACAACACTACCACCAAAACAAAACACATTCCTAATGTCTATCTGGAAGATGTTCACAAGGTGAAATAAAACATCACGAGATGATTTGCCAAGAAAGAGGTTAATTGAGATGCAGCCAAGTTTTTCCTAGTCTAACATTTGGTTTTGTTGTGACCACCGCAAGGAAGAGAAAAATGGATCTTACTGAGTAGGAAGATACATTTACCTTCCTTACTGGACCTTCCTCAGCCCACATGCTCAGGAAGCTCCCAGAGTGCTCCTGGTTCCTCATTCCCTCTCCCACCCAGCCCCCAGCCCAGCAACAGTGAATGACAGGAGGCCTCTTGGACTTCCCAAAACAAGAATTCCCCAGGGGAGAGGTGGCTGTCTCATACAGAATGCTTTTTCTTTCAAGAGCTGGGGGAAGGGGGAGGGAGGAGATAGAGGAAGAGAGAGACAGAGAGAGACAGAGAGAGAGACAGAGAGAGAGAGAGAGAGAGAGAGAGAGAGAGAGAGAGAGACGAGAGAGAGAGAGAGAGAGAGAGAGAGAGAGAGAGAGAGAGAGAGAGAGAGAGAGAGAGAGACTGAGAGAGAGAAAGCAGAAAGGACAGAGGAAACATCAGGAGTACTAAGCCTTTGTCTTACCCCAGGGTCTATGACGACCAGAGAGCTTGGCTTTGTGAGAGTCTGGGGGCTGAGACTAGCATGTCCACCATCATCCTGACTGACCACACTAGGTCACTTCTGCTCCCAGGCATCCCACCAGCAGGGGAGCAAGAATTCACACCGCTGGTGTGAGACGGGGCTGTGCACACTGGCTAGTGTGGACTGTTTAGCACCATTTTGAACAGTGAAACCCGGGTCCCGTGTGGATGGTGAAGATCACACCCCTTTATCCCTAAAAAAGTCTAGTGCCGGATGCGAAGGGCCTAGGAATGTCCTGAGCTCTGGTGATACACTGCCTGCTCTGAGAGAGGAAACTCAAGCACGCTAACAACCACAGAGGAACAGATGCAAACAAAGTAGCTGCGGCCTGAATCCAGCAACTGAAGGGGCTTCCCTTCCTTCCAACTTGAGTTTCCTCACCGTGGTCACCAGAGGGGCAGGAAGAATGTGGAAGAACCAGCTCCGAAGCTCTTCAGCTTTGCTGTTTTACAGGGAAGGCCACTGGCAGCCTCTCGGCCACTTCGGGGTGTAACTAGGGCTCCCCTCCTTCCAGGAAGCACCCCACAGAAAGTAGTACTACCTCCAGAAGTTGAAAGATTGAGTCCCATTAGTCACTGACAAAGACCAGGCAGGGAGCCAAGGCGCCTTGTCCTTTACCTGTGAAAGATATAGGTGACCTTGTCTAAATTTCAGCTGAGCTCCAAGAACTTTGGGGTGAGGGGTGTAGTCCCCCCACACCCAATAACGGCCTGGAGAAGCATCAAAGGGTCTGCACACACAGTAGGTCGAGAAGAAGGAGGAAAATAGCCTTTTCTTTTTAGAGAATGTGGGTATCAGGATCTAAGCTTCACAAATGACAGTGTTAGGGTAGAGTGTTTGTCTAGCCTATGTGAGATCCTGGCTTCCATCCTCAGCAAAGACAAAACAATAACCCATGCTCCCACACAAAAGAAGGACACCGCAGGGTCACTTAGGTTTCTCAATCCTGGGCTGACTCTTTCATGAAATAAAATGATTATGACACTAGCAGTGTTTGTAGGTTTTTAAATTGATTTAAATTTTTTAAAAAGAAGATGACAAATTTTTGTTCCCTACCTTGACTATTCCACAACACAGAACCACAGTGGCGACAGACTGAGCCAAGACCATTAAATAGTTTAGGAATGCAGATTTACACCGTTATGACCCAGAGGCCAGAGTGCACATTACGGCTGCCATTAACTACGGCATTTTACTAGCCAGTCCCATGCCTGGTGCGACGCTAAGCCCTTTACAGACATCATCTTAACTGATGCTCATAGCAGCCGGGTGTAGTAAGCACCACTGTGAGTCCTATCCTCTCCCAGGTAGCTAGCGCAGGGCTAACATGCCGTCTGATCGTAAACATTTGTCGAGTGAATTAAAGCACTGAGCACTGCATAAAGCTAAGTGTGGTCCAAGACGGAATGAGAGGAATTTGTTTCGTGGGTTTATTTGTACCATGCCTTCAAGGACACATGCCTGTGGTTCTGGCCACCTGGAAGGCTAAGGTAGGAGGATGAGGCAGGAGGATAGTTTGAGGCCAGGAATTTGAGGCCAGCCTGGCCAACATAGTAAGTCGTCTCTTATAAATAAGTAACTAGGTAAGAAAGGGGGTTCGCTTTTAATGAAACTGAACCAGGGGTCAAAACAAACAACAGCAAAGTCACATATAATTGTTTGCTGGGAAGGATAAGGAGCCTGCTGCTGTCTTCTTGGGATGGAAGAGTCTTTAAAGCAAACCAGGCAGAACTAACTCTAATGGCAGGCAGATGATATATTACCCCCAGGAACAGCACACCATTCCATAATCAACGTTCCGGCTTCCCCCGGGCAGTGATCTGTGCACCTCTCAGAGGCATCTCAGTGAAGAGACGCTAATTCCCAGGAGACAGAGTGGAAGAAGGATGCCTGGGAAGCCCTTCTAGTTCTGCTACGAATGGCTAGGCTGGTCCTTTTCCTCCTCTAGAAGAGTGTGACAAATCTGCCTTCTTGTTGTAACTTCCATTTCGGCACATCAGGTCGAGAAGCCCCCCCCCCCCCCCAACTCCCACTTTCTTCCTCCTGCTGCCAGGTTTCAGCCCCTTGCCTCTCCAGGACTCCTTGGGAATGGCTGGACTGGGTCTAGGGTTTTAACTGAAGAACACAGACCTGCAGCCACTGAAGAGACAGCGCTAACCAGAATGACCCTATAAATGAAGATACATTGAACATAGGGCATGGAGAAATCAAGATGGTACTGACCAGGAAGCTTTTCCCCTGTTGGCTAGATTTCATAGTACTGAAAGGTATTATGCAGGCTTCTAGAAGAAGAAAATCATTAATGCTCTTAGCTGTAAACCCTGTGAATTGCAATAATGACCACTGGTATGAGAGATACTTGGGGGGTAGTAGTGGTCCTGATGTTATGAGGATAACCAACTGCTTGAATTTCAGGTTTGTTCCACACATGTCTGATTCTGCAAATCTGGCTAAGAACCCATGTTTGTGAATCTCATAGGCCCTAAGGTTGAAACTACTACTATTATTTTGTCAAGTGGACACAGTATCAGATGCCTCCGAATCTGTCTACCTGTAAGTTACTGCAGCTCTTGCACATCAGAAAAGTTTGTGCAGTGAATGGTGCTTCATGCAAGAACTCAAACAGGTCTAAGTGCAGAGAGTAAGTGATTATGGATGCTCAGCTACAATTAGGACATCTATGTCATACCCCCTCCCTAAGGCTAAGAAACCATCACAGAAGGGGCAGAAAGATTCTAAGAGCCGGAGGCTGGGAAGGACAGGTGCAAACTGGAAGCAGCTGGACCATCACACTCATGAACTCATACCTGCACAACATCAAACCAGTTAACAATCTAGCTTGGAGCAGGAAGGAGCTCAGGAGTCCCCACCTAACTAAGGAACTACCAACATTTGATGGGTCCTCAGAAAACACTAGAGAGTCAGTTTTTTTTAAGGGTGTGGTTCTCAGCAAGCCCACCAGGTTCCAGTAGGTGATCCCATGCCCAATGAACATTACACAGTGGAGTTAATGGGCTATTGGATTTTTTCAAAAACTAGTTAAAAGTTCAGATGGGCAAGGCAGGCTGTTGGGGTGGATTCCGGGTCCACTGCCTACTCCCTGTGTGGCCTTAATGACCCTGTGACACAGCGTAGACTTCTATACAGTTAAAATAATAAAAGTCCCCATTAAAAGAGAAAGAGAGAGAGGGGGCAATGAGAAATTATGTTAAGGTTCCCAAAATGAACAATATGAAATGGAACATCAAGACCTCTGGAGTCTGGTGTGCACACAACTTAATTGTATGGGTTGAGAATACAATGCTCATCTGCTTGCCTACTTTTAAATTACCCGTTGAAGATAACTAACCTACTAACTAACTAACTAACTAACTAACTAACTAACTAACTAACTAACTAAACTAAACTAACTAGATAAATAAATAAAACAACAGACACAAGGACTGCATTTTAAACTTTCTACCCCAAAGTGGGATTTATGACCTGGCAGCCATGACTTCTAGCCAGGGAATAGTTGGTATCCCACTACTTCTCCCTAGCTAAGAGAGATAAGGAGGTCAGATATGGGAAGAATACCATAGTGTTTGAGTTGGGAACAGTGTGTGTATGTGACACATCTTCCAAAATTGGGGTATACCCATGGGTCTGAGGGGACCCAGGAAGTATATGGGAAAGAAACAAATGAAAAATGGTGACTTTAGTTTACATGGTTGTGGTGGTTTCAATATGCTTGGCCCAGGGAAGGGAGTGACACCATTAGCAGGTGTAGCCTTATTGGAGTAGGTGTGGCCTTGTTGGAGGAAGGTGTCACTTCGGGGGTTCGTTTTGAGACCCTCCTCCTAGCCACGTGGGAGATAGTCTCCTCCTGTTTGCCTTTGGAACAAGATGCAGAACTCTCAGTTCCTCCTGCATCATGTCTATCTGGATGCTGCCAAGCTCCTGCCTTGATGATACTGGACTGAACCTCTGAACCTGTAAGCCAGCCTTAATTAAATGTTGTCCTTATGAGAGTTGCCTTGGTCATGGTGTCTGTTCACAGCAGTAACACCCTAACTAAAACAATGAATGGTTAAGGTAACTTCTAGAAGATGAAGAAATAATGCATGGGGTCACAGAGATTTTTGTCCCCTGTGTAGTGAGTTAAAGTATCATAAGGTACCTCTTCCAGGTTATCAACACCTTTCTGAAGGAACTGGGTGTCATGATTTCACACATAGAACTCAGTTTATAAAGTGAGCTGTATCACATCAAGTCACAAGGTTCCTGATTAGGGAGTCTGGGAAAAGGTAGAAAAAGGTAAGAGAAATATAGACGAGGATGCCTTTGAACACCCTGTGACTCCCAGAAACCCATCTGTCCCCTTGGATGTCAGAGCCCAGCAGGAATTAAGTTCCCTGTTCTGCAAGGACCATGGAAGGGTCACCCAGAACCTCATGGATGGATTCATTCAGACTAAGTCACCCCCATTCTCCCCTCCTAGATGCTCGACCTGCTGGAGTGTCTCAGTGTGAGTGGAAAGAGATAACATCATCAGGTTTTAGGTTTCAAATACAAGGGCAGAAAGGCAGGGACACCGTAATACACACGTGTAAATCAGACCCTGCACATGACAAGGATGGGTGGCGGTGAGGAAAAGCTTGCCAGAAGGGATACTTGTCTGCAGAGCCAAAGCCACAAGTTGACTGGAAAACTGAGGGCCCTAAAATGGCTTCCTTCTAGGAGGATTTGGGATCTATAATCTAAGTCACAAAAATTCTATGGGACATATAGTCTCCAGGTGGTTTGAAATCCTTTTTGTCACTTGGAAAGGACTTTAGACAATTTTTATTTTGTTTGTTTTGTTTGAGACAGAGTTGATCTGTGTAACAGCCCTGGCTGTCCTAAAACTCACTCTGTAGACTAGGCTGGCCTTGAACTCAGAGATCTGCCTGTCTCTGCCTCCCAAATGCTGGAATTAAAGCCATGCACTACCATAGCTCAGGTTTAAACAATACATTTTGAGTCAACTTTATTTATTTATTGTAGTGGTAGGTGAGTGCATAACACAGTTGGCATGTGGAGGTCAGAGGACAGTCGGAAAGAACTGGTCCTCTTTTTCCACCATGTAGGATCCAGGGATCAAACTCAGGTTACTGGGCTTTGCGGCAAGCACCTTTACCCACTGAGCGATCTTGCTAGCCTAGATGTCTTTTGTCTTGTTTGTTGTTTTGTTTGTTTTTAAACTCTATGCTAACTGAAGAATTCCCTTAAACTGACCCACTTCTTCAGGCTTAAAGGAGACTCTGGCTAGCCACCGAAGTGCCCAGTCCCCTCATAGCATGTGACACTGATGAGCTGTGGCCCTGCAGACACACACACAGGCTGGCATTTATTTCTTTTCATTCCATTTTGGGTATTGTTTCGCTTTTGTTTGTTCTCACTTTCAAAAAGGCAGCTGCAAATGTCTCATTTTCCCTCCTCACCTTATCTGTATTTCCTTGTAAGGAAAGAGCCCGGCCTTTTATTATTTTCCTTTAACACTGGATGTCAAGGTAGGAAAGAAAGCTCACCTCTCCTCAAATCTTTGTAGTATTCTTGTACTCAACAGAACCAAAAATATAAACGAAAAAGCAAAGAAGGGGAAACCCCACTTTTCCACATCAAAAGACAAGCCCAACTAAGTGAGTGCATGCTGTCCTCAAATTTACAGGCTGGCATTTACTGAATACCATTTTTTTTCTTAGTGACACCAACTAAAATCACAAAGGTTTGCCCAGAGAAATTCAACAAGGTCCCCTAAACTTCAAGCAAAAAAAAAAAAAAAAAAAAAAATCGCACTTTCCACCTCACCATCTCTTTACCTTGTGCTCCTTTGGTTTTGAGTCATATTCTGAATGACTAGTAACCAGGTTGCCAAATCCCATTGACCTAGGGAACCACAGCTGTAGGTTCTGACCCATGAGTTTCAGAGTCAAGCAGCAAGAGAACAAATTCAGCAGCAGGGAAAGAGACAAAATTGATGAGTTGTCTTATTCAAAAAGGGAAGTACGGAGTCTGCTTTTCAATGGTAGTAGGTCTGTAAGACCTGAGAAACTGGTTTCCCCGAGCAGGTAGGTAATTCCTGCTGGTGAACACCCTCCACTAGAACCTCTCCCTGCATCCTTCTGCAGTGGGGCATCTTCCCACGAAGTTCTGGGCTCCAGGCAATGTGATGCGGACAGCTTCGATGTGCACCTTATCTTCTCTGTCTGCTGCTGAATTGATGTCCTGGGGCTGAGTAGAGACTCCCGTCTCTCTTTTCTGAGGGAGTTGCAGAGATGTGTAATGCACCTCAGATGCTACCTCACTCTGCCCGGCCCCTACAACTGAGGTCAGAGCTCCGTTTCCATCCTCACACCTTTGAAATCTAGTTAGGAGTAAGAAGTGGAAGCCTGAAGGAGCAGGAGGGCAGCTTTCTCCGGTCTGTGGAGGCAGCGCCAGCTAACTCCAGCAAATTCCCCTTTCCCACGCCCCCCCCACCCCCCCCAGCCACAAAGCCTGCAGGTCCCAGCATTCCTATACTCAGCAACGAAGAGCCAGGGCAATTCACAAAACAGTACTGCCCCATGTGGCTCCAAGAAGGCCAGCTGCAAGGGACAGAACCACCGCCCAAGACCCCACATTAACTACACTCCTCTTTGACAGGAAACGGGACTCCCAAGAAATCATGCCTGGAAACCCTCACCCCAATGCAGGCAGCAGGGACTTGGGGGCAAACCTATTCACTCAGATCCCGCGGGCTGCTTCCGGTTGGCTTCCTCTCCTCCGTTCCCAGCCACTGTTTCCAGTCTCTGAACCGGTCCAGCCCACCCTGACCCCTCCTCCCCATGAAAGCAGCCACTGAAGCAGGATACAGCTCGGGCTCAGGCTGTTCCAACTGATGAAGACACGGAGAGAATCCGTTGCTGGGATTATGAGCCTTAATGACATGGAAGAAAGTTCTTGGGATTTCATTAGTCTCTGTGGCCACACATCTGTTTTGGGCTGGGAATTTGTCAAGCTTGTGGGGGTGGATCTCTGGGTACCTCCATGTAAAGGTATGGGTGCTTAGAGGGAGGTTCTGTAAATAGGACTGGAGGCCGAGGCCTAAGAGGTGAAAAAATGGGGAGGGGGGGCAGGGGCATAGTCTTTTGTCTCTCTATAAACATCTTTTTCGTCTGCCTTCCCAGCTGAAATGGTAAAGTGATGTGAATGGCTTAGGGTCTCCCTTTTACTTCTCCACCCCCTCCGCACCTCTCTCTTAGGAGCTTCACAACCCATAACCCTCCCTCTGAGATCCTTCTCACCCCGTCTTGCAAACTGCTTCGGGGAAACTGGTTGCTTCCTGCCAGTCTCTTCAGTGACATTAAAATTAGCGGAATAATTAAATACAGTCCTAATTAGGTCCACCAAAGAGTTCTTGGTTAATTAACAAGCCAACGTCTGGCCCGAAGCTGTATATCCACGTTGCTCCGTGAGTGCCCAAGCAGAGAAAAGTGATCTCTAGTCCCAAAAGAAAATTGTCACTTAGGAAAAACAGTGTCGAAGACATTCCTCCAGCCAGGAGCCAGTTAATCTGGAAGCTGAGATCCATATGGAAATGAGCACTGAATTGTACTTCTTTCACCGAGTCCCTCTTCTTAACTACACACCCGCACCCCCTGAATCCAGACTCGCTGGGAAGTAACCGCGTCCCCAAACTGCAACTCGCCATCCCCAGCGCCAGCGCGGTCCCCTGCCTGAGAAACTGAGCCCAAGGCGGTTCACAGCACCCCCTCTCTCCAGGGCCCTCACCCCATCCCCTTCTTAGTCCCGCCAGCCGGGTTAAAATGCCACTCACCTCTACAAGGGAAGCAACAGCAGCACTTAGCAAAGAGCCAGCCCAAAGAGGGACCTCGGGTGTAAGCCTGATCGCCACCCTTCATGCTGCAGCGCGCCCCCAGTGCTCCGGCATGGCACGGACGCCGGCCGGGGTGAGAGCACGGCGGTAGGAAACTTCGGTGCCACCCGCCAGCCAGGTCCCGTTTCCGCCCGCCGTCCTCCTCCCGCACCCCGGCGGAGCTGGGACTTACAGGGAGTTGGGCTACCTTAGGCAGGAGGGAGGGGCCAGGAGGCAAGGGAGGGACTAAGGGGGCGGAGTTCCAAGGTCCAGCTGCTGGTTGGGGACGCGGCCCGCGGTGTCCCTGAGCCTTATGAAACAGGCAAACTGTGCCTGTGTGGTTGTGGGTATCCAGCAAGCACTCGGTTACCTAGATCCCCTGCTGCAAAACACACACTTAAGCGAGACTTCTAAAAGCCACCATGATCAGCTTTAGCTTAAAATACGAAGCTAGATGAGGCCAAAGAGGTGGAAGAGGGGTAGAAGACTCCAAAACAGCACTTTGTCCCTATCAGATTCCCCTCATCTCCTTTCATTCAAAATCCATTACCTCTTTCCCTTCCTTATCTATTCCCTATTAAAAGGATGCAAAGGAACTTTCTGGGTTTGGCCTAATGAAAACTCAAAGCTCACTTTTGCCACCAGCTGTCTGACCTTAGGCTAGACAACTGTTTCTTTGTTTTTGAATGTCAGTTTTCTCTTTAAAATAAAACAAAATGACAACAGATGGGTGTGGTGGTACTTTACTAGGGAGGCTGAGGCTGGAGGTTCTGGAGTTAAAGATGGGCTGGGGCTGCATAGCAAGACCCTGCCTAGAATTTATAAAAGACACCCGCAGAGGTAGTGTTTAATAGTCCCCCGGAGTGAATGCCTGCAGACAAAATTCAAGCACCCCACCTACCTACTGAGGAGGGCTCCCACTATCTCCTCCCTTTTATAATCCATGAAGTTATCATTTCTATTTTCTTCATCCCTGTACTTTATGTCATTTTCATGGCTAGAGGCCAAGCCTGGTGTCTACCAGCACCCTTAAGTTCACCAGCATCAACTGGCCAATCACTGATCAAATTTCCTTTGTACACGTTGCTGCCACTGGCTTTGTCCAGCTTCAGGGGAAAGGGCTTGTAAGAAGGATCAAACACTCATAAAGCCGGTCCATTCCTTTGGGGGTAAAATGGGTGATGGCCTAGAGATTTAGCTCAGGAGTGGAGGGTTAGTCTAGCATGTATAAGGGTCTGGATTTAAGAGTTAGTACCGGGGCTGGACATGGTGGCTCACACCTTTAATACCTGCACTAGGAAGGAAGAGGCAAGTGGATCTCTGTGTGTTCAAGGCCAGCACGGTCTACATAATTAGGTCCAGGACAATTAGAGCTACATAGAGAGACCCTGTCTGGAAAAAGAAAACGGAACACAAAAGTTACACTGGGAAAAGGACAGAAAGAAGAAAAAAGAAACAAAGAAATGTAGCGGCTGGGGAAACTTTGATGAGAAGAATAAAATCTAGGCATCTGATCATCCAGGGAAACCATTTCTACTAGAAAGGAAGGCAGGTGAGGGACAGGCTCTTAGGAGTTACCAGAGTGGGGGGCTTCCAGCATGAGCCACACTCAGATCTAACTTAGTTGCCTAAATACGAAATCTACTTCTTTTGATACCCTGGAGCATTCTTTTTCTTTTGAAATTACTCTTTAAATTGACACCGAAATTATCTCTCTCTACGGGCCACCCTGTGATATTTTGACAGGCAACATCCTGACAGGAATTGAAAGATGTTTCAAAAGGGTTTGGTGAGGGGCCAGACATAAACTCAGAGTAGCATGTGCGAAGCCTTTGGCTTATCACCAGTACATCTTAGATACTACTATTAACAACAACAACAACAGTATTTTCTCAGTGAGTACTAAGTTCTTTAAATATTCCCATAAGTATTTGACATAAGTATTAGGTGATACTGGATCATTTCGGTTGCACTATTCTGTCAAAGGTTGATGACATCATCTTATAGAAACTGGCTTGTCTTAGAAAGAGAAGGCCATCTCTCATTTCAAACATTAGTGTTAATAGGCCCTCCAGAAGTCCAATAGTTGCACAATAGGCCCATTTCACATGTTTCCACTGGCCCGCCTAACCTGGGAGTCCACTTTTACTCAAAATATGAAGCTGGGTGGTGGTGGCACACACCTTTAATCTCAACACTTGGGAGGCAGAGGGGATCTCTGTGAGTTAGAGGCCTGGTCTACAGAGGGAGCTTCAGCCCAGCCATGGTTATACTGAGAAACCCTGCTTCAGAAAAACAAACCAACCAAACAGACAAAACAACTGGAAAACCTCCTGCTGAAGATTCAATATCAACAACTCAATAGTCTCACGATTGTCCGCAGTGGCTTCCTAGAAGAAGACTAGCCAGTGTCTACACCCCAATAGAGATGTCTTGAGCACCAACAGGGCATTCATGTTGGCTTTTCATTAAGTCTTGAGTGAGCATCGTGTTCCAGCCTTTTTCCTAGCCACCGGGTCTACCTTTGTGAACAAAACCAACTTATGACTTTAGAAAGTGAACGGTACTAGGATAGCCTCACCAAGAACACAACTTACTTAGACACCTAACCTATTTTAGAGAGTTAAGAAAATAGTGGCCCAATTTTTCTTTTCTTGTTGGGTTATGCTCAAATCCAAGGGTAGGAGCTTTGATCCAACCCAGAATAGTTTTGGGTGGCCGTTCAGTAAACTTTTAAGGAGACTCCTTTATTTACTATTTCATGCCTAGGCATCATCGGGCATAAATATGATTAAATTCAATGCATTGTGGAAAGGGATATATCAATAGAAAAGAGGTAATATAATTCATATCTGCTGGTCAAACTAGAGAACACAAAATATGCCCCTTCCTTTAGTCCCTATCAAAAGAACTCCTCTGCCCTCGCTCATGTAGCCTGCCTGCATGAGTTCATGTGCTGCCTCTGAACTGTACTATTAACTTTGCCTTTGTACAAAGTTTCCTTGTTACATTCTAAATCTGTATGAGCCTTTTTTTCAATGCCTTGAATAGGAGGCTAAGAGTCTGGAGACACCTGGCCTAGACCCTGGCGACCTGCACCAAGATGATCTATCCTGCATCTAGACCTGTTAAGTTTTCAAGACAACTTAGAAGGGATGATGACATCAGCGGCTTTTAGCACAGCTGTCAGTCAATACAAATCACTAGAGAGCTTTACAAACCGTAGGTACTTCTTCTGGATCCCCGGGAGGTTACAAGGATTGGAGTAAGTCTGAGAACCATTCATTAATGGTCAAGTCTGTCTAGATTCACTGACCCTGAGTGCATCTGGGCATAGGGAGATTTAAACGTTCCTCAGGGTTTGTAATGAGCTACACAGCTGAAGAACCACTGTTGAGCTGTGATGTGTATCAGAATAACCCAGAGGGTGTGCTAAAGCACAAATTCCTGCTCTAGTCTAGTTTCTGATTAAGTGCGTGTGGAGTGGACCTCAGAATTTTCCTTGTTACAAGTTCTCAGGTGACCCTGTTTTGGTACAGAGATCACAACATGAGAACCACCCACACTGGGATTATTTCTTTTTGCCAGTCATGCTTCTTTTTGTCCAAACACCTTTCTCCTTTGTTTGTTTGTTTGTTGTTTTGTGTTTTGAGGAGACCATCCTTCCTTCACAAGGTCGGGAGTTGGTTTTGTTTACCCTGGACCCAGTGTTTAAAACAGAACCTGGCACAGAGCCTGTGTTTGGACGTGGCTGACCTCCGCTTCATGACCATCCTCCACTCCAAAGATGAGCCCAAGCAAGGCTAGAGATTGTGTGTCAGTCGCAGGGTTCCACTGAGATTCATGCAATAAGCATAAACTTGAGAGCTTAACAAAAACTAGTGAGGAAGCAGCATCCCCTTTGTAGGAGACTTTGAGGAGGAGATAATGTCAGCCTAAGCATCCGAGGGTAGTCTTTCTCTAGCCAGGGAAGAAGCTGCGTTGGAATGAAGCCAACAGATGAAGGGCAAAACAGGGAGCAGGAAGGGAAGATAGACAGAGATGGATGGATGGGTAGACAGACAGACAGACAGACAGACTAACTCTTATTTCAGAGAGTTTTTTGAAAACGTTATCGGCTTACTTCCAAAGTTCAGG
This sequence comes from Micromys minutus, assembly GCF_963924665.1. Taxonomy (NCBI): domain Eukaryota; kingdom Metazoa; phylum Chordata; class Mammalia; order Rodentia; family Muridae; genus Micromys; species Micromys minutus. Next base: position 58,791,617 of record NC_137976.1, on the reverse strand, counting down.
CTAAAAGCCCCCGAGTTGTAGCAGTATCTTTAGACTGTTCTTGATTTCTGCAGGTGGCCAAGTCTCATATTTTTTGGCATTGGCTTCAGTGATGAAGGCAGTCTAAATCAATTAGGGTACCCCCCCCCCGCCACAACCTACCTATTATTAGTCCATTTCATGCTTCAACCCCACTGTATGCAATAGGAAACCCCAAAGGACTCTGAGTCTTGGCCTGCAGATGCCCTAGACCAGGAATTCCTCAGTGCTAGGTCTGGCACAGGGCACTCGTATGACTACTATTTCTTTCAGGTTAGCCACTGCCTTGAGTCACACTGGGCAGTGATCACAGGTACCTACTTGTCCTTTCTATCAACACACAGATGCCCCACTTCTTAACTGCAGGAATAGTTTTCAGATTCACAGGGTACAGGTTTTCTAGATCACAGTATTTCTCCATATTTCTTAGTGACAGCCCAGGTCGAGGAATAAGGGATAGCAACATTGCCCTAGCTCAGGCCTAGAATTCCTTGAAAACCTTTGTTCTGTGTCAAGTACATTCAGAATACCCACTTCCCCCAGATACCCTGTGATGTTCCCAGGCTCAGGGAGGCTGAATACACGGGTTCTAGTGAACCAGAGGACTGGACCCACTTTCCCCATCTCCACTTTAGTGACTATGGACAGATCCCAAAAGGTCAGCAAAGAATTCCTACGTGAAGCCAGGGCAGAGAAGCTTAGCTCTGGACTCCACTCTCTAGGAAATCTAGCTGTGTGTGCAGTTTAGAAAGCACCTAACCACAAGCATTTTTGCTTTCTCCAACTCTGACATCTGGTTCCTGCCCCCCCCCCATTCTTCTGTCCCTGTTGCTGTTGATATTGTCATTATTATTTGAAAACAGGATTCTCACTGATGGCCCAGGCCATCTGGAACCTTTGAACTTAAGCGAACAATCTCACGTCAGCCTCACAAATAACCAGGATGACAATGTGTGCACCACGGCAGACATTCATTCCTCTTATGTTCTACGACTGCTTAGTCAACATTCTTTTAGTTATCATTTTCCCTGTGTTGATTTCTGACCTCTGATCCTGATACCAGGATGACTCATAACTTTCTCCAAGTAACCCAGTCCTGGCTTCCCTTTGTGGCCATGGCTTAACACCATAAAATTCTTCTTCAGTATTCCACAGGTAATCTGGCCTTTGAACAGCCCGTTTTCCTCAGTCAGAACTCCTGGCTCTATGTCCTGATGCCTGGTTCTAGTCCTTAGGCCACTCCTGCCTAGGTTTAAGCTGGTAGAGCTGGGTATAAAACGGGAATCTATGTTGGAAGCACAAAATTAATCAAACATGTTCCCTGATCAAGACAAAGACGATCTGGGTGAATTCTAGAAGCAGTGGATTCGGTTTTCCATGACGGACTAAGAAACTGGAGATAGAGCCAAGCCTGGACATGATACACAGGCTTCTCCTTTAAGTGGAGACAACAGTTACCACTGAACAGGAAGGAGGTGTGACATGTATGTTGCTCCTGAATTTAACGTTTAGAGCTTCAAGTATGTCCTTTTCAAATCTGTGCGTTATCTATGCATGTGGCTAGTCCCAGATGATTCCCTATTTTAATGGTGGTAAGTATAGAAGAAGGATGACCAGGATGATACACAGGATTCCTTCCAGTCATCTTTGTTTGGCGTGACTTAGCCATTGCTAATCTTGTGGGTACACTATCTACCTTGTGGCTGGCTACAGGACTTCAGAGATGCAACCGTAGTGAGCAATTGCCCTGTAAATGTGTTACTCTGTTCCTGCCCACCGGGCATCTTCCTGCTTCTCATTGGCTTTCACACTTATCCTGAAGGTAGTTAAACACTACTTCACCCTGTTCAACACACTCCTTTCTTCAATAAAGGACCTCGGATCCCTCTCTGGTTTGGGCCAGGCCCGAGGTAAATTGGTGGAGAATGTATGCTACCATAGAGGACCTGGTGTCTCTCTAGAACGGCCAGTGTTCATATTCTTCTGTGGGGCTGGAGACAGAGCTGTTGGTATCAAGGACAGATTCCTGGAGATCCATGCTGAGCCCAGAGGAGGGAGCCATTTATCAAAGGGAAAGGTGGCAGCAGCTAGAGCTGCTAAAAACAACCACTCCAGGTTCTATCCATTTCCAAAAATGCTCATTTGTAAGTAGGTCAAAGTGTTCCTAAGAGAGAGATACAAGTCTATTGCTTTGGCTGAGGCCCAATTAGATAGGCATATACTTGCTGAGTGTCCACTACAAGGTTGAACATTTAATTCTATTGGAGCCACGTCCTCTCCCACCAGCAGAAAAAGCAGCGCACTGCCTCCTGAGGTCCTATGCTGCTGCTCTGATGTTTCAGGTAGAAATTCAGTTTTGTAGGGGTGCAACTCAAGTCAGTTTATTCAAGGTTTCCACTCACGGTCACACTTGAGGACCTCGCCTCATAGTTCATTCTAAGTGAATGAGTGATGCTTAGTTTCATGTCCCCAGACATAGGCCAGCATGTGACATCATTCCATGCTTCTGTCCTTAGGCCTTCCTGCTAAGGCTTGAGCTAGATTCCTTCACATTCTGAGCCTGGTCCTTTACATGGTCACTCCACAAGGGTCCTCAGTGCACGGTTCCCCTTCCTCCCTAAAAATATTTACTGAGAAATTAAATGCCAGGCACTGTGCTAGATGTTGGGGATCAAGCAATGATCAGAACACACACACACACACACACACACACACACACACACACACAAAATCCCTGCTTCTGTGGGAGGAGTTTACAGGAAGGGGCAGAGGAGCCAAAGTTGGTACGTACTGATCGATATGTCTGGTATGGATAAAGGAAAGGGAGGAAATTAAGGTAGGGAAGGAGGCATTCTGTAGGAAATTAAGGTAGAGATGAGAGGATGGAAGGAGAGAAATGTCCGGGTAGTTCGGGCACAATCGGATGTTAAGACGGAAAGGCTTAAGCCATCAGGTAAGTGGGAATCTGGGTGTGATGGTTTGAATATATTTGGCCCAGGGAGTGGTACTATTTGAGGTGTGGCCTTGGAGTAGCTGTGGGTGTTTAGGCTTTAAGACCCTTGACCTAGCTTCCTGGAAGCCAGTCAGATGAAGATGTAGAACTCTCAGGTCTGTCTGCACCATGCCTGCCTGGATGCTGCCATACTCCCACCTTGAAGATAATGGACTGAATCTCTGAATCTGTAAGCCAGCCCCAATTAAGTGTTGTCCTTATGAGAGTTGCCTTGGATATGGTGTCTGTTCACAGCAGTAAAACCCTAACCAAGATACTGGGGAAGTTGGGTGTTCCAGGAGGAAGACCAAATGCCTGGACCCTGAGGTTGAACATGTCTGGCTTCTAGTAAGAAACTTGGTCATCTGGTCAGGGAGTGGTACAATGAGGTAGGCAGAAAAGCAACTCTGCCAAGTGGCACCCCAATACCCAGAACCCATTCATCTGCCACCTCACAAGATGAAGGGCTTGGTTGATATGACTCAAAGATTTGACATAGGGAGGTTGTCCTGGATTCTCCAGGGAGTCACAATGTAGTTGCAGACATCCTTAAAGGCAGAAAACCTATGGAGAAGTGACAAGGATGGACCAGAGGCATATGACACTGAGCATTGGAGATGTAAGAAGAGAAAGCACAAGCCAAGGAATGCCAGCAGCTACAGAAGCTAGAACAGCAGAGACAGCTTCTTCCACAGCTTCTGAGAAGATGGCCTTCCTCATACATCAACTTTAGCCCAGTGCAGCTCATGCTGGATTTCTAATTTACAGAAGAGCAGGCTGATAATGCTGGGCTGTGTAAAGCAATGAAGTTCGTGATGTGAACCCACAATATCTGCAATCCAACACACAGGCTCCTGGGCTGTCTTTATAGATGGAAAGGACTTATATATTTTTTCTATTTTAATGAGACAGAAAATACTTAAGAGCCCAGAAGGGTCTTTAGTCCATTCTCTGTACACTGTCACTGGGTCTGCTGTATACAAGGCTGTCTACTCATGTTTCATGTGTCCTACAGGGCTATCTGGAAACTAAGGTGAGTGGACACAGTATCAGAAACAGTTCCTTGAGGTGGCTATGGACCACGCTGAGGAAGGTAGAGAACCCACCCCTGCAGCAATGGCATAGGTAAGGAAAGGTAGGCTGTTTAGACACTATGCAAACGACAGAGGGCTGGCCTTTAAAATGGCCACACTTGGTTCCTAGCTCCAGATCTTCAGATGTAGGCATCAAAGATGCTTCTCTTTGCAGCAGATAGAAACCATCACATCTGGTCAGAATGCAGAGAGATACCGATGGCTAGAGCATCCACCTAGCCTATACCTGTAAAATACAACCCATCCCTAAGGCTCAGGGGACATCCCGGAAGCCAGTAGGAGTCAGTGGCCTGGAACTCTTTTGTGAGATTGTGTCCTACAAACAGCAGGGAAGCTACACCCATGGTATCACAAAGATATGGCTGCCTAAACAATGGCTGAACAAGAACAACACCAGTAGACTAGCTAATGCAGAGAGGGAGATCTCAAGGAGCCACACCTGGAAACAAAAAGCCTACTGGTACCTAAGGACTACTGAGAGAGGGAACATTCATCTTCCACAACACCAAGTGGTCAGCCTTTGTAGTTTTTCTATATTTGCACATATACAGCATAACATGAAAGAAAAAGAGGCTGTGAATTAGATGGAGTGAGGGAAAGGGATACAGAAGGGGTTAGAGGGAGGGGGTATGGGAGGTGGAGGGAGAAAGAGGAGGAGAAATAATATAATTTAATTAAAATAAAGATTATTAATACAAGAAAATGACCGCAACTGATAACGTCTTATACATGTTTTTCAGGGCCAGGCTAAGGCTTAGTGAGGTGCTCTTCTCAAGGGTCATGTGACAAGGGCAGGCAGTGAGTAGGGCCCTAACCAATCTGTCCTGCCAGGGAGCATCAGTGTCACTGCCTAGACCGCTCCAAGCTGCTACAACAAAGGCCTAGAGGCCTGAGATGCTCTCGCCTTTACTGAGCATCGAGGGCAGACTTATCCCTGGCTTCCCAGACTAAGGCACACATTTTCTTTGAGTCATAGTCACTGCATCCCTGGATTTCTCCTTTAGCTAGATCCAGGTAAGGGGTGTTTGTGCTGTTTCCACCTCTGGGGAATACTGTTAGCTACCCCTTCCCTGTCAGCTCAAACTTCTAGTAGGCTTTCTTCTCCAGGACCAAATCTCCGGTATTCACTGCCACACTGAGCTCACCAGCTGTCTCAGGAAGCCACACGAATCACAGCCACACCTCCTGCTATGTCTCCTCTGGACATTAGGGGGTCTCACCATCACCATGCATTTATCATGGATTTATTTATATTAGGGGCAGTAGGGACCTATAGAATTGGCGCTAGGCAGAAGGTGAGTCATGGTACATGTAAGTCATAGTAGGTAGACAGGATAGGGGAAACCTCTTGATGTCCATGGGGGTTGCTAAAGAGAGAAGTATTTTCCTTGAACAGCCCTGTGCCTCCCAATGTGGGCAGAACACACTGAAGCTCATGGCGCTAGGGTAGTTGGGAAGGGTACCCTAGACCTACCTAGCTGTGTGTTCTGGGTTATACATCATCCCACTTGTGGCTACCACCCCTGTGATCCTATATAAAACACAAAGGGCTTAGACTCCAGGCCTTGGAGAGACTGTATCAGGTCAAGGCCCTTTCTACATGTTGGTAGACCAGAAACAGAGGCAGGGAAAAGTGACATAATATTGACATAATATTGAAAATCTTTAATGTAAAACCAGAAACAATACCCTGGCTCCTCAGACAGCCCAAAGAAAGTTCATGTTGAAACTCGGCTTGGCCTAATAGAGGTCATAAAAGGCACGAAGGCGGGGTGGGGGGAATCAGTTGTAACAGTCTGCTTCCAGTGTGGCATGCATGATTACAACCCTACTGTAAGAGACGTGAACACTGAGAATCCTCTGATATACGTGAATGAAGCATTGCTCAAGGTCAGCAGCCAGTGAGTGTCAGGGGCAGGACCCGGGCTATTATTGTTTACCAAGATTCTCAGCTACCCAGCACACCCCACCATTTCTTCTTATTTCCTTTTACATGCCATGGGAAAGCCTCCAGTCAGTTCGTTTTATTCTAAAGAGAGAGCCTGTGCACACATCAGAAGGACTCGGCTCACAGCTGACAAGGAACTGCTGCTCCGTACAACTTTCCCTACTCAATCAGAAACCTGGGAGCCATTTTTACCAGCTTCATGGATGTAACAGAGACCAAGAAGATAATCAGTCGGCTTTCCTCTCAAAACAAACGTCTTCTCGTTGCATATCCCGTCCTTCTGAAGTCCACTGAGGGTTGTGAGTACCCTTTTAAGGACAGGACAGGTGGATTATATCACGTTAGCATGTGTTATGAATGGTGGTGTGACCCTGTCATCGCAGGACTTGAGAGATAGAGGCAGGAGGATAAGGAGTTCAAGGCCAGCCTCTACAACAGGGTAAATCTGAGACTAGCCTAGGCTAGTAAGGTCTTGTCTCAAAAGACAAAAACAAACCCAGGAACATACAAAACATGCTGACCATCAATCATTTTTTGACTATAAAAGTGGAAAGTTTATGTGGCCCAATCTGATAAATTGAACCTCAGAGTGAAGCTATTCACTCTGTGTTTGGCACAGTAATTTAGGCTTCAGACCACCAATGGTGCTTATCTAGTTTGAAGAAAGAAAATAGACTTTTTTTTTTTTTTTTTTTTTTTTAAAGAATTCCTAGAGGCAATTCAGGAAGACTGAAGAAGGTAATAAAAATGACTACTTCAGTCCAAACAGCAGTAAGAAGGACTGACTTGACTGAGTCTGTACTCGGATCTGAGCAGTCTGCAGACATTCAGAGTGGAAGTCCTTGTCCTGAAGCCCACTGTCTGAGAACACCAGGCCAGAGATCTGTAAACAAGAGTCGCCCACATCCAGATGAAGGCTGCGCTGCAGAGTTCCCATCCCAAGGATATCAATCAGAACCATCAACCCACGGACACAAAGAACCACTTTACAGAACTTAGGAGTTCTGGGTTTGACATGTTTTATTTGAAGCATTTAATAAAAGATTCAGGGAGAAAATGTTAGGTTCTTAGGCCTTACGAGAGGAGAATTCAGCACTTTAGAGATATTTATTTTATGTATATGGGTGTTTTGCCTGCATGTGACCATGTGTACCATGTGTGTACCTATGGAGTTAAGAAGAGGGTGCCAGATCCTCTGGGAGTGAAGTTACAGGTGGTTGTGAGCTACCATGTAGGTGTTGGGAACCAGATTTGGGTTCTTCGGAAGAGTAGTAGGCACTCTTAACCAGTGAGCCAGCTCTCCAGCCCCCTAACTTCTAACATTTTATATGTAACTCAGAGCACTTCATCCCAGAAAAAGATTAAAAGTAGACAGTGGACCGGAGTGGGAAGAGTTGGGTGAAGGATGGGAAAGGAGAATTTAGTGGGGCAGGAAGCAAGAATCTAGATTTGAGGGTTAAGTGAAGAACTTTCTAGTGTTGGAACTACTGAAGTCTAACAGACTCCCAGGATTATAAGTCCCAGTTTCTGAGGCTTTTCCTGTCATGTTTAGCTCACCTCCTGTCAGGGACTTTGAAGAAGGGGTGTCTGTGTTAGGAGAGGGGTGAATCCACCCTCTCCTGCAATTCTACGATTCCAGAAGCCCAAGGAGTCCAACTTTCCCAGGTGAAATTAAACATAACCAAGAGTCACTTGCAGCTTTTATTCTATTTTTAAAAAGGGAAGTTTCAATTCTAACTTCTTTATTTTTCTTATTTTTCCAAGATGAGGTTTCTCTGTGTAGCCCTGGCTATCCTGGAACTTACTCTGTAGACCAGGCTGGCTTTGAACTCACAGAGATTGGCCTGTCTCTGTTTTCTGAGTGCTGGGATTAAAGGCCTATGCCACTACTGTCTGGTCTCAATTTTAACTTTTTATGCTGAGAAATAACCAGGAACTTCTTTCAGAATCCTTAGCAACACGTTTACTATTTTTGTTGTTGTCTTGTTTTTTTGAGACAGGGTTTCTCTATGTAGCCCTGGCTATCTTGAACTCACTCTGTAGACTAGGCTGGCCTGGAACTCAGAGATCTGCCTGCCTCTGCCTCCCAGCGCTGGGAGTAAAGGCATGGTCCACCATGCCTGGGGCAATTGCAATATTTCTTACTCAATAATTTGTTTCAGATGCCAAGAGTATTATGGTTTGTTTGGGAAAAAAAAAAAAGTCTCATATAACCCCTGCCTGGCTTGAACTTGCTGCATTGCCAAGACCACCCAGGGTTTCTGAGCCTCCTGTTTCTACCTCCCAAGAGCTGCTATCACAGTGTGAGCCACCTTACCCAACAGACCGTGACTAAAACCACGTTACGGTTTTTCATTGCAGCTGTAGTATAAAGGCATAGTTTTAAGGCAGTGTTATTGTGGAATGAGACTGTATGGGTAGGCAGGGACCCACTGTCCTCCCATACACCACGCTCCCAAGATTCCACGAGGCACCAGGCTTCAAATTTACGTCTGACTTGTACAAATGAAGAGGGACCTTGGAACAGCTAGCTGTAGTTTGTAACCAGTTGCTTCATGCCTCAAAGGGACTGTTTTGAGACTTTTTACCGTTTATGCCTTGTTTTAGGTGGGGCAGAGTATACCAAAATGTATGTGTGTGTGTGGTCCACGTGCTCAGCCTTCGGAGGGTGCTCCTGTCTGTGAGCCTTCTCACTTTAGGCTAACGGCGGTGGGAAGACTAAGTGTGGACAGCTATTTCATTGCTGGGATTCTGGACTAAAGGGGAAGGACAGAAGCATTAACCCTCTGGATTGGACAGCAACAGGACCAGGGGGTTTGACATCTTGGAATTCAGTAGGGGAATGTGCTGTCTGTTGGACAGGCTGGAGCAGCTTCGATGCTAGGCTGGCCCCTGTCAGAGGCAGGTAAGTTCTGCCCTAAGACTTCATAGTAGATCAGGTCCCCGGTGATAGTTAATACGAATGTCAACTGGACAGGCTGTAGAGTCACCAAGAAAACCAGCCTCTGGTCCTGTCTGTGAGGGACCATCTCACATTAGGTAATGGAGTGGGCAACACTATTTGACGTGCTGGGTCCTGCACTCAAAGAAGCATCAGCATGCATCATTTACTTCTGGACCGTGGGTACCACGCCAGCTGAGCATCAGCATGCATCATTTACTTCTGGACCGTGGGTACCACGCCAGCTGAGCATCAACATGCATCTTTTACTTCTGGACCACGGGTACCATGTCAACCGTGTCTTCTAGTTCCTGCTACCCTGACTTCCCAGCATGACAGACTGCAAAGCTGCTTTTGTCAGGCAAACACAGTAACACAGTGTTAGCATTCTGTCTAAACTCCACCCTACTGGCAACAGCCAGGTATGCTCTACCCCACAGTTGCCTGGTACTATAAAAGGGGCTGCTTGTCCCCCCCTTGCTTCTCTTGACTTCCTGTCTCTTCTCTCCCCATTCCTTCCCCCCTCCCTTCACATGCTCATGGCCGGCCTCTACTTCTCTACACACATAACACTCTTTCTGTCTCTTTCTCTGTCTCTGTCTCTGCCTTTCTCTGTCTCTACTGCCCTCTCAACTTCCCTCCTCATGCCTGGAATAAACTCAGGGGAAGGATGCCTCAGCATGGGCCCGCAGAGGCATCCCTTCCCCCACACCTAACTGCACATCCACCAAACATATTCCTTTTCTTCTTATCTTTTTTATAAAACACAAAACACATGAGAAAATCTGTCTCTGGTAAGAATTTGGTGCGGGGGGGGGGGTGTCGAAAACATATGCTGCAGTGTGTTTTGTTTTGTCTTGTTTGGAGTCAGGGGCTCACTCTCTAGCCCAGGCTAGTGTCACATGTATGTGTCACATGTATGGCGATCTTCCTCTTTTTGTCTCCGGAGTGCCAGGATCACAAGCCTGAGCCACCGTGTCTGGCTGGTGTGGCCTTTGTAATGGGCCAGCGTTCTCCAAATCCTCATCCAAGTTCAAGATGGAAGCTGACTAAAGCATGCGTTCTGATGGCTTCAGCCTTGGGAAGATGCTGAGAAGATGGGAAGGCCAGGCCCTGGGAACAGACAGCCTTAGAACAAAGCTGAGGACACCATCTGGGAGCTAAGCAACCTGGGCAAGTGACCTGCCCTCTCCAAGACAGTTTCCTTGTCTATTAAATGAGCAAATACCATTTATTGCCATTAAGTCATTAGCTCTTTAATAAAACTGGCCCAGAGCAACTCAATAGAATGAAGATGTTTTTGTTATTTTTAAGTTGATGAAGATTCATACCGTGATGTCATTTCTCACGGCGATGCTCACTGTCCCCAGGCCATTGGTGATATTTACCCACAGCGTGAGTGAGTGTCCCTGAGGCCAGCTAGGTCATGACAGTGGAAACTGTCAGGTAAGTCCAAGGGACAGTATTGCCTGTATCCAGCTGGGGCCACCAGGGCTACCAGGGCCACCAGGGCTGCTGTCCTTTGCTCCAGGCTCTCTAGGCACCCAGGGAGGTATTTTATTACACTTTTTCAGAATTCCAGACTTAGCCAGAAGAAGGCACCCAGGAACAGAAACACTATACTACACTACACTACACTACACACACACACACACACACACACACACACACACTCACTCACTCACTCACTGGCTCACTCACTCACTGGCTCACTCACTCACTCACTCACTCACTCACTCACTGGCTCACTCACTCACTCACTCACTCACTCACACACTCACTCACACACTCACTCACACACTCACTCACTCACTCACTCACTCACTAGCTCACTCACACACTCACTCACTCACTCACACACTCACTCACTCACTCACTAGCTCACTCACTCACTCACTAGCTCACTCACTCACTCACTCACTCACTCACACACTCACTCACTCACTCACTCACTAGCTCACTCACACACTCACTCACTCACTCACACACACACTCACTCACTCACTCACTCACACTCACTCATTCACTCACTAGCTCACTCACTCACTCACTCACTCACTAGCTCACTCACTCACTCACTCACTCACACTCACTCACTCACTCACTAGCTCACTCACTCACTCACCCACTCACACACTCACTCACTCACTCACTCACTCACCCACTCATTCACTCACTCACTCACTCACTCACTCACTGGCTCACTCACTCACTCACTCACTCACTCACTCACTCACTGGCTCACTCACTCACTCACTCACTCACTCACACACTCACTCACTCACTCACTCACTCACTCACTCACTAGCTCACTCACACACTCACTCACTCACTCACTAGCTCACTCACTCACTAGCTCACTCACTCACTCACTCACTCATTCACTCACACACTCACTCACTCACTCACTGACTCACTAGCTCACTCACACACTCACTCACTCACTCACACACACACTCACTCACTCACTCACACTCACTCATTCACTCACTAGCTCACTCACTCACTCACTCACTCACTAGCTCACTCACTCACTCACTCACACTCACTCACTCACTCACTAGCTCACTCACTCACTCACACACTCACACACTCACTCACTCACTCACTCACCCACTCACTCACTCACTCACTCACTCACTCACTCACTCACTGGCTCACTCACTCACTGGCTCACTCACTCACTCACTCACTCACTCACTCACTAGCTCACTCACTCACTCACTCACACACTCACACACTCACTCGCTCACTCACTCACTCCAGGTTTAAATTTAAACAATCTTCATTGTTTTTAAGTGTACACCACTATGCCATAAGGCACATTGAGGTTAAAAGGTGTTTAACCTTAGGAAACTGAGAGCATTCAGTGTGTTGTACAACCTAGGCAGCTCCAGAAGTCCCCAACTGGTGACACTGAAGCTGCACCCACTGAACAGTTAACTGCCCACCTCTTCCTCCCCGGTCCCTGGAAGCCACCATTCTGCCTCTTGCCTATGTAAAGTGGACTACTCAAAGTATGCCATATAAGTGGCACAATAGAGTGTTTGTCTCTGTGGCTGGGCCATTTTACTTAGCATAATGTCCCCAAGGTCTGTCCATGATGTAAGCTGGTATCAGATTTCCTTCCTTTTTTAAGGATGAATAATGTTTCAGTGTACATATGGCATACTTTGTGCATTAATTGTCCATGGGCACCTGTAGCTGCAGCGAACAATGTTATGAGCATGGGTGTGGGTGTGTAACTATGTTTGTGTCCTTGCCTTCAATTCATTTCAAAATGCTTCCAGAAGTGGGACTACTGGGTCATATATATATATATATATATATATATATATATATATATATATATATATATGTGTGTGTGTGTGTGTGTGTGTGTGTGTGTGTGTGTGTGTATGTTATATATATACACATATATACATATATATGACTAGTCATATAATGACTTATATATTAATTTTATATTATATATAGCATTTATATTACATATATTGAGGCTTCCTACAGTGCTTTCCATAGCTATAGTGACATTTTACATCCCAACCAGCCACCCAGCCATGTTACGTCTTTCTCTACATCTTTATAGACACTCGCTATTTTCTGAGGTGTATCCATAACTAAGAGCTATTTTAATAGATCTAAAGTGCATCCCACTGAAGCACTGATTTGCATTTCCCTGGTCAGCACACACCGACTCTCTTCAGTGCTCACTGGGACCTGTGGCTCTTCTCTGTCGAAGGATCTATCCAAGCCCTTTGTCCATGTGTTAATCCAACTGCTTTGCCCTTCCTTGCCTGATTCTATGTCTTGACACAGCCCGATGGAGTGCCAAACTGCATTCCATCACATTTTTCAGTATCCCAAGCCTCACATCTCGGGGTGCTAAGCCTATATAACCCACAGCGTCTCATCAGGGAACTTTAAATTCTGAGGCACATGCCTGAATTTTGGTTTATGGCAGAGTAAGTTATTAAAAAAGCAAAACAAAACACCTCCAAATTTCAGGAGTTGGTAATCAGTATAGTCACTGCCTTTCGAGGGGTCTTGCCCACCACTACCTGCTGCTGAGACAGTGAGAGGAGATTAAATCTCAGAAGGTCCAACTCTAGAGAGGATCCAGGGAGAGGAAAGGAATGTCAAAGGCAGGCCCGCCCCAATCCTGTTACAAAGTCTGGATATTTCCCGACAACGCTGGGAGTTAACGTCGTGCACGTATTGGAACATCCGTCCTAGAGGAGGCCCAGGAAAGGAGAGGCAGAAGAACCCTAGTGCCATCTAAAAGCCTGCAGGCTAAGTGTGCAGAGAGTGGGGGTGGGGTGGGGGCTTTGTCCTCCTGGCTCCTTGTGGCTTGGGAGAGGGTCTATGCTTTCCTGTGGCCCAGAATCTCTCTGGGAAATGGAAGCTTGGGCTAGTGCAGAGGTTCTCAGCCAGGGTGAACCTCATCTTCCCTTCTCATGGCTCATATAGGGATTCTGGCTCCAGCTATTCTGTGAGCTGACATTCTGGAGGCTTGCACCCTACTCTAACACACACACTGGTGAAGACCTGTTCTAGGCTCCCCGGAGTTTCCTTCCTCAAGTGTAGTTCTTATAATCTACGATTATCCGTGGAGCATTTAATGTATTCCAGACAGTCCTGACCTCACACAGCCTGGGAGGCATCAACTTGTGCCAACCCCCAAAAGTTAGCAGGGCTGGTTCCCTTTTCCTGGGAACTAAAGAGGAAACCAGTTCTGACCCCGCGTTCCCAGATGAGGCTGTTCTCTCCTACTCCACAATGCCAGATGAATGCGTTCTGGGCGATTTCTAATGTGGAGTGCCCATTGAATAAAATCAGCAGCTGGCAGGAGAGAAAGCCAGGTCGCTAGTAGGTGGCCAGCTGGGGTGCAAGTAAGATCAGCTCACTGGGTCTTTTATTCAGGGTACAAGGGTACCTGGTGTCCTGACGGGGAGCAGAGCTTGCCCATGCTAAGGTCTACACTCACCCCCTCCTGCTTCCATCTCACTCTGTTGCCCAGGAAGTCCTGACTTTATGGCAAGCTTCCTGTCTCTAGCTGGGAATATAGGTGGAAGCTGCCATGGTGGCCGGGCGCCCATTTTCTGGCTCAGCTGGGAATGGGAGTGGCTTTACAGTTTGCAGGCCCAACCAGCCAGCCTATGCTTGGAAAGAGGGGCCAACCTGCAACTAAAGAGACACCAGAATGGCTGAGGGAGACTGGGGGTCACTTTTGGGAGCCACGGTGGTTGGGGTAGTTAGCTAGAAAGTCCTGCAGCTGCTTGTCTCTCTCCTTTCTTCTCTCTTTCCCACCCTGCTCCTCATCTCCCTTTGGGTTTTATCTCAGCTGCAGCTCCCACTGTTAGCTGAAGTTCCCCCTAATATGTCCCATGGGATTTCACTCCGGAGGCCTTCACCTCTAAATGCTGTCTTCTGATTCTCCATCTTTGGTTTGAGTGAGCCCAGCTAGGACGGTATGCACATAGCATCCAGCCATGGAAAGGGGGTGGGGGACTCCTCAGTGAAAACAACCCGAACCTGGGATCTGTGAAGAGCTAGCTTCCCCCACCCCTCCTCTCCTTAACTGCAATCTAAGGTCTCTGGTTGGGTTTGTGGGAGTTTGTTGGCACTTACTTTGCTGGACAATAAAGGTGTGTGCTAAGTGCCAGGACTGGTGAGTGTGAGCGTGTGCTGTGTGTGTGTGTGTGTATTGTAGGAGGAATCAAAGTTTTAGTTTGCATTTCAGATGGAAATCTCCCAGAAGCTGAAGAGTTGGGCACTACAACTACAGTGATCCACTATCTCCATCTAGTGGCCAGAGCAGAAATTCATGGTTCCAGTCTTGCACGTATCAGACAGACCTGGTCTCATGCATACATAGATGGGATGCCCATGCTAATATCTGACCATTTACACAACTCAGATCCAGACTAAGATTTGGTTCCCTGTCATTTTCTGGGCCCCAGTTTCTTCAATGCAAGATGCACGAGTTCGTTGCCATGGTGATTTTGGAAGCCCGTGTTCTTGGACTCCACTGTGGAGCAAGCTGGTGTGGTCACCCACTGAGCAGGGGCCTGAGCATCCCCACTGCTAACAGGCTCACAGGAGCTGCTGTGATGGAGACCAGTCTTGGAGACATCGGGTCTCCCTGATGTCAGTACATAGGAGACACATGGAGGGAGTACCGGGGACACAGAACAGACCGGGGCCTGGATAACGACGACCAGTGACTCTTCCTGATTACCATTTTGATTACATTTGGAATGAACTAAAACCCACAGATGAAGGGCACGTTAGAGCCACCTTCTTCAGGATCCCAGCGCATACTCAAGATGAGCTGAGATGTCCAGCTACCGACTCCTTGGACTTTCTATTCATAGTCAGCCATTGCTGGATTAGCTGGACCACACCCTATGAATCATTCTAATAAATCCCTCTTATATAACGGGGTTCATAGTATATATATATATATATATATATATATATATCATATGTATTCATTCTCTAAGTTCTGTTACTCTAGAAAGCCCTGACTAAATACATTGAGTGCGTCAAGGGGAAAACAGTTGCAGGGTGAGCTCTGACACTGAGCAGAGAGGACAGCCAAGTCCCAGAGAGGATAGCCAAAGCTGGTTCCTGGGGTTGCTCAGTCTTCTTGTCAGGGTGAAAACTCAAATCTAGGTGTAGTATCGTGCACAGGGAAAGCTGGGAAAGAGCTTAGAGCGTTAAAGGTTCAACCATTTTTAATAAAAGACTCATTTATTTAATGTTCACTGTAGCTGTCTTCAGACACACCAGAAAAGGGAATCAGATCCCATCACAGATGGTTGTGAGCCACCATGTAATCGCTGGGATTTGAACTCAGGACCTGTGGAAGAACAGTCAGTGCTCTTAACCACTGAACCATCTCTCCAGACCTCAACCACTGCTTTGAAGACGAGATGAACACAGAAAGGTTGGATGACTTTCTCCAAGCCACACAGATACAAGTAGCTTTTACTGCCGGCTCTACACACAGCCTCGCTCCACTTCTGGATCTCAGAGAAACCTGGCCCAATCAAAGTGGACTCTCCGGCCAGTTCGATGGTGCTCAGCCCGAGCTCACTGCCCCATCCCCTCGATTGTCCCTACCTTTCACCAAGGGGAAGAAGCAGTCCATCTCCACGCTGCTTCGCGAGTGTGAGATGCACAGGGCGCTGCTGGGGACCAGGCCTTCCTGTGGGGGGCTCCGCTCTGTGGTGCGGACCAGACACCAGCCAGGCCTCTCACTTGGTCGTTCCAGCAGCTCCACAGTCTGCCCAACCTGGATGCTCAGCTCACTGCTGTGGCCTGCGCTGAAGTCCTGGAGGACCACGGTCAGCTCGCATCCGCCTGAGAGCTTTGGTGGTGGTGGTGGTAGAGGGGTAGAGTGTGTGTGTGTGTGTGTGTGTGTGTGTGTGTATGTGTGTGTATGTGTATGTATGTGTGTGTATGTGTGTGTGTATGTGTGTGTGTATGTGTGTGTATGTGTATATATGTGTATGTGTGTGTATGTGTGTGTATGTGTGTGTGTATGTATGTATGTGTGTGTATGCATGTGTGTGTGTATGTGTGTGTGCATGTGTGTGTGCATGTGTGTGTGTGTGAATGGGCAAGAGGGGAGAAGGCAAAGAATGGATGAGAGAATGGGAGGAGAAAGGGGGAGGAAAGATGTGAGAGGGTGGAAAATGTTTGGAACAAACAGGCAGGAAAAAGAAAAGAAGAAAAAGTAATTAGCACAGTGTCATTGGCCACTCTGATGATACAGGGCTTTCATTATAATTCCCGGCCACCTTAGCGTCTCTTCTATTACTTCTTTGCCAAGCTTCTTGCCAACTGTGCCTCTAAACCCTTTCCTGTGTGCCCTGTCTTCCATACCTCTTCCTTCCATACCCCATCCTGGTCCCCACTGACACCCCTCAGACACAGATGTGCTGGTGTTTGTTTCTGATTCACTCTCACTGGACTCTAGGTGATGTTTGGGAATAATTCAAGGCATGGTGTCCCTTTGTTCTAACCCACAGAGCTTCCTTCGTCTTCACCCCTCCCTGGAGCCACAAGCCTAAAGCAGGCTGTGCTAACACAAGAGAGAACGGGGCTTTGCTCACAGGCATCTGCCTGGCCCCTGGGGACCACGGAGTGGGATGAGAAGGGAGAAGAGGAACCATGCCTTATTTAGGAGCAAACAGACTGTTCTCTATGCTAAAATGACCTACATTTCCCTACTGCAGGGGTGGGGGTGCGGAAGCATAGAATGGGCGAGAAACCCTAGAGGGCAGGAACAGGTCCACTCTTCACCTTGGATCCCTTCCTCCCTTGCCTTGGCCTCACATCCATAAGAATCATTTAAGTTTGTATCATGCTCACAGAGTGGAGCTCAGAGCCGCCAGCCTGGAATAGTAGCTGTTCGAAGAGCCATTGCAAAAGGCAGGGAACAGAAGGATGAGGAAAGAGGCCCAGCCTGTCAGCCTCCAAGGGTCAACCTAAATGTCCATTCATATAATATTGCCTTTGGGGCATTCAACTTCAATCTGTGAAGCTCTGATCAAGGGATTTGAACTATCTATAGTGGCATCTATACCAACACGGCCACCCAGGCAGCCACATCTATACCAACATGGCCACCCAGGCAGCCACATCTATACCAACATGGCCACCCAGGCATGCCCATCCAGGTCATATTCTTCTAGGGGACACTTCTACTGGAGGGAGGGTAGGTATCATTATGAGAGTGGGGGATTAACCACCCCACTTTTTTTGCTGACCAGAGCAAAACCTTAGCTACTAAAGGGGTTTGAATGTCAGAACATTTGGACTGAGCAGATGGCTCAGTGGGTAGGGTGCTTGCCACACAAGCATGGGGACCTGAGTCTGGATGCCCAGCATCCATGGAAGAAGCCAGCCAAGGTAATGAATTTCTATAATCCTAGAGACAAGAGGATCCTCTGACCTTGCTAGACAGACAGACCAGTTAACTGGCAAACTGAACTTCAGTCAGAGGCCATGTCTCAGAAAACAAGGTGAAGAATAAGAGGAAGACAGCTGACACTGACCTCTGACCTCCAGATGTCACATATGGGTGAGCACACTTTCATACTACACATACACACACACACACACACACACACACAGCTGACACTGACCTCTGACCTCCAGATGTCACATATGGATGAGCACTCTGATAAAACACACACACACACACACACACACACACAGTCATCAGACTAAGGCTGGCTGGCAATTGGCATCACCCTTATCTAAGGAGCAGAGAAGCTGTGCTAAATACATCCCATGGGTGGGCAAGGTACTGCCCACCAGCCCAGACCAGGAAGGGAAACCTGTAGGGCAGAGGTGGACAGGGAAAGAGACAGAGGAATGGTCGCTGGCTCATCTGCTCGACTTAACTTCCTTGACCCCAACAAATGAGCACACAGCCCCTTCCCCTACTTTCCTGGTGTTATCTTCCCAGAGACAGCCAGTGAAGGTTGTTGTGGGAGGAAATAGCTCACATCAGGATGTGAAAGTACACTAGGGAGCCATCCCAGCTCAGAAGCCTGTATGTGTAAGCCCAGAGATGCTCTGATCTTAGGCTATGGATGGGAGCTCATGAGGTGCGGATTCCTGGGCTGTGCTTCCCTTGACCAAGCCCCAACCGTGTATTATAACTGAGTAGGCTGGGGCTAGGAATCCAAAGATGTGATTATGGAATGTAGGTCTCTGGAACGCTGAGAAACAATTGCTGGAGGGTTTTCTATAGACCTCTAGTATGAATCCCACACGCCTTAAGACTTTGCAACACAGGGCACACTTATTTCAGGGATGTGCCCATGCTTGGCAGTAGTGAAGCAATGATCTAGGCCCCTGATTCTTGGGGTGGCCAATAATAGTCCCCCCTGATGGATTTTAGAATTCTCTATAATAAGTATTTAGCACTGTCCTCTATATCATGGAAACACAGTTCCACCCTGGTATTCTAGTTCAGGTTTTTTTCTATTTCCTGGTTTCAGCCCATTACATTGATTCCTTCTTTCACAGATGGACTCAGGATAGTGGGGAAGAGGCTCAAGACTATGTGTCTTCATAGCACACACCTGACCGCAGGCCAGCAAAGACAACCATTACGGCTCAAATGTGCACGCACACCTCGCCTTGATGGCTAGCTCAAAAGGATTTAGCACACCAGGTCGCACCCTGTGGGGATAGAGATGCAGACTGTCTGCAGGGGGACTGGGTTGGGACAATTGCAGAAGCCATACTGGGCAGAGCTGGCCCTTAAACGGTTCCTTCCCACGTCTTCCCACAGCACCAGGAAGGTGTCAGGCTACGCCGGGGAGTCCAGCTCACACCTGAGCAGCGCTGTTCAGGACTCCAGTCAAGAGCAAAGAGGACGAGAGAACCTGGCACACTCACGGTCCTTACACGTGACCCATTCATGATTTCCTGACTGTGAGACTCACACCCATGGAAGTTAATCTCAAGACAGTGTGACTCATTAACCAATAAAACCAACTCCCCTCGCTACACCTGCCACATTTCTCAGTGTTTTGTGTGTGCACGTTGTGTGTAGAGGTCAGAGGACAACTTAGTGAGGTTGGTCCTCTCCTTCCACCTTCTGGGGTCTGGAGTCAGGGTGTCAGGTTCGTGTGGCAGCACATTTACCTGCTGAGCCATATCCCCACCCTACTCTTTCTGTCTAGACAGATTTCCCATCTCTGATTGGTCCTGTGCATCAGCAGGTTTCCCCGACGCCCAGGGAACCTCAGGTTCACGTTGTTTCTTCCTCTTTCTGTCAGTAAGAATGGTGTGTGGCCTTCCACTCCACACTCTCCTTGCTGCTTCACCCCCACCCCCCGGCTCTCTACCACCGAACCCCCATCACATCTGGAAAGTTCTCACTCTCTTAACTAAATCTCTGGTCTCAGGAACTTGAATCATCTTTGTATTTATGTAGCATCCCTGTTTTAATCCTTTTCTTCTCTATAGTCTCTTTATTATTATTGTTTTATTTTCTGTATATGAGTACACTGTAGCTGTCTTCAGACACACCATAAGAAGGCATTGATCCCATTACAGATGGTTGTGAGCCACCATGTGGTTGCTGGGATTTGAACTCAGGACTTGTGGAAGAGCAGTCAGTGCTCTTAACCACTGAGCCATCTCTCCAGCCCCTCAAACTTCCCTCTCCCCCCAATAGCCTCCTAAGAACTATTTTAATGCGGTCATGGGCAAACTCCTTGGTTTTTCCTCTGTGTTTCTTTGTATAATTGTTCTCTCATGGCCTCTCTTACGTCTACAGAATGAATGCCCCTCACACCTGACATTGTTTTCAGTGTTTCTGTTCGAAGATAATCCCTTTGTAACTTCTGGTTTTCCCTTTCCTCTGACAGCTTTCTTTCCTTCGATGTGTCTGCTGCTGCACACAGCTTGCCTTCTGCTTTTCTTCTCTTGACTCACTAACCACGGAGATGTGGACAGCCTGCCGTGAAGGCCACCCACTTCTCCTTGCTTGCCCACTACCTCTGTCTCTTGCTCACCGAATCCTTCCCATGGGTAGAGTCAGTCTAAACCCAGGCAGGCAGCGACAAAGCAGGCTGCACGGATGCTGAGGTCCCCACCCCAATCTCTTCTCCAGTTCTTCCACACAGACATATTTCTCCAGCTAGCTTTGCTTGTGAGCTTAGGTAGCATTATTCCGTGCCAGCTTACCCTTCCCCCTGTTCCTGGCTCTGCACTCATCTCCTCTGGGTGCATGTTAACTCTCTCTTCTGCAGTTGGTGGCCTCTCCACAGACAACACATGGAGTGTCAGCCTCTCCCTCTGTCCACAAAAGGACAAACCAGTCACTAGTTCCTGCTGAGCCAACCTTCTCTGCCTACTCCAGTGTGGGTGTGGACTGGCATGCTGTTGACTTCTCAAGATGACCCACTGTTGTTTTTTGGCTCTGTGGGGTATACTTGGGTCCCCTCTCCACATTCTCTGTTGACATCCAGGGTGTTCAGAGAAGATGTCCGTCCTCCCCCCCCCCCCCGGCTTCCCACAGAAGTCTCTGGTGACTCTTTAGGCCTCAGGAAGCCCTATCACTCTCTGGTCAAGATGGTGAGACTGTATCATATTTTTCATGGTATGTATATCTTGCTGTCTGCTGTGGATGCTTACCTTCTAGTTAAGCTCTATTCAGGAGTCTAAGGAAGGACATACTAGGGTCCAATAGGACTTCAGCATGAAGTCACGTGTGCTTTGCTTACTCTTTTTTTTTTTTTTTAAATCCCCCAATTTCAAATCCTCATTTCTAGAATCTTTCCATTTTACTCTGGTTGCCAGTGAGTCCTGGCTGGCCTCTCATCTGTTTGATCTCCTGGAACCGCAGCTCAATATGGTTGTGAGCTGCTGTGTGGTTGCTGGGAATTGGACCCAGGTCCCCTGGAAAAGCAGCCAGTGCTCTTAACCATTGAGCCACCTCTCTAGCTCCTCGGCTAAAACTCTTCAGTGCTGTCTACCTGCATTTTCTTTCTTTCTTTTTTAAAAGATTTATTTGTTTATTTTTTGTAGACAAGTGCTCTATCTGCATGTACACCTTCGTGCCAGAAGAGGGCATCAGACCTCATTACAGATGGTTGTGAGCCACCGTATTGCTGGGAATTGAACTCAGGACCTCTGGAAGAACAGTCAGTGCTCTTAACCACTGAGCCATCTCTCCAGCCCACACTACCTGCATTTTCTTAGACTGCCTGCTGAGAGTGCAGCTCCCATCTAGTCTTGGCCCACATTTCCCTTCTCTTTTCTTGCTGGACATTTCTATTCTGTTCCTATGCTGATTAATCTCATGGCTTCCTCTACCTTCTGCAGCCTGCCTGTTAGGACCGTCCTGTACAGCTGCTCGCCTGGCCTTCTTTCCAGGACTCCTCATACAGGGCCACTTTGGAGCCACCTCTGATAGCCCATCTGTATATAAGGGGCTGAGGAGGGACTGAATGAGAGTAACGGGCACAGGTCATAAAAGGGTAGGAACTGAAGAGCTTTCCAGTTCTAATGCTGTCATGGGAGTTTTGCTTTTGGTGGTGGGTAACTGCATAAAATATCTTTGATTCTGAAATGTAAATTTAGTGCAAAGTTTTATAAAGTTAAAAAGAAAGAAGGAACAAAAAGGAAGAAAGAAAAAGAAAAAAAAAGAAGGAAAAAGGAAGAAATAACTGCTCTGCTTAGCTCTATTTCTGCTTGCTTAGCATTTGGAGGTGAAATGAAACCTCTTCTTAACAAACAGTAGGAAGCTGGGCAGTGTTGGCACCCGCCTTCAATCCTAGCACTTGGGAGAAAGAGGCAGGCAGACTTCTGAGTTTAGGGACAGCCTGGTCTACACAGAGAAACCCTGTCTTGACAAACCAAATGAGCTGGATCGCCCCAGGGAGCTTCCTGAACTGTGGGACACAGTTTTTCCCAGATGGCTGTCAGGGGCACCAGGGAACCAGGCAGCGCTCCGCTG
Organism: Micromys minutus; assembly: GCF_963924665.1. Taxonomy (NCBI): domain Eukaryota; kingdom Metazoa; phylum Chordata; class Mammalia; order Rodentia; family Muridae; genus Micromys; species Micromys minutus. The sequence goes on along the minus strand of NC_137976.1, from coordinate 58,769,129 downwards.
TGCTCCCTACAGTTGTCATCTCAGAGCCACACTGTCTCTGCTTCTACGTGTCCCCCAACCCCCCTAAGGTTCAGAGCCCTCACCAGCTGTGTGGTCAGGGGCAAATAACTCAAATCTTTTTGTCTCAGTTTCCTCATCTGCAGAATGGGTATAACAACAGTGGTAACCTCATAGGCTGTCTAGAAAATTAAATGTGACCATAAGACCTGGAGAGGTGGCTCAGTGGTTAAGAGCACTGACTGTTTTTCCAGAGGTCCTGAGTTCAATTCCCAGCAACTACATGGTGGCTCACAACCATCTGTAATGAGATCTGATGTCCTCTTCTGCTGTGTCTAAAGACAGCTACAGTGTACTCACATACATAAAATAAATAAATCTTTAAAAAATGAATTAAAAATTCTCACTGAATTAAAAAAAAGTGAGCATAATTGTAAAACACCCTGGACAGTGTTGTTAGCTCTTATACTGCCTAAAAATCAAGTTCTGACCTCTCATGGTGGCACATGCCTTTAACAACACTTAGGAAGCAGAGGCAGGTGGATTTCTGTGAGTTCAAGGCCAGCCTCATCTTCATAATGAGTTCCAGGTCAGCAGTTCTACATAGCAAGGCCCTGTCTCAAAAAAATAAAAATCATTCTGGAAGTAATCATTTATTATTGTTTAAATGTGAGTAATAAAGGAAGATGACAGAAAATAAATCAATTTTCCATGGCACGATATTTGAGACTAGACTGTGCTAACTGCATATTTTATATGCATAAATTTATTATCAAATGAGTCCTTTTTTTCCTGACTCAGTGTCTAGGGAAGGTGACTTGGACACATTTGCAAGCTCCCCACATGAGCACATAGAGATTAGTAGGACCCAGAAGCCCTTTAGGGAAGGCCGAGCTTCTCTGGTCTCTTCACGTGCACTGCTGCCCCAGGTGAAGATGCTCCCTTCTCCTAGGGGTTCAGCACTTATTCTCTTACCCTACAGTACCTGAGGATGACCACTCTGACACCTCCACCAAGGACAGAGGAGGACTGTGCTTAAGTCAGGAGCCCTCCTCTCCCCACTAACGCCCTTTCTCTGATTTCCCCACAGTGCTAGGCTACGATAAAACCAGAGTTCACACAGACCAACGTCTACAGAGGGTGATGGGGAGAGGCAGATCTGGCCTTAGGAACGTGTGAGGTGGAGCATGCCTACTTGGCAAAGTTTCAAGGGCGCAAAGACTTTCTCCAAACTTCCTGCTAAATACCCGCTTCCACCAGCAGAGGGCAGAAGCACTTAGCTAGGCAATGCCTGGCATTGAATTGGCACCTGAGGGCACATCTGTGACTCTGAGCATCAGCAATCTTCCAAAAGAGGAATTCTTTACAACAACAACACAAAAAGCTTCCTTAAAACTAAAACCTAAGAATTCAAGAGGAGAATGGTTAAGTCATTATGATACACCCAGTAAGTGGATGATGAATTAGCTGTTACGTTATATATTTATTAGTTTTTTGTTTTATAAACATTGGTTGGTATTTTGCCTGTATCATCTATCTATCTATCTATCTATCTATCTATCTATCTATCTATCTATCTATCTATCTATCTATCCATCCATCCATCCATCCATCCATCCATCCATCCATCCATCCATCCATCCATCTATCTATCTATCTATCTATCTATCTATCTATCTATCTATCTGTGTGAGGGTATCAGAGCCCCAGGAATTGGAGCTACAGATGGTTGTGAGCTGCCATGTGGGTGCTGGGAATTAAACCCAGGTCCTCTGGAAGAGCAACGAGTGCTCTTAACTGCAGCCCCCTATTTTCATTTTTTTTTCAAGGCAGGGCTTCTCTGTGTAGTTGTCCTGGAACTTGTTCTGTAGACCATGCTGTCCTTGATCTCACAGAGATTCTCCTGTCTCGGCGTGTGTGACAGCCCTGCCCAGCTCCAGTCATGAGATTTTTAAAAGTTTTAATTTAAAAAGTATTCTGTTTTATGTGTATGAGTATTGCTTACGTGTATGCCTGTAGCATGTGCATCCGGGTAACTACAGTTATGGATAGTTGTGAACTACGTGTTGGGGCTTTTGGAATTAAGCCTGAGTTCTTTGCAAGAACAATGAGTACTCTTATCTGGTAAGCCATGTCTCCAGCCCAAAATAAATTTGGGGGTTTTCTTTATGAGACTGGGCGTTACTGTGCAGCTCTGGTTGCTTTGGAATTTGCTATGTAGACCAGGCTGGCCTTGTACTTACAGAGATGTACCTGACTCTGCCTCCTGAGTGCTGGCATTAAAGGTATGTGCCACCACACCCGGCTCAGCCATCAGAGGCTTTGAAAGCTTTGGAATAGCATAGAACTGTGCATCTTACAGAAGTACACACAAACCAAGAACAGTATACAAAGTCACACCTATAGTTAAGTGACGAACATTGTCATTCACAGGAGCAGATGACAACGTTAGTCTTGGCTTTTTAGGCACAGCCCTTAGGGAATTTCCCAGATGCTCTCTTTTTTTTTTTTCCAGTCCTGTCCAGTGTTTCTCACCTCCCCACTAGTTTTATAACAAAAGGAACAATAACATAGACAGCAAAAGCAAAGCAACAGTCTTAACTAGGAGGAGAAACTGCAGCTATTCTAAGAAGGCAAGCTAGGTGTGTGTAATAATACTCTCCCAACGCCTCTACCCACCCACTTCCCCTTTTCCATGGCTGGTGATACCTCCACATGGTGGCTTCAGATTGCCTCTAAACCCACGAGCTGCCATACTGGGAAACTCAGATGAGCTCTTTGGAAATTAAGTCATTTTACAATGTATTGCAGTGGCTTATCTTGAATTGGTTATAATGCCAGGCAAATGGAAAAAGCAACATTAGGACCCAGGAATATTATCACACAGCTCCGGGACTTCTTCAGTTTGCACGGTTGCCCACAGAGCTCCGATTCGTGATGAGCGTACTCTGTGCGCTTCAGGCGACAGGAGCTTTTTCATCTATTGTTTTCTACAGGGCTTGCGGGGCTCCATGGCCTCGAAGGCCTCAGGGACTGCACAGTAATAGATGGAAGGTGAATTGGGAGGCCTCAGAGCTGTACAGGGCTCCTTCTGCATGACTCTGACTCTGTCCTTTCCCTTCTCTAGACTCGAATCCTCATTCTTAGGAGAAGAAGTTGGACTCGGGGCCCTATTAGCTTTAGCATTCCCCAAGTAGACTGTTTCTGCATTCAAGGCAGAAAACAGCCCCGTTTAACCACCTTGAGCACTTTACATGAATGTGTTGTATCATTCGCTAACTACAGCTGCATCACAACGAAAGATCAAATTGCATAGAAGTCGTCTGTGCTTAAATTTGTCCATCTCCTGAGTCTAGAGCCATGCTTGGCATGTAGCACATACTCAGTGAATACCTACTGAGCGCACCTGTGAGTGTGTCTCCTGCTGGCTGCAATGCTGAGTGCTCCCACTGGCTGCAACACTGAGTGCTCCCACTGGCTGCAACGCTGAGTGCTCCCACTGGTTGCAACACTGAGCACCCCCACTGGCTGCAATGCTGAGTGCTCCCACTGGCTGCAACACTGAGCACCCCCACTGGCTGCAATGCTGAGTGCTCCCACTGGCTGCAACACTGAGTGCTCCCACTGGCTGCAACATTGAGTGCTCCCACTGGCTGCAACACTGAGTGCTCCCATTGGCTGCAACATTGAGTGCTTGCTCCTACTGGCTGCAACATTGAGTGCTCCCACTGGCTGCAATGCTGAGTGCTTTCACTGGCTGCAACACTGAGTGCTCCCACTGGCTGCAACACTGAGTGCTCCCACTGGCTGCAACACTGAGTGTTCCCACTGGCTGCAACACTTGCTCCCACTGGCTGCAACAATGAGCACCCCCACTGGCTGCAATGCTGAGTGCTCCCACTGGCTGCAACATTGAGTGCTTGCTCCTACTGGCTGCAACATTGAGTGTTCCTACTAGCTGCTTGTCAGTGTCTACCACTGTCTCCTACGAGCTATAGTCTGTTTGTCCTGAGATCCTTCCCCTTTTAAATCATCTCACCTTTTCTGATTTGCCTATAACTCTACTAACCTGTAAACTTGACAAAAATACTCAAGGGTGAGATAACCAATAAGAACAAAGAGAATGGGAGATCATGTAGGAGAGCATGTATAAGAGAGGCCAACCTGGTTTCATTATGTTTTACTTTCTGAATGGCAGAAAATAGACATAATGGAATTATCTGACATGTTAACAGAGATGAGAGACAAGTTCCTGCCAATCACTTAGCTTTGCACAGCCCCCTGACGGGATCAGGAAGTAGAAGCACCAGGCAGCATTGTATATGTGTGCATGCATGGGTGTGTGTGAACGTGAATACATGTGGATGCGTATATACGTGGAGCTAAGACATGTGGATGGGTTAAAAGTCTATAAGATCCTTAGACCTGCCCTCTGTCTTGTCCATGCTGCTCTAGAGTTGAAATTCATGCAGGTCTACATACAGAAGTGGGAAAATGGCTACCACTGTGTTCCTCTCATCTCTCTGAACACTAGCAGCCAAATGGAAACATTTTGGATAGATCTGACAATTGTTTATTAGAGAAGCCAGAGGACTTAGAGATACACTAATGCCGACATTGAGACAGTCTCCCCACCAAAGCACATCAATCACAACGACACCTGCCAGACGACAGCCCCGCTCCTTACACAAACCTGGTGTACCTCATATACACAAACCCTCAGTTCAGAGAAGCCTGGCAGAGGCTAAAACAGATGAATCGGAGGACCTGGAACACACAGGAAGCCACATATAAGCAGGACACACTACAGCGTGGCTCTTGCCTGGGAGAGCTAAAAGAATATTGTATCCACGAAGAAAGATTATCACAGTTGAAGTGAAGCAGTCCATAATATGCTAGAGTTCTGATAATGCCAAGGATAGGTCTTGAGATGGGAGAACATAAAGGATAGGAAACAATGGAAAAATTTAAAATATGAGAGAAATGATCCAACAAGTTATAGAGAACGGAAAGGGATAAAGTGTAAGGATTTCCTGCAGTCGAAGAGCAAGAACGGCTAAACTGACCCTATGTTTCAAGAGCTGGTAGGAAGAATTAAAACCCATCCTGGAGCCCAGCGCTAGGACATACTTTACAAAAGGCCATTCCAAAGCCTTCTGAGCCCGGAGGGGTGGGGGGAGTCAGGTGAGACACAGAGAAGTGTTCCAGTGGTACTGATTTCAAAAGCTACAGTAAAACAAAGACAATGGCGAACTCCTCCAAAATTTGAAGAGAAAATCATTCTGCTCCCGAGGGTCCAGGCCCAGATCAGATTTAAGTTTTCCACAGGCATCTCCAAAGTGATATAGTCTCACATGTCCGTGTGTCACATGCCTATGTGTCCCTCATCCTCAAGTGTTCAATAATTTTTTATTTTATGCATGTGAGTACACTGTAGCTGTCTTCAGACACACCGGTAGAGGGAATCAGGTCCCATTACAGATGGTTGTGAGCCACCATGTGGTTGCTGGGAATTGAACTCAGGACCACTGGAAGAGCAGCCAGTGCTCTAACCACTGAGCAATCTCTCCAGCCCCCATTCAATACACACACACAGACACACACACACACACACACACACACACACACACACACACACACACACATTGCTTTTTAAAATTTTTTTGATACAGGGTTTTTCTCTGTAGCCCTGGCTGTCCTGGAATTTACTCTGTAGACCAGGCTGGTCTTAACTCAGATCCATCTGCTTCTTCCACCCTAGTGCCGGAATTAAAGGCATGCACCACCACTGCCTGGCTTATTCTCTATCTTTAAAAATATTTATTATTTTTACATGCACCTACTGTCAGTTCTTTATCTCTGCCCCTCCCCAGGCTTCAGAGAACACAGACCTTATATTTAGTATGAAGGGGAAGGGCTCTCCTTTCCCACTGGAGAGCCCACACAGGTTATCAACAGAGATAGGCCCAGGAGGACCAAGTCTTTACCCATGGAGGTGACAGTCTTGCCAAGAAAGATGCCAGCAAGCATTGAGCTCGACCAAGGCTGTCTACACCATGGCTCTGATTGTGCCTGTGGGAGGAAATTCCTGCATCACGGGAAAGAGGAAAGTCTGTGAAAAGTCTGCTGACCTTCAGAGGAGGGAGCGGAGGTGGGTGGGAGAACCCCGAGATTAGAGAGAAGGACAAAAGCTGCGTGTTTCTCTGAATGCCTCCAGACAGCCATGCAAAGCGTCTGCTGCCACAGGACACTAGAAAGCTGAACATCAGAGGACACAGGAAGTAATTGTTGTCGAGGGGCAGACTGTGATCAAGTCTGAGATGCTCAGATGTGGGTTTGCAAGATGAGCCTTTCTGCTCACCGTCTTCCCTCCTGCTCCACTCTGCGGTATAGTCACAGTCTAGACACCCTTGGCTACTGCTCCCTGGTCTGCATGCCTGTAAAGTGAAGCTCCATCTTCCCCTCCTGTCCTTACTGTTTGGACCTGCTGTGCAGGCGCGGTCGGCCACTAGAGGGCAGCAACAGCTAGGAGTTAGAAGAGGAAACCACCAACTTGCTTAGCAGAAGGCAGGCTCTGAGAGTTTTCTAGTGTATACCTCTAGTCTAGGCAGAAACCCCAGGGAAACCATTGTGTGTCACAGCTGGGGTGTACCAGGTGCTGTTTCTTGGAAGGAATTCCTAGTTAGGAAGTGAGCAACCAGAGACCAGGGCAACTTGTAGGGTCTGATTATAACTCTAGCAAGTGTGATCCAGGGTTTCCAGTTCTTGCCTGTGTGCCCATCCAGCACAGTGTGCACCAGGGGTGGTGGTGTCTCCTCCTCCTCTTCCCCCCCTTTTCTCTCCTCCTTTCAGCATGTCCCACTATGGTTTATCCTGGATTAACCACCTGGCCACCCAGATCTCAAAATCCATTTGGACAAACTGGTTAAGATAGTTACACCTGATCTGACAGCACCGTAAATTACTAAAGCTCTTTCTTCTGTCTGCTGGCCAGTCCCGTGCTATCCTTAGTCCTCGCTGCCAACCAAAGCCTTTCTGTAGGTGCCTCTTTATGGGCTGCTATGTCTACCCGTTTCAGAATGTACAGCCACTTTACATGAGGTCCTTAGTCTGTCAGTCCTTCCTGGAATTCTGGATTGCCTCACACTCCCAACTTGTTTGGCTTCTACCTCTCCAAATATTTTCTCTACTTGGTTTCTGGATGATGCCTTAAATTACCTTAGATATGTCCTGGTCATTTCTGCCCCTAGACTTGATGATGGGTAATATTCCAGCTGAGATAGTTTTCCATTCTTCTCTTCTCCTGGAGGTAACGGTTCCTACATCCTCCTATGTCTTTCATTCTTTGATGGACATCTTTACAGGGGATTCCCATCCCGAACTACTTCTGATACTTCCATAGACTTAAGCACTTAAGACATAAGACATGCCCCATGTTTTAGATGATTTGTGCATGTATGTACACTATAAACTGTTTTCTGGCTTAGATACTGAACTATCATTTTTTATGGTGGGTTTTTCTATTTTTGATTTTGTTAAAAACAGGGTCTCTCTATATAGCCCCAGACTTTGGCCATCCTTGAACTCACTATGTAGACCAAGCCTTGAACTTATAGAGATCTATTTGCTTCTGCTTCTCCAGTGCTGGGATTAAAGGTGTGTACCATCATGTCTAGTTTTATAGTGGATTATTAACTTTATCAATTTCACTCTCTTCTATGTTTTAATAATGAAGCATCTTACAGTTCCATGGTTTGATATCATTAAAAAGAACTGTAACTCTATGTGTGTGTGTGTGTGTGTGTGTATGTATGTGTGTATATGCATGTGTATGTATGTGTGTATGTATGTATTTTTGTATGTATGTGTGTATGTGTATGTATGTGTGTGTTTGTATGGGTGTATGCATGCCAGTGTGTACGTACATGTGTGTAAAACACATTACAGTATTTACTAAGAGCTAAGGGGCTTGCTCTTACTCTCTCCTTACAGTTTTTTGGTGTTTTCTTGTTATGTCAGCATTTCTATCCCACATGGGATGAATCTGCCGGTGGTGGTGGCCAGGCTAAGAGCCTTCAAGACAACATGGTGGTGGAGAATCTGGGTTTGAACTCAGCAACTATGGGTCTAAACTTAAGTTCTACTACAGACTGGCTAAGAGACTAACATCTGGGGAATGTTAGAAGTATATATATGGTTTCCCTCCAAGAGTCAGTTCCTCTCCACTGAGTCTGCCTCACTTGAATCTGAAGTGCCAAATTAATGAGGGATGCTCACTGAAGGATGGTGTGTGGGAGCAGATGGAGGTACCCTGAATGGCATGGCTGAGTCTCTGGGGCTGCATGTGATGTCCCCATCGGGCCAGCCAGCACCTGGTCCTGCTAAATAGCTCAGTGGTGCTGAGCAGTCAGGGCTTTTGTAGGATTTTGCCTCCTTTCTAAGAAGGACTGAGGCTTCCATTCTTTGGTCTTCTTTTTTTTTTTTTTTTTTTTTTTTTTTGAGCTTCATATGATCTGTGAGTTGTTTCTTGGGTATTCAGAGCTTTCTGGGGCTAGTATCCACTTATCAGTGAGTGCATACCATGTGTGCTCTTTTGTGCAACCGATGCTCTTAACTGCTGAGCTGTCTCTCCAGCCCGAGTTCAGTCTCTTCACGATGAGACTGTCTCACGTATTTGTTGAACAGATGGGTGTGGAAAGCTTGCTATATACCAGGCTCTCCTACAGGACGTGGGAACTCAGAGCCAAAGGCAAACATTCTGTCCACCTGGCGTTTATATCGAGTAGAAGTAGTCAGAAAACACAGTAATAAATGTCAACAAATGTTAGTGATAAGTGCCAAAGGGAAGACAGCAAAAGGGAGTGCTGTTTGTGTCTGAGTGCATATGTGTGGGCCCTGCTGGTGTGTGATGTGAGGTGTGTGTGTGCAGAACTCGTTATAACCCAGGGCTGCAGAATTGCCTCAGTTCTATGTGCTGTCACATACATCACAGGCACCTTCATGACACTAATATAAGCTCAGTCCCTGTTTAGTTTGTATCTAGAATGTCCTCCACAGGCTCATGTTTGAGTACTTGGTCTCCAGTGTTTTAGCAGTTGTAGAACCTTTGGGCTTTTTGGATCAGGGTATGTGTAGGTGACTGAGGGTGGGCATTTAGGGACTACATCTATCTCCAGGCTAGCTCTCTGTCTTCTGGTCTAGTCACTATGGGAGGAGCTCTGTCATACTCTCTGGCTACCAGAGCCAGGCCTTCCGTGGCATGATGGGCCACACTCTGACACTGTGAGACAAGCAAACTGTTTGTCACTTAAGTTGTTTCTGCCAAATATTTTGTCACGGCAGTGAGGAAAGTTGCCATTGTAGATCCGGTACGGCAGCACTTAACACAAGCTTAGGTGACTGTGATATACATTTAGTATGGCATGTACACTGTGCATTTATTAAGTTTATATTATATTATTTATCTTGTTATGATATTTATCAGAAGTTTAGGTACCTAGACAATTTTATTTTTGTTCTTTTTGTGGGGGTGTAGGATCTTACTATATAGTCCTAGATGGCCTAGAACTTGCTATGTAGCCTAGGCTAACCTCCAACTCACAGAGGTCTGTCTGCCTCCACCTCCTGAGTGCTAGGATTAAAGGTGTGGCAGCATTTTTTATCACCAGCTTAGGTACCCAGCTATAGTATTTAAGGGCAGGGCTCATGTAAATGTCTTTGTTCCCGCTTCTTGTTTTCTGTCCATTTGGGTCACACTCTGTAACTTGAACTGGGGTCCCTTGAGACTGTATCTTCAAACCTGCACCTGCTCATTCAGTGTTTTCTGAACTCAAAGAAAACTCAGCGACAGAACTCAGAACTGAGGCTCCCCTTTACCTTCCTATCCCTTAGCCCATTCTTTTACTCTTCGGCCTGTGACAGAATCTCTGTATTCCTCTGAGATGGTGCTATCAAAAGTTAATTTCCCTTCTACAGATTACTTCTGAATGAGAATTATCTTTAATCAAATGACTTTAAAAGGGTTTATCTGTTACAGAAACTCATTTGCAGAGAAAATGCAGTGAGCGTCAAAGGTGCACTGTTTCCAGAACACACTCATATGTTCTTTGACATTTTCTTTTTGTTCTCTTCTCATTCTCTCTCCCCATCTCCCCCTTCCTCTCCCTTCTCCTCCCTCCCTCTTCCCCTCCCTCTCCCCCCATAGACTTTATGTAGCTTAAACACATTATGTAGTTCAGGCTAGCCTTGAACTCTGGGTCTTCCTGCCTCAGTCTCCCAAGTCTGAGACCACAGGCAGGAGCCATCACAACCAGCTTGTTGGTTGGTAGAGGTTACCTTTTCCTCCCTTTTAGTTACACTTAGCAATTGTTTCTGGTGAGAAGAGGGTGGCTGTGCTGATATAGGACTTCTGAAGCTGAAACATAGGGACCCGCAGTTCCTCCTTGCTCTCTTGTATCGCTTGCTTTGAGGGAAGTCTGCTGTTACGTCTTAAGAACATGTTGACAACGCTACAGAATCCAGGAGGTAAGGAAAAGCCCAGTGACAGGAGCCCAGCAGATGATCAGTGAACCTCAAGCCTATAGGGATGGAGCCCTGCTGCTGCATTCACCCCAAGAACTGCTAGCCAAGTGTCCCGACTTCTGCTCCACAGAAAGTTCCAAACACATGCGTTCAGGTCTCTACGTTTTGAGGGACTGTGTCCAAGTGAGTTGGCATGAGCGGCTGCTGCTGCTGAGGAAGCTGACTATCTGCTTTTCTTCTCAAATGGAGGGACCTGGGTCAGGAGAGTAAGGACTGGCGACTCTAATGCCACTGCTCTCTAAGGCAGGAGAGGGACAGTGTGGCTGGAACAGCCATGCAGAAAGCAACAAGAATGATGACCCCACCCCACCCCACCCCACCCCACCCCACCCGACCCCACCCAATCCCTGTGCTATGTCTGCACATTCCGACAACAGCGGTCAACAGCCAAGCTGCAAATGCAAGCTTCGGCTGGGAGGTGATGTTCAACTTAGCAAGAGCTACTAAAACATACAGACGAGAGGGCAGAGAAGGTTTCATGGGTGTGATATGTTTTAGTTGTGTTGGTTTGAATGATAAATGACCACCACAGTCTCAGGCATTTTAACACTTGGTCCCCAATTGGTGGCGCTCTTTGGGTAGGGTTAAGAAGTGTGATCTAGTGGCAGAAGTATGTCACTGGGGGGTGGGAGAGCTTTAAGGTTTCAAGATCCTTGAGTCATGTCTGTCTCCTGTCTTCAGTTTCAGATACGAACTCTAAATTCCGAGCTTCCTGCTCTAGCCACCATGTCTGTCACTTGCTACCATGTTATTCCTGTCATATGGAATGCATCTCCCTGGGACCATAAGGCCAGACAAACTCTTCTGTAAGTTGAAGATGTCATTCTGTCACAGTGATAGAAGTGTAACTGACACAGTAATTGACAAATTGCATGGCTAATTTCAGTTTACTCTCACACTACCCCACTTTCCAATTAGTAGGTTGAGGCTCAAAGAGCTTGGGTGACACATTCAAAGTCACACAGCCACTAAGTCCCAGCGTTGAAGACTGAGCAACACATTCTCTGCTGCTACATCTCATTTTCCATGACTTTCAGATGCCTCCCTGATTATCTGCTAACTCCACCTTACACATCAGAGTAGGTGGGCTAAGGACTTTCTCTGACATGGCTGTAACTTCCTGTATGAAAAGACTTCCTGGTACAGAGGACAACAGTGCAGGCTTCAGGCAGCAGCATTTATTGCCAGAGTCTAGTCCCTGTGTACTAGTAAGTGACTGGACCAGGGTGAATGACAAATGCTACGGCTGAGAGCACAAACACGGTTAAGTCAATTCCCATCTGTCAAGAATGTGAGGTAGGAAACACCAAGTGAATGGTGCATTTACCCGAGGAGGAAAAGGTTGCTCTGGGGATGTGATTAAGGATGCGTATGAACTTCTCATTCTCCTGCCTCCAACTTCTAGATTACAGAAGTTACGGAGATGCACCACAATGGCCAGTGTGTGTTGGTGTTGGGGATCAATGTATGCTATGTGAACTACACCAACAGAGCTGCACCCCCAACTCCATGATGAACAACTTCTTTTTTTCCCAATCACAATTACTCCATTGTTGAACAAAAGGGCTTACTTAAAGATGTTGAAGGTATAATTCTCAAACAGTCTAATGTATGATCAGTCACATATTCCACGTGTGGCTATCCATTCACTAGCCATTCCAAGTAGACATACTGCAACCACATTCCTATTTTATGTCTAATCCCTCCCAAATAACTCAAACCAGGACACAGGGATGGTTACTTGGTGTACAGACCTGAGCTATTCTTCTAAAATGTCCTCAGTGGGTGACTAAAGATAGAAGAGTCTTTATCAAGGGGCTCGTTTCTTAGGTCATTTATATTTAAATAAATCAAGGTCAAAATGGGTAAGTGCGAAGTCCACTCTTGCTATCCTTTCTCCCTTATTTCTTTCAAAGACAAGCTGAAATGTTGAGTTCCCTTCTTGCAGGCTTTCCTGTAGAAATGCCAGTGACAATACCTTCTTCTTTATTTAATACCTCACTAAACCTGGGGCACAATATCCACATCGCCTCCATCCTGGTTTAGTGTTGAGCTCTAAGCTGCCTGCCTGCTAAGAGTTAGGCAGGTGCATCTGGGACGGGGGAGGGGAAGGTCAGTGAGGTGGACGGTCAGCTGGGGGCAGCGGCCACAGAATTATCTTCCTCATCATTTAATGGACACACAGTGCTTTAAAGCACCCAGCCTTTCTCTCTCGGTTCGGGGAGGGCTGGAATTTTAGAGGATCAGGAATTTTGGAAAGAAGTGCTCACAGTCCCCAGAAACCACATGCAGCCTAAGTGCAGGGACTGGGGTGGGGTGGGAGGCTTATGGTGAATTCTAATGCCCAACACACAGATGCTAAGGAGAGTTTTCTCTAAAACCCTTCCATTTTAGAATAGTTTCGAAATCCCCATCTGACCGTGTTTCCTGGTTCTTCTTTCTCTAGGGCATCACAGCCTCACAGTCATGGTTTCTTGGGCAGCAGCAACTGGTGTCCCCACCCACCCTGTGATAGCATGGGAGCGTGGGTGGGTGGGGTTTACCCCAAGGTAGATGGAGAACCTGAGTTCATCACTGACGGCTTCTGGACTTTTTCTCATCTATAAAACTAGAACATTGGGCATCTGAGAAAATATTTCCTAAACATCCTGAAGCTCGAACTCTGTGTTCTGGACCACAACTTCTCCTGTGTGGGGTGGGGATGGGGGTGTCAAGGACTCTATGCAAGCATGTGGGCTGCTCTGAACTGTGGCTTTGCTTCAGGAGTGGCATCTCGAAAGGCCTTCTGAGATGACACAGGCTTTCCTGTTGCAAAGCTCCTCTGAAAGAAATGTAGGAACAGACCTTACCTCCTCCTGGTCTACCAGACAGCCTGTCCTAGCTCTAGTCTAAATATCTCTCAGTAAAAAATTCCCTAATTCTAAAGTTCTCTCAGTTAAAAAAAAAACACACAGAAAGTTCTTGTGTCTACATTCAATGTATTCGTCTCGTCTCCAAGGACACTTCCCATTGCTTTAGGAAATCATCCCAAATGTTAACTCACTGACTCACTGTCTGGCCACATGTCCTGTTCCTCCAACCACTCAGCACTACTCAGAGGTGAGACAGAAGTCATGTTGACTACTTAACTAAAGGCCAACTAGCCTCTCACACATACACAGCAGTCATATTAAATGTGATCTTTTTGTGTGGCCACATGTCCTGTTCCTCCAACCACTCAGCACTACTCAGAGCTGAGACAGAAGTCATGTTGACAACTTAACTAAAGGCCAACTAGCCTCTCACACATACACACCAGTCATATTAAATGTGATCTTTTTGGTTCCTGTCAAGGTCATGAAAAATCTTCCCTCCCCCGTTTCAGGAGATGAGGTGAGAAGGCTCACACTTTTTTTTTTTTTTTTTTGTTAATGTTGTCATATCCTCGCACTTGTCAAAGGTTTGAGAGCTATGTAAGCCATGCAGGCCCTTCACTCCACCCTGACATCTCAGCAAGGAGTTAGAGGTTTCTCATCACCTTCTGCTCCATGTTTGATTCCTCATTGGCTTCTAAACACTATGAGGATAAGCCTCTCATGAGCAACCATCTTTCCCACTCCCTTCTGAGGGGAGATGTCATGGGATGTAAGCAAGCTCACGCTGTTCTGTCTTTTGCTGCCTAGAGAACCAGGTCCACATCTCTGAGTCTGCTTCGTGGCCTGGAGGAACCAGTCTTCCCAACTCTCCAACACATCTGCTATAGAGGTGGAGCCTCTGCTTCAAAGCACAGCCACCCTTGGTGATTTCTAAACACACTCAGCATTTCCTTCAAGTTCCTACCTCTTACCATGATGTTTCCTTAGTCTGGAATAAGCATACCTTCCTCCAAACAACACGGCTGGCACCTTCTGGAAACCCTTTCCTACCTCCAAGCTCAACTCCAAGGCAAGGAAGCCTTCCCTACTGCCATCTCTTCTATAGCCCACCCCCCACCCATGTGCCACCAACACCAGCAGGCCATGGAAATTCTACCTCACTCAAGTCAGTCATGAGACTGAGCCTAAGAGCTATGGGGGACAGTTGGGCGATAGGGTCTCATGAAGGCAGACAGGGTAAACTTTGGGGATGCTTTTCAATTGCTGCCATCATCATCATCATCATCATCATCATCATCATCACCATCATCATCTATGTGTGTTTGTGTGTATGTATGTATATACATTTGGTGTTTGGCTTACATGTATGTCTGTGTGATGCACTGGAACTTGAGTTACAGACAGTAATGAGCTGCCACGTGGATGCTGGAAGAGCTGCCGATGCTCTTAACTGCTGAGCCATCTCTCCAGCCCCTATTATTTTCATTTTGTTCAGGACAGAAAAATAGAATCGAAGGTGTCCTGGATCTGAGGATCTTATATCATGTTGAAAAGGGGGGGGGGGTACAGAATTCGTCTTGAGATCACCCAGCAGCAGGGCCGGAGCCCAAACTGGCTCAGTCTAAGGCCCAGGTGAATTGAACTCAGGCCGTCCCACTGCAGTTTTGGAAAGTCACATTCTGCAGGTCTAGGTAGAGCCTAGAACCTTCTAAGAGAAAAGAAATCAGTCTAATAGGCAAATCAATAAGCTAAGAGTAACCAATTCTGACTCAAGTTTTGTGAGAATAGCTGTTTTCTCCCCATGCATAATTTTGTGTATTTTAACATCTAGCATTTTAATGTGATCAAACGGAATTTTTAGTTTTATTGGTACTTTTAGGATGTGGCTTTTCTGCTTGGTTAAATGATCTCAACAGTCCCAGGCAAGTGTTCTAAAATCTTCAGGAAAATTCTAACAAAGGGATAATTAAGTTTCCGTAGGGTTTCTCTAGAATCTCAAAGCTCCCTTTGAGTCTTGATGAATACCAATTAACTTTAACTTAAGTTTTGGTTTCTTTGCTTTTTCTTTGGTGCTGGGTTTTGAACCGGGAGCTTTGGGAATATGCTCTCCCACTAAGCTATGGCCAGTCCACTCAGCTCAATGTTAACCCATAAAAGACATTAGTCACTAGCCGTCTTTACCGCGCTTCCCCAGCAGGTGGAGCCACTTGCTTTCATGTTTCTCCTAATGCAACGCTTCTGGAAGATTCCTAGCTTCTGGCTGCTCAGAGTTAACTGTCCAATCTTGTACCCACTATCAACGGGCATGGCCTTTATGTGTAGCTCTTGTCTTCACCGCTGACCTCTTCATCCAAAAGCCTGGGGACACTGTGTTCTTCCTTGATGAGAATTAGTTCTGAGGCCCACAATTCCCTGTTATGTCTCAGTGTGAATGCAGCCTTGGAAACTGCTGTGCAGGTGGGTGCCAGCCAGGGCCTTGGACACTCACCTGCATACTATGTGGACATTCCCACCTTGTTCCCAACCTTCTTTGTTGTGTGACCTGCCCAGCCAACATGGTTAACACTGAGCTCTGATGTTCTTGCTTCTGTAGCTTGTTCAGCTCTTCTCTAAGCCACAATCACAGATTTTTCTTTCTGTCCCTTTCTGGTCTTTTGAGACAAGGTTGTACTATGGAGCCCAGGCCTGACTGGAACTCATTTCCTACAGTCTGGGATCAGAGGCATGTGCTTCCACATCCAGTCTCTTTCCCTTTTGTGTTATTCTCTCTCTCTCTCTCTCTCTCTCTCTCTCTCTCTCTCTCTCTCTCTCTTTCTCTCTCTCCCTCTCTTCTTCCCTCCCTCCCCCCCTCTTTCTTTCTCTCTTTCTTGTTGAAACATTAAAGGATATTTTTTGGGGTATGAGGTATGTATGCACTTACACTGACATATGTATGTCTGCATGTGTCATAGCATACATGTGAAGGAGAGATAGTTTGAGAGTTAGTTCTCTTTTTAGGGACCACTAAGGCTGTCAAGTGTGACAGAAGGAACATTTACCCATGAGACATCGCTCTAGTTCTCATTAACTGTAATTTATATCTAATACAAAAAATTTTAAACCTGCTTCCCTTTGCTTAGTACTTTCCAGGTGTGTCTTGCTTATTTTCTATAATATTGCTTAAGATTTACAGTTCTTTTACATACTATACATCTGAATTTTGTGCATATATAGCACTAAAAATATTTATATTTCAGTTAATGTCTTAGATCTACTTACATTTATTGTGATTAATAATATACTTAGTCATTTCTGTTTGTATTTTTTCTAGTATTAAAATTATATATTTATATTTTCCCAACATAAAAATATATACTTTTCTAACTTTTTTTTTTTTTTTGAGAGAGATCTTGTTCTGTAGCTTCTGTGATTTAGGCTGCCTTGAAATTTGATCTTTCCATCTCTTCAGGGCTGGGCTTACAGATATTAAATCAACAGTTGCTACCTTTACCCTGTTCCTGAGTCAATCAAGCACCTCATATTCTTGGTCTCCTTCCCTCTAAAGCCTTCCATTTTTAAAAAAACAGTTGTCCCTCCCATTTCAAGTGTGTATTTTCCCCCATTCTTGTACTAAGTATTTAAATAATAGTTGAAAGCATGTTAGTATTTGTTATACTCAGTATATCTTACACCTAATTCTTCCCTTTCATATTTAATTTACTTAACTTATAACTATTATAATTTCTAGGTTCTTTTATGTCTGAAAACAGCTTTACTTTACCTTCATTTTAAATTATAGGTTAGCTCAGCATAGAATTGTAAGTTATAAAGGTTTTAAAATAGCACACAATCTATCCCTCTCAGCCTCTGTGGTGAACACACACACACATACACACACACACACACACACACATGCACACACATACATACAATGCATATACAGACACATGATCACACACATGCACATAACACAATGCACACACAGACACACGAGCACACACATGCACATAACACAATGCACACACAGACACATGAGCACACACATGAACACACACAATGCACACACAGATACATGAGCACACACATGTATACACAAAATGCACACACAGACACATGAGCACACACATGCACATAACACATTGCACACAGACACATAAGCACACACACATGTACTCACATACACAATGCACACACAGATACATGAGCACACAAATGCACACATGCTAATAACGCTTCTATTACCGTGTTTTTGTTTACTAGCTTCATTCACTATGACTCATGCGACCTCCCCCATTTTAGACATTGTACTCCTTACATCTACAAGTCCAACATGTGACATTTCTCATCTCTTGCAGGTTTCTATCAAGCTTTTTGAATGCATAAATATGTCCAATAACTATATATATTCATACCCATGTTAATTTTAACTTTTTTGTCAATTCAGAGTTAGTGTCAACTGATTACTGCCTTCCTCATTAGAGAACACATTTCCAGTTTCTTTGTGTGCCTGATAATGTTTTATTAGAAGCTAGACATTGTGGATTTAGCCTCACTTTACCAATACTTCTACATTCCATGGCTATTCTTTTATCCCTCAAGACAGGTCTTTTCTGTGTATCCCTGGCTGTCCTGGAACTTGCTTTGTAGACCAGGCAGGCTCCAAACTTGGCAATCTGCCTGCCTCCCAAATGCTGGAATTAAAGGTGTGTAATACCACATTCAGCTCCCCCATGAATATTCTTGAGTCTCATTCTTTAAGTCTTGTAGAGATCACTACAGCCATCTTTAGCCCCGGGCTTGCTACTCCCCACAGAGATAGTTTATACACTCTGATGTTGCATAACATCTTCTGAGTCTTGGTTAGAACAGGGGCTAGAGCCACTTTCTGTACTGAAATCTAGGGACTCAACACAGAAAGCTGGCCTGTTTTGTAGGGCTCACTTTGCCTACTTTTCTACCTCTCAGACATTGTGTTCATGCCCAATGTCCATTGTCTTGAATACCATTTCTCATATTTTATCCACTAAAAATGTTTCAGGCAGAAAAATAAATCTGGTCTTTGCCTGTCTACCTTGGTTGGAATTAGAAGTCTCATATCTTTCTCCTGGACCACAACTTCTCTTTCTCCAATTTGCTTATTCCATGCCTCCTACAGGCTGCACATCTCCAATCTGAGACTCATGATGCTCAAAGAGCTTTGGACTTTGAATATGCTTTGGATTACGGCTGTTTGCCTAATAAAATTTGTACAAATATTACAAATAAAAAAGAAACCCAAACCAACCAAACAAACAAAAAACCCCTAAAAACAAAACCTCTGGATTAAAGATACTCAGTCTGTGTTCTAACATTTCTTTACCTCTTGGGACTGTTTAGAAAGCATTCTAACAGACAAGCTTTCCTTTTTTACTCTCCTTCCTATGCCTCAAAGATGTCATACAGTAATGCATTTACCAATGTCCTCAATTCCCTTCCCAAGACTAATAATTTTACCCAGTGGAACACATGGTGCGTTCTCAATAGATTTTATAATGAATGGATGAATAAGAGAGAATGGAGCACATATTCAGTTAATTTCTGACAACTTCATTTTAGAGCTAAGACATGTCTAAAACAGACCCAGGCTTCCTAAGCATCTCTTATCAGTAGAGCTGCACTGCAGGCAGGTCATCATTTATATAGAAATGGGATTTTCCATAAGTTTACATTTATTAGGACATATATTAATTACATTTTTTCCTGCAAAGGTGATAGGTTTATGGATCATAGCTAAGTTATCAGAAAGACCCAATGCTGTAACATGAAGGCAATTCAGAGACTAATGCCTATTTCTTTTCAGTTTTATAGGTAAGGAACTAGATTTTTGAGAAGATCGGTGGTTCAGTTAAAATAGTTCCCGAGGCTCGTACAGTTGGTCAGTAGCAGAGTGAAGAATCAGTGATGCAGCATCCCTCATCCCAGACACTGTGGCTCCTCCCTCTAGAAGTCTGACATTCACCATTGTTAATGTTCCTATACAGACTTTAGAATGTATAGAATATGATCAAGAGCTATATTTTTATATCTGTCTGTGAAATCTAACCTCTTTGTCAATTCTAGCCCAGTGATCTCACTGTACCAGTATATACCAGTATCTGCAGACAATTTGAATGTATTTCTCACTAGCCTTGGCTTCCCAGTAACTCCAGTGTTAGTCAGTAGTGGGAATACTTGTGTGATTTCTAGGACTGGGTCATGGCATGGCTTATAATGGATCAGCGCGGTATTTCGTCATGTTCTTACACTGGAAAGCATCCTTTGAAATGTTAGCACCTTTGCTATAAAAGATTTAACAAGCTTATGGTGCTCTCTGTCATGTAGCACCTCTTGTGCGGGGTGTCATGCCAACAGGACTCTCTACAAGTTAAAGAATGGGTGATGTAACAAATATAGCTCTCACAATTGAGGGCTCATCAGGACAGGATACCCCAGGAATTATTTCCCTAGCCAGAAAAAGTTTTGACATGGACAAGAACAGTTTTCATTTTATACACCTGTATTCATAGACACAGATAGTAGGAATTAAGGTGAGACAACAAACGGAGAATAAGGAAAGAAACGAAGAATAGCGTTCCAATGAACACATGTGACATTTAGATGCACAAAAACGCTGGTTGAATACAGGCAAAATTTAAATACCTATGTGAGTAACAACCAAAATGTACACATTGAACTATAGCCAAAATAAACATTACCCAAAAATATGACAATGTGAAATGGTAAGGTGGTCGTTCTGATGTTTATAAATACTTGTAGTTTCCTATCTTCTGGCTGCCACTCCATTAGTTTTCCTGCCTTTCTTGTGATTGAATAAGAACACAGTGTTAGCTCTAGACATAAATGGCGAGCCATTTTCCTCTGAAACATTTAACTGTAGATACAGGAGCCTTGAGAATTCTCTTTCTGTCTGGGACAGTAACTGACAGCTTTAAACCTGACCCATCAGCAAAATTCTGCGATGGATAATACACAGAGCCCCCCCTGTTGCTATGAACATGTAGTGTTAATAGAAAACACATTCTTGTTTTAAATCATTAAAAGAAAATTTAAGGGTGGTTTGTTACTACAGACTAACTTGAGTCTTCCTGCCAGATACATCTGCTCTTCCTCTCTTTCCTGCCTTGGCATGAGTATTGGTAAGAATTTAGGCACGCTGAAAGAATAATGTGAAGTTAAGAGACAGATGAGATGGGGCCACCCTAAGATGAATGCAAATAAAAAAGCAATTTTGGCAGACTTAGTAGATTTTATTATTGTTCTGTCCCTACGGTAATGCTTATTACTACTATGCTGGTCTTTTTAAACAACCGGAAGGTTACAGCCATTACACATAGTGATTCAGTCTTGATGCTAGACAGTGAGAGAAGAGAAATGAGCTCCATCTCTTAAACTTCTTAGGCAGATGCAAGACTTATCCCTAACCTACAAGGTGCACATTTCATCCTATGAATATTTATATATATATATTTTCTCTCCTAAAGAGACCATAGTTCTAGATGAGGATATTTTATATCTCTTTTGTGTACTTCTGGAACAGCCCTAAACACACAAGACATTCAAGCTAACAACAGCTCTGCTTGGTTAGGGAGCCGCATCAGAACCCACTGGTCTCTTGGGTGGATTCAGAGCGGATATATCTAGTCATACATTTCCATTTCCTGAAGTGCCTGGAATGTTTACTGAGAATTGTAAGCACAGGAGTAGGGCAGACTAGAGAGAAGCACCTTTGAAGCCAGGGCTGTGCTAAGGTTCTGTTGGCAACTGAGGTAGCAAAGTAAATCAAATGAGACACATTTCTAACCTGGCTTCTTTGAACACCTGTTTCATTCTGGGTAACTTGTTTTCTGTTAGGTTTATTTTCCCGTTCACTGCTTTAAACTCTGGGTGCTTTTTTACTCTTCCAATCTTCTAATTTGCCATTCTTAATTAGAAAAGATCCACGGAACCCACAAGCCAACTGGGTTTAACATTTAAAAACTCTGGGGTTGGTAACAGAATAAAATGTACTCTGGGAGAAAGAACCCACATCTACCAGAGTTCTCTGAGTTGTCATTGGGCAAATCCTACTGTAGCTTCCTTCCCACATCTGATTGTCCATCTGGGATCCCAGCCCACCCAGTCCTCCGATTAAGGCTCCTTTGACTGGAGAGCTCTGCTAATTTTCCCTGTCCTGTCTCTTGATTGTGGATTTAGGTTCACACAGCAGATCACGTCTTAGAGACCCACTTATCTATGATGTTATCAGGATTCAAGGCATATGCTATTGGATTTTGCTAAAGATGGCATTATTCTCCAGAGCTCCTTCCTGTTCCATAGAACTTAGCCCCTGGTCTGCTTGTGCTAGAAGTGGGGAAGATTATTATTGTTTGTAGCTCTACAAAGGACACCGCACTCACTCTCTACATCACCCAGTTGTCTCACAGTACCTATAATGTACCTGACAACAGAGTAGCTATTGTGAATAGGGTGGTGATTAGGAAGGGGAGAGGAATTAGACAAAGATACATTGTATATATGTATGAAACCCACAAAGGATAAAAGTGGTCAAATAACAAAATTAATTTTAAAAACAGAGAGGACCTGAATTCCTTTCCTCACAGAATTCACATTACAGTAATCCACAATCCAATTACTCGCATGACTTAACATGGATTCTATCAGGCTAAACCTGATTCTTCATCCAGCTAGCAAACTAGTTCAAACGATTTTTGTAATTCATAAACGAGGTCTCAATCATGCTCGAAATTGAATTTTTATCAGAACAAGCTAAATGATGGTTGGCCCATACCAGGTATGGTTAGAACACCCTCAGTAAGCATATGTATTGAGCAAAGAAAATAAAATAATCACATTACACTCAATTTCCCATAACAACAGGAAAAATTCCATTTGACATTAGCCACTTGGCTCCTGTATCAGGACCTGAATTGGGATGCACTTGTCCAATGTAGCCTTTGCCTGGAATGGCTGACCAATTTCATACACAGTTATGGTAGAAAACCTCCTGGGATTAGTCTTGCAATGTATTTCTCAAGCCATAAGGCTTAAAGCATTAACCCTCTCATACAATAAATGGGAATGAGTGAGTCCTGGTGCCTCATTTTCTCATTATTTGGCCTCAACCTCAAAGGCTTGCCTCTAGAGACAAACTGATACAGTAGGGATAAAAAGGCAGATTCCTACCACACCAACCCATTGCACATGTTAAACAAGTCCTAAGTGGGATCTGGGGAGAAGGTTTGGAGAAGGTATGTTTATATCCCAATGATGAGTGAGCCAACTTCCTGCAATTAAGAACTCAGCTCTATGCTGAGTAATCTACTGTTTGCTTGGGTCTTAAGAACAGATTCTGTTAGGATCCTAAGACCCTATCTGGAATCCCTACTCCTATTTTTCAGTTCTCCTGATGCCCTTTTCTGTGGACCCTGTATTGGTGACAAGCCCTGCTGACAACCACTTGCTGCTGCTACCAAGCGTATATCAATGTAGCCAGGTGGGACCCCACAGTCTTCTGGGTGTTGAGGGACATAACCAAAGGAAGCCAATACTTTAGCCTCACTAAGGACAAAACAAGTACTTTACCATACCTCTCAGAGTTTGCAAGGCTTTTTAAAACTGTTAGACATATGGACAAAGTGCTCTGAGTTCTGAGCTCCCAGAATCACATATTACTTAGACAAAACTTTGATGTATTTCAGTGGTCTAGCCATATGAACTGGAGGGATGTTACAGCACATAGGTAAGGTTGCTTGTCACTTAGAGTGAATCAGATTCCTGTGACCTAGGACTAGAGTCATCTGGAAAGGGGTCCCTTTGTCTGCTGGTAGAGCTAGGAGATCAATATGAGGTTCTCACACAGCTTCTAGGATACCATCTTGACTCTATACGGGACAAGCAGGGAGAGGAAGTGCTTGCCTATGAATTCCTGCATGCAGTGCTAAGGATAGACCCCCAGTGTCTCATGTAAGCCAGTCAAATGCTTACTACTGGGCCCCATTCACTCTCCTCTTACACACAATTGTTCCTCACAAGTCTTCATGCTTTGGGATATCAGTAATGAACAGAGCTTTCTGAAACCTTCTATGGGTTTCTAGGAAATCTTTACCTCACCCTATCCTGAAATACAGCCGCATTGCCATTATCCATCCCGAGACTCTTTGGACTAATTGCATCAGCCATGGCCCCCAAACTGTGCTGGTTTCCAGAACTTAGGTCACCCCTTTATTCCCCTCCATATCCCTTCACGTGGCACCACCCGACATCTTACGGGCTTCACCCATATGTGTTTCCAGCAGAATATAAGACCCATCGGGGCAGGAATTCTTATCTGTTTTTCTCAGGGGGGATTTCTTTCTTTGCTGTCTAGAACAGTATGTGGCACACAGTAGGTACTTAAGAAGCATTTGTTGAATGAGTAGGCGAGTGAACATGACAGAGATACCCAGTTCTTGGTGAGAGCCACTAATTACTGACCATACTTTTATTTTTGTAGATATAACTCATTTACTCTTAGAGGCTGTAGGTCATTCCCACAGTCTCTTGATAGATTGCCCAGAATCTGTTTTATGATATTACTCTGGGAGAAACCCTTGACACTCTTTCATGTTAGTGTTTACTAAAGAGACTGTGTCAGCCCCCCCAAGTACACTATTCTATAAAGCATTTAATCCTGAAGTCAAATATTGAGATATTTTTGATGTCTTGGCATGACAGGAAAGTGGCTGTGATTATGGTCATTACCAGTAGACTCGTTTTATTTTTTTATTTTATTTTATTTTTAACTATCTCACTTTAATTTCTGAAACTATCAGCTCCTCAAAAGCCAGAAATGCGGAGCTAATGGCAGTATGTCCTCTCCTGGAAAGCTCTACTCACATCTAGCCCTCTTACTGTGATGTCAAGCTATAATGTCATCATTTTAATCCTGAAACACCAACCAACCAATCAGACATTGCAAAGGCTCTCTTTATAATGACATGCTCCATTACTAAGCTTGTCCGTGTGGCATTTCAGGGCATGTAGAGAGTAGCCAGGTGACCTGTGATAGTCTGGCTTTGAGGAATATTATCTATAACTTTTCAACAAGTGTTTTGCTAGGTGGTTTCAGAATTGCTAAAATATGAAGCAACACGTCACAATCTTCAACTCTGAAGGGAAACACAAGAGTGAGCAGCAAGGAGCCTCCTACCTTCACTCTGAGCTCCCAGCTGGCCTTGGATGAACTCAACCACAGAAGCCAGTCTTATCATTACCTTGCTCCCCTTGAAGCCAAGATGCCTACCTAAGTCCTCAGGAATATGTGAGATTCCCCAAAACAGCACATGGAATGCCTTATGTCCACCATGCTAATAATATATGTATTATTTCTCTGTCAACTGTTTTTTAATCCCTATCCACCTTGGGACATTTCTTCACCCAAATTCAAGCCCTAACCACCACTTAGCAACAGTTAGTACAGCCATGCCTACAAACTTAACTTTGCTCATGGGTATGGAAACCACTGATTGATCACCATTGATAGGCAATAGAATCCCTAGATATCCTTACAGATCAAATAGCATTCCTTATCCTGACACCCTGGAGACTGAAAGGCAGATACAGAGAAACTACTTTGCTGTCACATCTGTTTTCAAGTCTTCAAAGTCTCTGTGTAGCTATCCATGGCCAGCCCTGCCCACGGTAGGCAAGGCTATATCACTGTGTCAGTGGTATACTCGATGGTCATTGGTAAGCTTGGATGAAGCACCTATGCTACAAAACTTCCTTCAGGACCTGGATAGGTTTGTAAAGCTGGATTTCAAAGGACAGACCTGAAAGGCATATTCCAGAATCTTTACTTAGAATTCCAGTAGTGACAAAAATCCAGGCTAAAGAGAATGGTGCCAGAGCCTGAGTCCCAGGCTGAGGCCACTTCTCTGGCCCAGGAGAGATGGAAGGCAGGTATGGTCACGGTCAGTAGAATTACAACGCCACCTTTCACTTCTGTGTCTACATTTGGTTCCCTTAACTGTCTTTCTAGATTGTGGAACTGGAATTTGTCCAAAGTGTTTACATTCTCCTGAAAAGCTATTACTGGTCTACAGTGCCTGTCTCATTCATATATATTTGTGAACACATTGTGTGTGCATGCACACAAGCACATCATCCTTATAGCTGCTTTGTAGGATCGTGGTCTGAATCTCCTTTCATGGAATCTGAAACAACAGAGCCAGATGAATCCTACGCATACTACTCTCTTCTACAACCCAACTCATTATCTACTTATTCCTGTATTACAGATTGGAATGACTTTTCTTTCCTTTTTTTGGGAAATAGTTATTTCCTTAGTATACTTTTGAGTTAATCTCATCAACCATACATTTACACTGGGTCTTTCCTCAATGTCATTTTTTCCCCTCTGTTTCTCCAAGTATTCTATATATATGACCCATGGTATTTTGTCTCCATGGTACACATGTGGAATATACATGTCAGATGCTAGATCCCAGACTGCTCTCATTAGACACTGCCTTTGAGCTGCCAACACATAACCATCTTTGCACGTGTGCCAAGCTCCAGGGTAGTGTTTCTTCCCTAGCTCAATGCTCTCTTCGGGTATAGTGTATTTCCTAATGGTGTCTCAAAGCTGAAATAACTCAACAGTTCAACTTTTAAGAACATATGCAGAACAGGAAGAATGAAACTGGGGAGGAGCTTCCATGGACTAAGGTCCATGCCTTATGGGTATTCCCAAATGTTGATTATTTGAAGTGTTTAGAGTGGTTCTATTATGGATTATGTTCTCTGAGGATGGAATTATCTGTAACTCAGTTCTGTAGTCTGTTCATTAGCCTTTATAGGGTCTGAGGCTTCATAAATGTTTATTGAATAAGTAAGAGTCCAAGTAACAATATGCATAGGAGAAAATTGTCATAACATCAGCGAATTTGTGAGACAGAGGAGGAAAAATTGAAATTAAAATTCTAAAATCCACAGAGAGGGCCACCACCTGTGAGGTTCAATGGGGATCCAGTCTTCTATTCTGAGGAGTTGGTACTGGAAGGTTTGAGAATATGACTAAAACAGCAAGTACCAGGAAGGGCAATTTTATCCTTCACTTACTTTCTGTAGGGGGCCAGGTTTGAGTCTTCAAGGATGTGATATATGAGCCATCCAGTTGAAAATGCACTCATTTTGCTATATGTGTTAGTGGTGCAGAAAACGTTCAATTATGTCTATTAATGGAATAGGAGTAATGGTACATGGAATTAAGACGTCATTTTTATTTTTCTTTGGAAAGTATGTGCTTTTCCCTAGCAGGTTTGTTTTTGTAATGATTAGTTCTAGTTCAGGCTATTAATAAAATGAGTTAATATTTCCTCTGTACAATTCCCAGTAGGAGAAGAGTTTACAGTACAACTAACTCACACAGGGCTCAGAACTTGTCAGTTAATCACTCATGTGGATAGACTTCTCACATGTTTTCTTTCTTTCTTTTTAACCAAATTAAAAGCAAAGAACAACTATATGTCTTGGATAGCAGCTTCCCAGGGTGGACATCCCAAGACGGAGCTTCAGCTAATGTAATAAAGATAGTCACAGGATTAGGAACTCGACCTGATCAAAGCTATTGCAGCTTTCCTACCCTGGGAAGCCATACACTTCTCTATGTATTCCATTATCTGTGACGTGTTCTGTGTACTAGGTTCACTGGTAAGGAGGAAGTAAGAGGCCAGAATGGCTTGCAGATAAAATGCTGAGTGTTTGTGGGAAAACAACAAATATCATTGTTGTCTCCTGGACGTGTGCCTTGTTTTACTTCCTGAAGGCTTGGTATTTTGGGCTTTGGCTTCTGATACATATTCCATTAAAAAAAAGGTTCACTTCTTGAGGATTTTACTTTTCAAGGGCAGCTAGTCTGATAATGTCTAGGACAGTCAAGGAACGAGTACATCCTTTCTTACGGAGTTGTTTTAATAGGCACTTTTCCTAACTCCATTCGCCTAGTGGGTCTCAGAGTGTGATCCTTAAACCAACAGTGTCAGTATTACCTGGAGTCTGGTGGAAATACAAATTCATGTGTCTACCCAAGATGGACTGAATCACATAACTCTGAGAGTGGGGCCCAGGATCTGTGTTTCAACAAGCCCTCGAGGTAACTGTGATATACATCAGACTCATACATATATACAAGTTTGAGAACCACTGCTTCAGGCCAAAAGAGAAAATGGAAAACTAGGATTTGAGTATTTGGATGTGCCAGAGAAGGAGGTGTGGGGTCTTTTGCAATCATACTATACAACTCTTTAGAATTGGGTACAAAGTAATATGTTGTGTTAAAGGCATTTCTCTGTTACCCATAAAAGAGCAGACATATCTGCACTCTGTGCATTCATATGTATTACACACAGATTTTATATGTACATACATGTACATATGTGTAACATGCTGATATGGCATTCCCTACCTTGGTCATGTTCTGCTTTTCCTTGATTTATTTTCTTTGTAACAATTATTGCCTTCTAACATAATGCATTAATTTTTGATTTGTGTTTTTGTCTCTCCCAATGAGAATATTTATCTTCTGAAGCAGACATGTTTTATTCCTTCAGGTAATATATTGGCCTTACTATCCTGAACATGCCTTCTCATCATTCATGTTCCTAGCTCTGAGAATCGTGCCTAGCACCTATTATACACCCAGTAAAGATTTGTTGAGTGAGTGACTTCTTGCTCTCGGGGTTAGAAAAACCTTGGGGTCAGACCAAACACTGTAGCATCTGTACACCCCTAAGCTGGCAGTTTCACCACAACATGAAGCTTTGCCTTTCAGTTCCAGAAATAGGCTCTGAGATAGGTTCATAAGCAAGGCTGTGGCCAGTGTAATCCCCAGGAGCTTAGTCCATCATTCCCAAGTGTAGCCTATGGGTCTTTCTAGTTATGGGGCAGTGTCTTGAGTGGCTGACATGTTCATATAACTGTCTGGGGCTAGTATACACCTATGCAAAGGGATTGTGAGACACACTAGGGACAAGATAACATAAAGAGAAGTCAGGGGTCCAAGTTCTAGCTTTTACTCTGCCTGTAAGTTCTCATATGTCCAATCAGCATTGTCTGCCTGGTTTCATCTTACTGGTCTCATTTCTTCTTGCAGTTGTTACACACCTGTTCATGTGTTGTCTGACTAAAGCATGTTTCCTAAGCTGGTAAGTTCCATGAGAACAGGGTCTATTGGCTCACCTACTTTTTAATACCCAGCCAGCCAGTGGTTGGCGACATTTCTGAAATATACGGAGTAAACAAATCCCCATGAGAACTAACTTCAGCCTTATTGGTCTGTGCTCTGCAAGTAACCAAGAAGCAGGTATATAGATGTGTGTAGGAGAGACCCTGGCCTGTAGAGCTCTCTAGTCACAGGGAACAATAGAATGCTGGTCTGCACTGGCCATGGATGCAGAGTGGAGGTTGCTATGCCATAGGAAGCTCAGGCTAGTGACCTGGCTAGGGACCCTGTGGCTTGGAGAAACATGGATATAGCAAAAACAAACTGCAGAATCACAAGCCTATTATTTCCAATGTTCAGGTCATTAGGAAAATAAATAAAACACTGCTGACCTTTCTGGCTGGCTGTGAAAAAATTCATTGGCTTCTTAGTGTCTGCCATGAGAAGTATGCTCAAGAAATGGAAGTCTCCTTGTCTGATTCTGCCTCTGCGGCCCCTGCACACACTTCTTAGCTGATGAGGTGTCTAAGGATGCCTTGTCTTAAGGCTGTTACTAGCTCACTGGAATGCCCTCATCAGGCTTGGCTGAAGGGAACATTTCTCAAAGTATCAACTTCTGGAAAGATACGTTTCCCAAATGGGTCTGCAATGTACTATGGCTTGATGTCAAAATTCGAAAATAAAAATTAACAGTTGGTTATCTCCCAAAGGTGCTGACCTATCACTACATGGAACAAGTCCAGAGTTGACCTGTTTGTTCTGGGCTGCCCTTGCCTCTCTCCCCCAACTATACTCTCTCCCCCAATCTCTCCATCCCTGGTAGAGAGAATTTTACTCTTGACTCGGCCCTGCCCCTTCTGCCTCTCCCCTACTAGTCTCTTCTACAGACGGTCATTCATCTTTGTTCTGGAAAACGAGTTCTGTTGCTAGGAAACCAGGAAAGAAAATTGCTGTAGTTGATAGAATTCTTATTAATGACTGCGAATGCAGGTGCCACCATCCTGCTACAGAGACAGACACACTCTATGTATCTGTCCCCAGCTTGACAGGTCTCTTCAGAAAGTGGGAAGGCAGAGAATTTAAGGGCCTCCGAGCTCAACAGAAGGGATTTATAAATCACTATATATCAACAGCCTGCTTTAGAATCATTTTATTAGAACACATCCAAGAAAGAGACATATGGAAAAAAGACAGCAGCAAATCTCAGTCATGCAAATGCCCATGTTAAAGTTCTCCATTGGATTTAAGTTCAAGTACAAAGACAGTCCTTTCCTGAGCCAGGTGCAATTCCAGAGAATGACACTTTGCATTGCAAACATGTACCCTTTGCAAAGTTCAGAACACTGAACAAGCCACTTTCTCACAGTAAGAGTGTGAGACACATGGAAGTGTAAACTTTTAAGGACCCTCTTCCCTGCCCTCCCCATCACCCAGCCTGGGAAGTGAGCCCAACTTCAGGACCTCTTAGAAATAAGGTTTAGTTTATTGAAAATAAAGCAGTGGGCCTTAAAAAAAGGATAGAAAATGAGCGTTTTACATATATATATTTATATTATATTATATTTATATCTATTTATATGAAATGGAATCATCCCTGCCTCTTGCCTTGGTGTGGGAATGGGAATGTGGAGGGGATCCATGAAACTTTCTTAGGGGTTAGGGTTCTTTCTCAAATGTTATGGAAGCTGGAGGACTTTAAAAAAATTTATTATGAAAAATTGGAAACATACAAAAGTGAGAAAAGTGTACTGAACACCCATGTACCATCTAGTCCACAACCATCAACAAGTGGCCAGTTGGCTTCGTTTAGGTCTTCTTTCTTTCCCACCTCACCCAACAGGCTTGCTTGAAGGAACGGGACTAGAATGGTGGTCTTTGCCCCAGAGACCTCAGAAAGGAGTGGAGAGGAGGCTGCATCGAACAGAAATGTGTTGAAGGAGGTGGGAACATCTGGATTTGACCTTCCCCATATGTATCTCTAGCCCGCCTCCACACATTTTCATGATGTAGAGGAGGGGAGCTACAACAGCAGGATGGCCTTGTCCAGACTGGGGGCAGGTCACTACTCACAGAAATGAAGAGAAACTCAAGACCAAATGGACCCTTTTAGCTACCCTGTCTACTTGAGTTGCAGACTTTTTGGGCAGTGAGGGCCTGGTGTGGGGATGGGGGTAGGAGTGGGGGTGGAATCCCTGGCATGTCAGGATAGGAGCTAGGGGAAGTACACAGGGCCCTGGGGCCTCTTGGTAAATCCCTGTTGCTCCACCATTTTGGACTTTGGATCGAAGCTCAGCAACCTCAAAATTGCACCCAGGAGAGAAGCGGGGAGGCCCGGGGTGAGCCCATGGCCCAGGTGGGCAGATTTTGCTTGAACATGTTGCCCTCTGAGCAAAGGCTGCACCCCATACCAGCCCTGTCAGAGCAGTCTCAATAGAGTTGGGTGATTGGAGTCCTGGTGGGAGGTCCCAACGGTGCCACGGCTAACCCGGTGAGCTGCAGGGACAAGTCCCAGGCTGCGCGCTAAACGTAAGTGGAGAAAGGATCTCCGGGTCCCAGGTGCCACCGAGGAACAAGGTTGCCATCCTGTTAAGAAAAGGGCTGGGCTCTGTAATTTGCATATGACTTTGCAAAAATCTGCATGAGATCCCATAGCCCTTTATAGAAAAACAGTGTTAAACCATCAGTGCAACCTGCTCCTAGTAACCCAATGCACAGACTACAACCTGCAAGACATAACCGTTCTTTCAGAAGAGAATAGAGAGGAAGCAGAGCTGGGTAAGATCTCCCTCAGTCTGAAGGTAAGGAAGAGTCCAAGCCGGTCCAGGATCCAGACTAGGATCACTGACTGGTCACTCCATGCCAGAGCTCAAATCCATCTCTTTTCAACCCCCGAGACCTCCCCATAGACCAGTCCTGCAATGGCTTCTCAATGTCTCGGAGAGATACGTAACAGGGGCAGCAGGTACAGCATTACCAGGAGAGTCATAAGTAAGAGCCCCTACTGGGGAGATCTCTTCTGAGATCTCTTATGTTTAGACAGAATCTCTGTTATACTTCTCTTAAACTCTGTCAGGATCCCACACCTTACCAAGCCTAGATGTAGCATTTAACTGAGAAAAAGAAATATAGAAACGGTTGCCCATTCCTGTAGATGTTTGACAGCAACAGGCTTAAAAATGTGTGATTTTTGTATACGGCCAGAGCCCACAACATGTAGCAACCTGTAGTTTTCCTGTGGTTTGAGGCAGACTTCAAGGCAGTCTGAAGGAGTAAATTGCTAAATGGGCTAGTGAGTGTGGGCAGATCACCGACCCAGCATCTATGTGAAACAATGGGTTATTGATTCTCTAAGGAAAGTGGCAAGCCTCTAGTAGAAGAGTGGAGTATTCAAAATGCCCGTGGGTCCTAGGGAAGAGAAAAGTGCAGTGTCTCGATTCCAGGTTTGACGTGGCGTCAAAGGCTCCCTCACACCTACCCCACAGGAATGGGAAATCCAGTTCGAAACTCTCCCAGTCAGCTGAGGAGAGGAAGCTTGAGCAGCGAGCTGAATGGCATTTATTCTAGCTGTCCTGAGCTCAGGTGGGGACCTTCCAGATGGTAGAGGGAGAAGAGATTTGCAAGAAAGCCTGGAGCTGTCTCTGTGCACATGGAAGTCACTCAGGGTCAAGCCCCTCATGTGCTCAACTACGTCACTATAGCATGGTTTCAGGACTCAAGAATATGAGAGCACACTTTCCTGAGTCT
Organism: Micromys minutus; assembly: GCF_963924665.1. Lineage (NCBI taxonomy): Eukaryota > Metazoa > Chordata > Mammalia > Rodentia > Muridae > Micromys > Micromys minutus. The sequence continues at coordinate 58,736,732 of NC_137976.1, read as the reverse complement.
AATGTCGCCCTAATAGGAACGAAGGAAGGGGCATCTATCAGTGATGCTTGCTCGATAGTCAACAGTCTTGTGCCATGTCTGTTACTATCCCTAAGCCCTGTAGAGTTTATCTCAGTGGTAGAATTGGATAATTTTTATCAACACTGGATCTTTGCATCCTTTTGCTCTTTATTTACCATCACTAATAGTTTATAGAATTTTGAATCTTTCATGTGCCAAAGAGCTGAGTGTTTACACACATCCCGCCACATACTTGTGTATGTGGTAGGTATCGCTGCCTTCATTTTGCACACAGAGGGCGGGAGAGGTCCTGCCAAGAATCATAAAACTGGAAAGTGGATGTGTGCAGTGAACTCTGAGCTAAGGTTTGTCTGTCTTCAAAGCTGTTCTTAACCACTGGTGAGTGCTGTCACCATCTACTACACAAGATGATGACTGGACATTTGTATGACATCGCGTCTAAAGTATCCCTCACATACAGGTCTATCTCATAGCCTGGGAACTAATTGCACGTGTCTTGAGTAATCTGACTATACATACCATTAGGTTCTATAGAAAATTCCTTATATCCTTTTCAACCTCATGCTGTGAATGGCTCTGTATATCTGAAAACCTCTTTGATGATGGTTTGGTGTATAGAGATACTCAGGATTACATGGTTTTCTATGAATCCTGAGAAATACACACACCTGCCCAGGAGACATGATTGGTTTTACCCAACAGGCATGTCAACAGAGTAATAACACAGAAGCATGACTTTTAATTTTTTGTTGTTGTGAGAAAATATCTCACTATGTAGCCCAGGCTGACTTCAGACTCACAACCTTGCCTCAGTTTCCTCAGTCAGAAAACTGGGATTGTAAGTGTGCACTACAATGGCCAGTTGCCCAGTTATTTATGATCCTGTTGAAATGACTTTTAAAAAATCTGACTTAATAGAAGGACTGGTGGGAAAATGCTTTAAGTGGAAGAATAAATGCTACTGAATTTTCCAATTGGAGAAATACCCGTCAGCTTAGAAGTTATAATAATCTCACATGTAATCATCTCATGCCTTTGGCTTCTTGTGTACAAGTACAAAGGTCCAAAGGTCAGGGTTTAGACACACTCCCTGGTGACCATAAGAGTCCTCTGAATCCTCAGTCCTAAGGGCTTTTCTATGTTCTAAATGCTCTTTCTGGACACAGTTGGCAATACTTTGACTGTACTTGGCATCTTCCTGTATGTGTGAGAAACATTTATCTTTGACATTTTCCATAAGAGGCAAGAATCAGGGAGACTCACTTAATAGTACTTTTGTCAACTGGATTTGCTCAGCATTTTGCAGGAGAGGTTATGTTGAGATTTCCTTGTCTTTCTCTACCCAGATACAGTTGCCTTCACATAAATCTCTCCCTTGATATACTGTACGCTGTGTCCTAATATTTGACTCTCATAATGAAGCTCCCTGAGGCATAGTGAGATGTTCTGTAGTCACTGTGTGCATGGGAGTTAAGGCTAGACATCCAGGGAGATAAAAACAGCCACAGACAAAGAACATATTTATTTAGGTGACAGCTGCATATGCATTCGCGTTTCACAAACCACGGCAGCTGTTTTGCAACAGACCGTTAAGTGAATCTTAACTGCGAACTGCCAGTGGTGTTCTTTACTGTGATTTATCTGACTGTGTGTTCTCAGTGTTTTGTTCTGATGGATTAGGAAGCGCCTGAGGCGGGGATATGCCCTAATTGCTGGTCCTTTAGCTAAGATAATAACCAGCCTCCTCTTGTCTCAGATTCATGGCTTGTTTTATTGGGCACGGGAGATAGTGAGCACACATACAATACACAGAACATGAAACATTCTTGGCTTTTGAGTTAAGTCATGTCCCATTCTGTCGGCCAGGAGGAGGAAACTGTAATAGTTATACTGTTTTAGACAAATACTGCTTTGTGTATTTTCCAGCATCATCCAATGGGTTTCTTTATTGGGCTTTGCCTGTGTGGGGCCATGTGAATAGAGGACCAGGATTCAAACTGCTCTACACTTTCTGGTTGTATGACCCTGAGTGAGCTATTTACTCCCCAACTGACACATTCTGTAAAATCTGTCATCTGTAGAATGAGGAGAATGCTACTTACCTTGAGGCCCGGGAAGCTCATCATGCTAGGGACTTAGGCAGAAATGCAGTGGCTAGTGCTTAGTACCCTGGATTGGCTTTCTTTCAGCCAGCCTGCATGCTTTTCTCTGTCTGTTCCACAATATCAGTGACTTTTTAGGGAAAGCATAGCAGCTGCACCATTAGAGGAGATTTCTGCCTTTGAGTGGGAACTTGACATTGCTATCTGTGTTCCTCCGTTATACAGGAAATTCTACAAATACCATAACTGGTATACACAAATCTTTTTCTACCTCAAGTTTCAGGCCAGAACCCAGACTGGAAATTCTCCTTGCTGTAGCCATCGTTGTTAAAAACTGGAACATGTACTGGGGAGAATACTGGATACTGCACATGGAGAAAACATACTTTTCCCCCCTGCATATTTGCTACACACTGAGCTCAGGGCTCTCTATCCGAATCCTGCAGCAAGGAGATGGGCAAGAGATGGGGGTGTGGGGTGACTGGGCAGTACAGGTGGGTCCATCTGTGAAGTACTTTGCCAGGGACAGACCAGATGCCCCTACCTCCAGAAGAAAACAAGCCACAGCCAGCAGCATCCAAGATCCCCACCTTTTCTTTTCCCATATCTCCTTTTTTTCAGGGACTGCTCACATTGAGCTCTGAACCCAGATGGTGTGGGATATAGCCTTGAAATAGCGCGGTGTAACTTTCTGGTTTCAAGTTTATCGGAAACCGTTCCCTCTGCCCTTGACGGTAACTGAGGAGAAAGGGATGGTGTGTGTATAGAGGGTCCTTGACCTCAGAACAAGCTTCTGTCCTCTCAGAAGCTTGATGTTGGTGAAGTGGCCTCTATACGAAGCCTTATGTGCCTCCTGGAAACCTCCTTTTCCAAATAACCAGGGACTAAACCCAAGGTCAAATAGACTTCTCCTCTTTCCAGGGCTCATCTTCGTGTAGAATCTCTATATGTGTTTCCGTGTTTCGAGATCTCCCTTACCTTTCCCTCCCATCTCTAATCCCCTCTCTAAACAGTAGGGTTCAGCGAAGAACCCACCAGGCCCCTCTCGCCCTGACTCCTGCCTCTGGACTTTCACTTCTCTTGCCCAGCCTTTTTCAAGGCTCTAGACTTTTATAACCAACATTGTCAGTTTCTAACCTTGGCCTATGTGCAGATCAGCTAAATTCATTCTCTGGTCACTCGAGACACCATAGAGAGAGCAAAAACTGTTTCCCACCAGGCTTCCTGGGTGCATACGGAGGACAGACTCCAGCAACCAGTTGACAGTCTTAGCTCTTCTGTTATTTAGAAAATAATACCTATTGGGACTATTGTTGTTGCTAATAAAAGCACTATGTCATATTGCATAGAAGTACAAAAAGCCACCTATCAGAAATAACCATAATTTATATTTTGGTGTATTTCCTTCATATATACATATATGTCTACATGTATATATAGACACATATATGTGTATATGGACATATAAACACAGAACACATATGTACACACACATGGTCCCCTTTTGTGTTTAACAGCAAGACTAGTCTTATGAAGAGAAAGGAAGTCTCAGAGCAGATGGGAAAGAAAGATAACTCCGGGTTCAGCCCTGATAGCCCTTCACCTGTGCCAGCCACACTCACCACTCTCTGTGATGTAATGTCATAGGCCTGATGACCAGGAGAAATCAGTATAACCCTTGTCCCAAACTACACAGCAAATACCTCGTAAGTATGTGGAAAATATATTTGAAAACACACCGATTCATTAGCACAGACAAGCAGAAGACACACGCAAAGCATGCTGTTCTCTCTGAGAACTTCCTGTGAATGCCTACCTCACTTCTGTGTACTGGAGATAACAGTAGGTGTCATGGACTTGGTGATTCAGTGGGTGAGATAAAAAACTCATGGGAGGAAATAAAGGGACAAATAGAGGATCAGGGATTGGAGAAAAGACCATCCGGAGACTGCCTCATTTGTGGATCCATCCCATATGCAGCCACTAAACCCAAGTACTATTGCTGATGCCAAGTAGTGCTTACTGGTAGGAACCTGATATGGATGCCTCCTCAGAGGCTCTGCCAGAGCTATATTGATACAGAGGAGGATGCTTGCAGCTAACCATCAAACTGAACACGGGGACCCCAATAAAGGATCTAGAAAAAGGACTGAGAGAGCTGAAAGGGTCTGCAACCTCATGAGAAGAACAACCAATGAAACCCACCACCGTTCCCAGAGACTAAAACATCAACCAATGAGTTTGCAGGGAGAGACCCATGGCTTCAGGTGCACATGCAGCAGAGGATAGCATTGTCTGACATCAATGGGAGGAGAGGCCTTTGGTTCAGTGAAGGCTCATTTTCCCAGTGTAGGGTAATGCCAAGGCACTGAGGTGGAGACGGTGGTGGGGAGAGGGAGCACCTTCATGGAGGCATTGGGAGGGGGAGGGGGATGGGATTGAGGGAAAAGAATAACATCTGAAATGTAAATACAGAGAATATCCAAAACAAACATAAAAAGCCCAAACTCATTTATAAGAAGCAGAAGTGAACAGAAGGAGAGGGAGAGTCTCACAGAGTGCTGGGGGAGGAATGAATGCCAAGAATCATTCCAGTACCACAGGGGATGAGTATTAACAGGATCTCTCTAAGTTCAGAGACTTGTCTATCAGGATGGGAAATTAGAGTGAGGCACTATGACAGATCAGATAGATCAGTGGATAAAAGACATGAGTCAAACAACAACAACAACAACAAAACCCAAGCAGAGATGATTACATGTATACCAGAAAGGAGAGGTCTGTAGACAACTCAGGGCCCAGAGGCATAGGGGCTGGAGGGGGGAGAACAAGAGGCAAGGGTTGGGACAGTTGGAAGTATAAGGTCTTGGCAGAAGCTGCTATGGCTCAGAGGCATGTTATTGCTCCTGACGCACCCAGGGACAAATTTCCTACAAGACACAACAATGTGAAGCCAGGCTCAAGGGCAGACTTTCCACAATGGCTGCAAGAATACAAGAGGGAATGAGTCACTACTGGATGTGGTGGCATTCTGGCTTCCGGGGACCAGACCAAAAGTGCACTCACATTCACAAACCTGGGGGCCTGGGGAAATGGCATTGCTTCTGCCCTAAATACAGAAGTCACACCAGTTAACTGGACTGAAGACAAGGACATAATTATCTGGCACCGAGACCAAGGAAGGGAAGGACACAAGTCAGAGCCAGCTGACAGTGTTTATGTCCGCTGTGACCCTGACTGGCTATCTGCCTATTCATTTGCCGCATCCTCAGCTCAGTACAGTGGTTATGGGGTCAGAGAGTGCCTGGCTGTCTTACCACGGCTCCTCTATCTTGGAACACAATACTTGGAACAGTAGGTACTCAGAAAAGAAAAAAAAAAAAAAAAACGTGGTGAGTGATGAATGCCAAAACACCATTAGAGTGAAATCACTTCAGAGGTACCAGCTCAGGGTCTTTTGTCTTGGGTGTTAGAAGGGAAGTAACAAAAAATACGGAGGAAGGTGAGAGAGATATAAAGAAGAATCAGGAGCAGAGACAGCCAACTGCAGTTGGTCACACAGCAGGGGAAAGGAGGTGTTTGACAATATGAAGAAGAGGAGGCGCTGAGTCAGGTGAACACTGTAACAGGCACAAAGGGAAGAGTCAAAGAGTATGTCTGGCTAACAGAGGAACTCTTGCTGAGTCCACATGAGGAGAAAGGCAATTCTATGACCCCCATAGGAAAGACTCTCAATGGTTCTTGGATGATGCTCAGAAAAGTGTGGACTGATAGCATTCAGTGTCTGCCACAATCTAACCCATACTAACATTTCTTTCTCTCAACTCACCAACAAACCCTGAACTCCAATCAAGCAGACTTACTCTCCTTGCCCCAGTTATCCTATACTCCTGTCTAGATTGAGCTTCCTCCCACTCCCAATGTCTTCACTGTCCTAGTACGTTCCAGTTAGCAAAGCTGTGTGCAGAACCATCCTCCTAGATTTAATGTCGGGACCCTTTGACCACAATGCCAAATGCATCACCCTGAGTTCAAGTGTTCGCTTGCCATTCAGGTATTTAATAAATATGTATCAAGAGCCATCTGAGAGTTAGCATTGGTAAGATTTGGTGATGCAGTGGGGGTATGAGACCGACATGTTTTTATCCTTGTGGACTTAAAGTCTGCTGGAGAAACCTGGCCTCACAGGTTCTTATGTAGCCCCTGAAAGCAATTGTCACCAAGCCAAGCTGCTTGAGAAAGTGCTGAAATGAATTCCTGTTAGCTCTGGTTTTTCTGTATCCTCCTTGATGCCAACTGCTTGGCCTTTGTGACAACATACAGAAGTAACTCAGTCCCCCAACAGATCAAGGACCTGAAGACCCAAATCACAAGGCTGTCTATAAAACTGAGAGTGAAGATGTTTACTGTGCACATAGGTGCTTAGATTTGTCATGTACAGATTTCCTTTCCATGTCTTGGACCTGCTTGTTGGACAGCCAAGTGACAAACTCATTGTATTCATCACCTTTCTTCTCACACGTTTCATTGCTTCAACTCTACTTCATGTCATATAATGTATTGTGATAGCATAAGTTATAATGAGAATGAATCTTAATTGTTGTTAAATAGCTCTTCAGAACTTAGGGGCTGACAGAAACCTAGAGCACGTGTTCTGTTTTCATAGTGATATATTATTCTTCTGGGGATACATAAATGGTGAACTATTTTGAAATACCACATGTAAGAAATGCTTTTGGTCATATCCCATGACACTCAAGCTTATAGTGCACTAACAATCAAATTATGTGCTTATCAAGAAGCAAAACAGAAGAGGAAGACAAGCCACAGACTGAGAACAGATATTTACAACTATAACCCACACAGACTAATAACGATATACTCCTAGTATTAAATAAATACTCCAAGCAGCCTACTAGATAAATAGATGAAGGGCTTAAGTGGAGACTTTGGACAGGAGGAAATTCAAAGCTGACTCAAAGATGTGGGAAAACGTGGAGTCATAGGAGGAATCAGAGAAACATAACATCATCAGAAACAGGTGCTACTCAGCCACCAGCTCACAAGCCGGGGAAGCAGGACATCTGAGTGTTTCTTGCACAGCAGTTGGAATAAAATTTGGCTCAAGAGACTCACGCACAACCTACCACCTAGCAGTTCCATCCCTAGTCTGACATGCTATAAGAGCTGAGCTCTGAATGCCGGGATATACATAACAAGGGTGCTCACAACCGTTCCTGGAAACAGCTTCGACGCTCTGTGCAAAGAACTGACAGAGTTCAGTATGTTCACATGATAATGAAAACAGACAAGTATCTCTACCCATCAGCATCAGTAGATCCCATCAAACAATATCAGTGATGAAATTAAAGCAGGAAAGAATATGGGGTCTGATTCTAGTCAGAAAAACTACATTGCTAGCCACATCGAAACTGTATTACTGTGGGGCATTTACATAGGAGGTGAGGTCATAGATTAAGATCATCATGAATATGAGGGGCATGGTCACCCTAGGGCATGGAACTTAGTGCTGTGTCCAGGAGGGCACATGGGGAATTCTGGGAAATGTTTTACTTGCAACCTCTGCATGATTGATATCCACCAATGTCTTCAGCTGCATTGTGCATTTTAGAGTGCATATTTCACACTTGGCAAAAATGCAAAGTTTACTATAAATCAGATGTTTATAACTAAGAATACATCTTATAAAAATAAGTTTATAAATAACAGCTATTCAGAAAAAGCCCATAACTCTCACATGGTACTAACAGATTCAATGTAAAAAATACTACGTAATAATATGTGAAATTATTAAGATAATGTGTAAATAAAATGTAATTATGATGTAAAAATAATTTGTGATATATACTACATATAACGTGTAAAATTAATAGAAAAAGAAACAGGTGCAACATTTGCAGCTAAATAAAATGTGAAAGAGCAAAAAGAATAAAGATGACTTTGAAGGATCTGCTTAGAAAAGATGGTTTGATGGCAGATGGCAACTTTGTGGGGAAACCAGGAGTCAGGCACACGGCTGGGAAGTATGGATGGATGTCACAACTGGGCAGGGTTAGTGTACATTTCCACCAACATTCAAAATGCAGACTCCCCTTGATGCAGCATTTCTGCCTCTAGGAGTTAGCCTGTTAATATAGTCACAAGTGTGAGCAGTGGTACCTGCACAGGATACTAACGACAGTGGCAGCAGATGGCAGACATCCTGCATTCTTATCAACAGGACAAGTTAAACAGACTGTGGTGCTGTAGTGACCGACTGTGCCACCATCGGGAAATGAAACAACTTCATGTCCCGCTATGAAACGATTTTGCAGATTTATTACATGGAACGATATAAAAGAGTACCATGTGCTGCCAGTGTCTGATAGGGGTTCTTTACATTGATTTATTTATGCCTGTATCCGACATGGCAAACTTGCAGGAGTCCGTTGCCTCTTTTCTTCTGCCAAGTGGCATTCGGGGATTGAGTCTGGGTCACTGGGCTAGGCAGTAAGCACCCTTACCCACTGGGCTATCTTAACAGTCTGGAAGGTTTTTTAAAAGAATAAATAAGGTTTTACATTTTAAAGGAAGGTCTCTAGAAGAATATATGCACTTTATACTGCAACTGTATTAACCCCCTCAGTAAATAACCCAGAATATATCCCATTAAAAAAAGAGTGTGAATTACATGAGCAAGAAGAAATGTAAATGGTTTGGATAAAGGACGATGCAGGAAACTTCTCTGTGACTCTGTAACTCCCCTGTAGTTTTTTAAAAGTCTGATTCTATAGCAAAATAAAATGCTTTGATACAAATGTTTCAGAAGCCCTGCTCTTTGACATAATATCCAGGATTAGAATGAATATTTTGGGCTCAAAACTGATACAAAGGAGAACTGAAAGGAGATGAGCTTCAAGACAAGGACACTTTTGACTTTTAGTGTCAAAAGTCTTCTCCTCTCCCAGGCTAAATTTGTCCTTCAAGGGCACTGTCCGGGTGCAGATGAATCCTATCTGACCAGACACATTTATCATGATTTCTCTGCTGCTTCCCACAGCAACTGGCAGAAAGCAGCGGCCAGCATTAGTGTCACCTCATTTAAGGAACACACAAGACTCTGTATGGCCACCTGTGGTCACACGCAGGACAGAGACTGGGTGTGAACTGGAGACTGTGGGCCAGTATAGATTTCCTGTATAGAGCAATCTATCATTCTGGTTATTAAGGGAACTTAATCCAACTACACTGAACGGTGTATCCAGTGTGGTAAGGCATTTGACAGTTCTTTGTTCTCCTCTCCACTGACTGTCTCACGGTCGTATGTTGTGAATTTCCCTGCAGCCTGGTCTCCAGACAGGCCCATTTACAGATCGGGACTTCTAGCTAGTTTGCTTTCAATGCTAGTTTAAATGCCAGGGAACATATCCTGCAAACATTTCTTTTTGGGAGGTGTCAAGGGAATTTTCATGAGTGGGATAAAGATTTGTTGCCACTAGGAGAAGAGAGGTGATATGGTGTACTCATTGCTATGGGATTTCTTAAACCTTGCAAGCCTTGGCATTAAGTGACACAGAAATGGCTGTTCCAGCACAAACAGGGACAGGTTTGTATGCAGCAGGGGTGGACACTGTCTAGGGTCTGATCTGTACAGTTCTGTAACTACTTAGCGCAGTTTCTCTCATAAAGACTGTCATCAAAGCAGAATTGGCTGCCCTCTCAGGGGGCACCTGTTGCCTGTTGCTCCTGGGAGATGGTATGGTAAAAATGAGGTCCTTACTGTGACTCCTTAGAGAAATCTACTAAAGAGGTGCTTTGATTAGTTTCTTTTTCTTGGCAATCCCGCTTTCCAGCAACAATAATCACATGACCTCACTCCAATGACATCCACAGAAATCTATACTGCCCTGCCCCACAGTGGTCATGACAGACAGGTTGCAGAAGCCAACAGTAATGAAGACATTAACACTCAACAGCCATCAAAGTAAACCTAGGCAAGCAGCTTTAACCAGAGCTTAAAGTCAAGAGCCAGGGAGATACTGAGCCACCTGTCAGTTCAGCAGGTTTCCCCCAGAATGCTACATTGTAGCAACAGGTACTGTGGCCTGTGCCTCTTACCACAGTGCACTCCGAGAGAAGGAACACTAGCTTCTACAAAGCCACAAGCTCAAATCAGAGGCAGTGTGCCGTCTACCCCATGCTGCTCTGAATGCCTGTGCAAAGTTTCTGCTTAAGGTTTCCAAAAGAGTTAATGATCACACCTTTCCAAGAGCTGTCCTTAAGTACCACAATTCCAAGCCACTGCTATTCATCCAGAAACCCTGAAGAGAAGGCTTCCCAGTTTGCTAAGCCCACCCATCAGGCAAAGTCCTTCCTTCCTTCTTTATTTATTTATTTCCTTCCTTCCTTCCTTCCTTCCTTCCTTCCTTCCTTCCTTCTTTGCTTCCTTCCTTTCTCCCTCCCTCCCTCCTTCTTTAAATGTATAATACTTCTTCTTACCTAAGACTGGAAGAGAAAGGGTAAATGCTGGCAGATCTCTGTGGAATCCTCCAGAACAACCCTTGTCCTGAAAGCTGCCACTTCACCCTTCACCTCTGTTCCCCCGCCTGTCCATCTGTCCATCTCCCTGTCTCCAGCAGAACACGAGGGGCTGGAGGCGTACTTACTTGGGTCTTGTTTGCCCCGGTCTGCCACCAGTTAATACACTTGAACATTGTGGCTTGTTTTCAGATTTGCTGTTGCCTTCCACGAAAATGTTAACAGCGAAATAGAGTTTCCCCTGGTGCTGGACTACAACAGGGTTGCATCTGCTCTGGAAACTCGCCTCTCCCAGGCGGCTGCAAGATAGGGATCAGCCTTGCTCCATCCCAGCACTCACTGCCAAGTGCTTAGAGACTAACAGGAATCTCCTTGGGAGGCTGAGAGACTCTGGGGCGAGTCACACCCCCACCAAGGCCACCATGTGAGTCACAAGTACTTGGTACTGAAGAGCCTGTGATAGGTATTGGCAGCCCAGAGCCATAGTATTGCTGCAGTAATGCAGTGCAACTTTGCTGTGGGCTCATGGGCATATATGGGGGGGGCAGGAGCTCAAGAGGGGGTAGCAGTGGTACTTGCCTTCTGCAGACCCACAAGCTGAACTATGAGGGTCACAACAAAGGTATCATTTTAAAAGATTTGACTTGGGGTATTACTGACTTGGGTCTGACTCTCAGAACTGTCATTAACTGGCTTCATGACTCTGAATAAGTCACTTGGTTACTTGTCAACAGTGAAGGATATAGGTTTGATGATTTCTGGGACTTCTCTAGATTTCCTGTCTGTCTGTCTGTCCATTCCCCACCCTGACTTTTTATCTTCTTAGACAGGGTTTCTCTATATAGTTCTGGCTGTCCTGCAACTTACTCTGTAGACCAGGCTGGCCTCAAACTCACCGAGATCTGCCCGCCTCTTTCTTACAAATCTCTAGATTTCTATGATTAGATTTACCTGAATGAGGTAAGGCACTGAGCAATGACCACACAGCCTTTAAAACACAGCTCTACCATCTGTAAACCGCCCTTCCATTCTCCCTATTCTTTTTTTTTTTTAAATCATTTTTATTTTTAAAAAGAGAGGTTTTGCCCTATGTCTCAGGTAGTGGGCATTTCCTGTCCTCTGGTGGACTTTGCAGAGACTAGAGCTGCTCATAATAAATAAATATTTTATGTATTTACATTTCAAGTGCTTTCCACCCTTTCCCATCCCCACTCCCCTTGCCCTATTCTTGTGCAGAGGATGCCTGTGCTGCGCCACCACCTAGAACTAAGACACTTTGTGCAGCTGGAGTGTCTGACATGGGCAGAGACCCCCACAAGGCTTCCTGTTACCTCTCTGGGCTCAACAAAGCCCTGACTTTCACGATACTTCCTCGCTTTTGTAGATGACTGGCAATTTTGGCAATGGATTTTTTTCAGGGAAAAATTCTAAATGAAATAATGCTAGTGGGGCTAAGAAGTAAAATAGTGTCAGGAAGAGAGGTTTTGCCCTATGTCTCAGGTAGTGGGCATTTCCTGTCCTCTGGTGGACTTTGCAGAGACTGGAGGCTGCTCATAAACACTTCTGACAGAGAGCCTGTGACCACAAGTTCTCACACTGCTCAGGGGCTCTGAAGAGCCAAGCTGTGAGAAACACCACTGAGGGGGGAGCTGCTCCCAGGGGTGGCAGTGCCCCCATCGCTGCGGCTCCGGCTGGATTCATTCCTCTCCTTGCTGACCACTGCTACCATCTCCCCTCCTTCAGCTACCTGTCCACCATGGGAAAGAGTGACAAGAAGACTATGCCAGGAAAAAAAAGCTAGTCCTGGACTTTAAGAAAACATTAAATAATACAAAATAAATCAGTTAAAAAAAAAAAAAAACCCAAGCCACGTTTAGTGCTTAAAAGCAGAAGGGTACTTTCTGACAAGGAAGGACCAAGATGTTGAGGAAAATCAGAATCCTTTTTGTCTCAACTTTTTCTGCTGTGACTAATAATCTAAAACGATGAGGTCTGGGGTGTGCCCAAGAATCAAGACTACATTGCTTTCATGGTTCAACTTCCAATACATCCACTCCCAGCCTTGGCAGGCGGAGCTGTAATTACATACTCTTCCCAGGTACTTCTTTAAGGGCTTTGATATGGGGTGGGAGGTAGCATTACTCTCTTTATCTAGGGATAGTTTATTAATCTTCAGGACCACTGAGTAATGGAAGAGCTATAATCCATTCCTCCCACGGTTGCTAGGCTGGAGAAGAGCAGGTGGCACCCATGGCTGACCAGGACACCTATCATGACCACACATCTCAAACCAAGGGGGTGGCCATCTCGATGGCTTTTGAGAATTTCTCAAGTAAAACACATTACTTGGTGTTAGTTTCACGCTGCTCCTTCTCCATATTGGCAGACATTCAACTTTTTCTTTAGAGGCAAACACAGTAGCCCATGGCCTCTTAAAACTTCAGGGAATGTGTCCCTTGTTTTCCTGCCCTGAGGATCTGAGATGGAGACCTTCCTTTGGGCGCTTGGGTCCCCAAGTCCCATACATATTTCAGATAGGGTCTCATCCAGCCCTTCAGAACTCTAGGAAAGACAGTCACTACTGTCTTTGTACAGACCCCGAGAGAGAGTTCCGACATAATGTGACCACCATAGGTCATGAGTCCAGGACTAATCTTAGGACCCATGGCTCTGCTACCACATGACTATGCTCCCCAGGGTAGATGCTACTGCATCTACCTAGATCTTCCATGACAGTACAGCCACAGCTCTTGTGGCACCTGCTCATCTGACACAAAAGACCAAGGCTCTTGGCTCAGGCAGTGCACACAGTTGGTGATTCCTGCCTAGAACTTCAGGAGGATCAGACTGAGCTCAACACCATGAGAACACATCCAGACATGCCCTGTCTACCTTCAACAGATCACGCGCAGGGGAATCTCAGACTCCACATGTGAAGACTTGGACTTAAGCTGCATTCTTTGAGAAGCTCTGTCTACAAGACTGTGGTTTCCCACTCATGAACTCTTTAACAGAAGGGATTCTGCTTCCCCCTATGTGATCTGTCTCTATCCATCCACAGTAAGTTTTATATCTAATTAAAACAGGCAAGGGTGTTTATCTCTGATGTTTTTAGCTGGACATGGAGATGCTATTCTCTTTCTTTCTGGATGTTTCCTTTTCCTACATTTAAGAATGAAAGCTGGAGATGGTGAGGCGTTGCCTCACCCACTGTGTTCTCCTATCAGAGTACAGCACTAGACATAGACCAGGCAGGCTTCACAACAGTGCATGAGTGAAGAGAGGGAAGATGCTGGTGCTGGGCTAGGCTCCATCTATGCACCAACACAGGGTCTAGGTCTCTACCAGTGCACGAATGTAGGGGCTATATCCATATGAAGATACCTACTTACCCAAGGGCTACATCCTTACCAAGCTACCAATGCAGGAAAAACATCTTTATCAACTCAGGAACTCGATAGGTCCTTATACAGATATCAACTTAAAGCCACAGTTCTCTTTCTGATTCTCAACTTGTTCCTTGTGTCCTGATACATGCTCCATGTTTGTGTGTGTGTGTGTGTGTGTGTGTGTGTGTGTGTGTGAAGACTATTAGATTCTAATGATTGCCAGAGGAGTCTACCCTCATAAGGCTTCTGAGGTATCATGTCATGGCTGCTATCAAAGTGGTAGGGAATCATGGGAATCATCTGCTTTTGCCTTAGTTGGGCCCTTGCCATAGCTGTCTCCCTGACTTCCCTCCCAGTTACTGACACAAAACTGGTCATAACTCACCACACTGAACTGACAATCCAGAGTTAATACCATTGAGTCAGCCTCTCAAGCCTCCAGGCTTCTCCTCATTCCTGTTTTGCACCAGCATCCCTGGTCTACCCTGTGTCTTGACTCACACCAGCTCATTCCGTATTCTGATCACACTGGTTGTGAGATGTTTCAGCAGTGTTATTGTTGTTGTTGTTGTTAACATAGAGGACAGCAGCCATAATTAAATTTCCGTCCAATTTCTCTCTCTTCAGCTAACCTGGGCATGACTAGAGCCCAACAGTGCTTTGGACAGTATTTCACGAAGGATGGCCATGTGATGTTTAATTTTACACGTTTATTGACAACATCCACTATACCGGCTCTGAATGCATGCACCAGGTTTATCAAAGTGCACATGTCTGTCCTCTGGAAGGCATCCATTACCTTAAAAAAGATTCTTTTTACTGATACTTCATCATTGCTAGAATTCAGTGAATCTAGATATTTGAAGTGTGGTAGCAAACCCCAGGACTCAAGGTGAAAGGCTTGGGATGAACAAATGTCCTACCCAGAGTAGCACCTACATATCCCTAGACTGAACAGGTTTGGCCCACTGTGGACTGAAGTAAAAACTTTTGTTTGCCTTGGAGGAATAACACTTTTGTTTAATACAAAAAACCTAATTATGCAGATCCATTTGAGGATCAAACAAAAGCAAGTCTGGGAGAGTTATTAGTGGGGTTTATTTACTGAGATGCTCAGCCCAGCTTTGTAAGGGCTTAATGCAGAATTATGAATAATAAACTGTGTTCTCACTAAGGAGGGAGGACCTACAGCATAAGCCAACAGCCCCAGTTCCTCTGCCACAGGGAAAAGTGGTAGAATATCCATCTCTTAAGGCCTTAACAAAGAGTTCGACAAAGGGTTTCCATGGGGTAGCGAGAGAGGCTACACTTTCTTTCTTTAATCTTACTAAGATGCGAGAGTATGGAGAAGGAACAGAAGATTGTTCTGTGAGATGTAGCTAACGTACTGAATGGGACATTTTATCATCTAGAATACAGAGACGAGTCTAGACAAGAGAATCAAGTGGACACGAAGTGGTCCTATACATGAATTACTAAGTCACCTGCCTTACTAAGTCTGGCTTCAAAGAAGGCATGGGGATTTTATGAGCAGCATTGGGCACTCTAATAGACATGTGACCACTTTAGGAAAAACTCTAAATGCAGCAGTCCTTTGGAATGGACGATATTTATAGCCAGATCCGTATTCAGGCCACCTAACCCTCTAGTACCCCATGTTATATAGAATTTACACACTGAAGGAAGCCCATAGGAAGGTGGCTAGGAAATGGAACCATCTGGGAACATATTAATATAATCAATACTGGAGAACCTGGAGACTTCTAGTCTAGCCTTCAAAGATTTGAAAAATGATATGGTGAGAGTCTCCAAATACCTACAGCCCAAGGACCTGCCACTGTTCAAATCTGATGATTCAATGTTAGACACAAGTAGACCACAGTCTGCTGATAATAAGCTAATCCAGGAGTCAAGGCTAGCCACAAACATTTATGCCGGAGATTCCGGAGGCCAGCATGGAAGGTGGAGGAGAAATGCCATTCTGTTTATAGAGAGGTAAATCAAAGAAGCCACATCATCTTAGGACTAATACAGATAAGAGGCTGCTGACCGTTGCTGATGGTGATGAAGCCAGAGGTTGGAACTCACAAAGCTCTCCCCAGTCTGCTGAAGCATGGTATTCACACCCTAAGATTGAAAGTTAGCTTTTGCCAAATGTTAGGCAACTCCCAAGCAGATATATACCACTTATTCTTCCCAGCAGTGCTGTGAGAAGGCGTCATCTCCCTGATTAGTGGATGGGGAAACTGACCTGTGAAAAGCTGGGATGGAGGTGATGTCCAAGCTGGGATTCATCCAGTTGTGTTCAAATGCTTTCCCTCATACTGCAGCATTCAGAATACAACAGGCGATTGGAGGGGTGCCTCAGCCCAAAGTGGGCTGGCTCCCCAGGGTCCTTCATCCAACTACTGACATAACTCATCCCTTCACATCCGAGGAAGAAGATCTGGCATTCTCAGGAGAATCTACGGCTGGAGTGATTAATTGCCGTGAAGTGTCTCCACCCTGACCTCCCCAAACTGGCTGTCATGTTGACTATGATAAGTTTATCTGAGTCAGGCCAGGGCTTTTTATCCGGTCACCTGGAAACCAGGGTTTCTTGTCTCCTGGGAAAGGTGGAAGGAACTGGACCCTGTTGCTGACAACTATGAATTCAAGATCTCAGCGAATGATTTCACTGCTGGAGGGAGACATAGGTCGCCAGGGGTCACATGGCTACCTGGTCCTTACTGCTGGGTTGGGAGGAGGGTGAGAATATTTTAAAGGATACTGCATATCCATCAATAGCCTATTATTACTGTTTGAGAATACACTTTTTTTTTTTTAAGGCTTTGTATATGGAACCGAATCTCTAACTTCTTCACCTTCTGCCTGTATCCTATGGCCAGAGAAGGGGACTGGGAACCCATGCTCCCTAGAGGACAAGTACTCCAGTTTACTAAGCTCTCTGCTCAAACTTTCCAGGTTCCTTAATGTCTTAAGAAACAGGATGTTTGTATACTTAGCTACTTTTAGAAACTTGTTTTCAGTTGCCTCTGAATCCTCTATTCCCTGAGACCTAACAGTACGTCCCTATATTCACCGAGTTCACAAATGACTCCCAAGCCCTGATGCATGCTGCATGCCAGAAGGACAGCAGTGGGACAGACAGACACAGCCCATGTTCTCATAGGGGACCAGTGGCTTGGCTATAGAGACAACAGGAAACAAGAAATCGCACGGATGGGGGTTCACACTCCACAGACAGCGTACGTCTCTCCACAGTATCCAGCACAGAGTTTGGCACATGGCTTTGACAGGAGCATGTGTCTGGTCTGTGTGTGGCATGTGTAGAAAGAACACCCGGCTGGATTAAGTCAGCACTGTGTGTTCAGTGATACTGGTTGGGCCTGAGTTCTAGTTCCTGCTTTAACACTGACTACTAAACTTTTCTTGGGCGAGTTACTCAGTGGATCCTCAGTTTTACTTAGAGAAAGGCATAATTACTAAAATCCCTCATTTATAATAAAAAGCCTGCTGTCAAAGGTGTATTCTAGCCTCACTTACCTTGCCAGCAAGGGAAGAAATAGACAAATGGCCCCAGCCAGGGGTTTCTGTGTATGTCAGGATCCTGGGAGATGGGTTAGCAGCTGCAAGGGGTGAGTCCCCCAACAACAAATCTAGAAGTCTATGTCTGAACTTGGGCATAATCACACTTGACTTACCAACAAAGGACTGCTTTAAAGAAGAACACTTTTATTCATAGGATATTTTAGTTATACTGTTAGACAGCAGACTAGAGAAGCCAGGAAGACATAGAAATAGTTTCCTTTGTATTTTTATACCTAGAAAAAAAACCCCTCAAATACCCTATTTACTCTTCCCCTGAAAATGGCCTTAAACCATGAAAGCAGCTATTGGATGGCGTTAACCTTGAATGTCCTTGAGCATGAATCTATTAGTGTAGTTAGGGTGATGTGCTGTCCTTATCTCAGTAGAGCTAGGGATAGTCCCCATACAGTGTGGCTTTCTTCCCAGGAAGGAAAAACCTAGTGAATGTGGAAAAGTACCCACAATGTAGAAAAAACTAAAATCAAGAACAGGCTTAGCCTATTGCCTGAGGCAGAAGAACAGCCTGAAGGACCTGGAGTAACTAGGGCCAAGCAGTGTTTGGGGAAGTCTAACTTCACTGGTGACAATTGAGATGTGCAGCAGTAGATTACCTCATACTTTGGACTCTGGGTATGTGAGTGGGTCAGGCCATTGGTCCCTTCCTCTCTCTGCTGCAGATTCCAACAATCACTTTCCTCAAATGCATGGGGCCAGTGTCTTTCCTGTATTCCCCTCAGAGCTCCTCGTGGGAGACAAGTGGTCAGGTTTCTTAGAGGATGACTTTGTCTTTCATAGACCACTTGGTGGTTCCTCTGCTCTTAAGCGCTCAGGAACCAAGCCTGGTTGGGAAAAGGTGATCTACTAGAGTCTTTTTGGGTCAGAGGTCCTTTCTGAGTAGTATCTATTTCACAAACCACTGATCTAATTTTAAAATATACCCTAATCACACCATTGCAAAGATGAGCTAGTTACAGCCATTTGCGTCTCAGGACACAGTTCCAAACTCAGCCTCTCTGAGGTCTATTTTCTTGAGGCAGAACAGCCCAGCGACCTAGTAGGAGTGATTCGGAGTGACACTTTGCCTCTCTCACTGTTTACGCTGTGTGACTGTCCTAACCCAACTCTGTCCTTTTCCCTTTGCTGCCATGATACAGCTCCCGCTGTTTGGCTTCAGAGTGGAAGAACTTTGAGCACAATTCTCTAGGGCCAGTTCAACCAACCACAGCTTGGGGTAGGGAAGGAAGGCTGGGACTCTGTCTTACCTTGTCACTTTCCACGGTGTTCTGAGAGGTCCTGGAGGCAATGGATATGGTGTCTGGCTGGCTGCTCCCATCGCCCTGGCTGTCACCATCCTCTACCCCATCCCTGCAGGAAGAAGAGAGAAAAGAAACAGGGGTGGGGGTGGGGGGAGCCACTGTGGGTTTAGAGCATACAAGGTTTTCCCAGCTGGGCTGACAAAGTAGTGCCTGAACATTTCTATCAGGGATTGTGTAACATTATCCTGTTAATGGGCACAGACTAAGTGATCTCAGTGAAAGCACATTCATTTCAGTAAGCACGTGACCACTACATGATCTAGCACAGCACCACACGATACCTGCCCTATGTCTCTTCTGGCCCATACAGCAGATGAAGCATTAAAGCAACAACAACAACAACAAAACTAGGAATGAGACTATTACAGGTAGGAGGAAGATATATCTTATTTAGAGCCTGGGCTTCTAGCCAGCCAATGGGCTCCTCTTCAATAGCCACAGAGTACAGGATCCTGCATAATATAACTAGGATGGGGGTTGTCTTGCTGCTGGTATGGAAAAACACAATGTTCTTTCTCTTTGTCGAAATGCAGCCATGCTGTGCTGTTCAGATCAGCCTTGAGTTCCTGGGTCCAAGCAAGACTCCGGCCTCAGCCTTCCAAGCAGCTGAGACTATAGGCATGTAGTATGAAACTTAAAAAAATTGTTTTTAAACTCACATTTCTTTTGCTGGAGAAAATGGGTTGGGATATTTCCTCATGGGAAGGTTATCTTTAGCTCCTGCATATGAAACAGGTGTCCACTGTCTTCTTTTTGGCAGGTCTTATTGATTTTATATTTATTGGTAATGAGTTCTTATCAATGCAGAAGGGAAAGGCATTTTCTCCAGGCCTGGGGACAGCACAGGCTGTGGTAGCCTTTGAGCCAGCTCTGCTCCCTGGTGCCATATGGCACTTGTTACCCCATTCTTGGCTCTAGCATTGCATGGCTTTGACACCACATTGCTCAGTTCCCTTCCTTAAGATTGTGTCCTGACTCTGTGCTGAACCTATGGTCAAGCCCCAGAAGGAATGGTTGCCTGGGAATTGCTGACTAGTCTGCATTAGGGAAAACGTGGGCTGTGGTTAAAAGGGTTAGTGGAGGAAACTACAGTTATTCTCACGGACACTTTCACAGAAGTCACTCCATGGTGCTTGTAGAGGGATAAAAGCCTTGAGAGATGGGGAATTGGATGCTGGGGGATGTTATCCCACAGGCAGACTGCCAAAGATGATGACTCAACCTCTCTGAGTCTGAACGATTACTATCTCATATACCTGTGAGTGTACATGTGTATGCATGCACGAGGGTGGCCATGTGTGTGCCCATGTGTGCATTTGTCATCCTTCTGAGAAAGAGTTGTTTCTCCCATGCAGAACATTTCTAAGTTGACTACTTTCTCACCACAGCTTGTGGTCTTGGAAAAGGTCGGCTTATTTTAATAACATAGACCACACATTCGCAGGAAGAAAAAATATGCTGTGAAAAGAAATCACGTGACACATTTCAAAACCAAAAATGAAAGGACTTTCAGATCATCTGTTGTTTTGGATAGTCTGGGCCATCTCCCTCTCCCCCATTTGTAGATGGCTGAGATCTGGCTGTACTTTCTGCTTCCTGCTGTTTTGGTCTATTATGAACCCTTCGGGTCCACTACAGATGAAGCCAGTTCTAGGGGCTGAAAGGGCTGATCCAGGAGTGTGGGTGGCATCCCCCAAGCCCATGTAGTCCTCCGTAAGTTCTGCTATATCCAGGAAGCCAAGCTGATGGAAGTACACACCACCCGGTTGCTCTCTGAGGAGTCTGTGAGGCCCCTCTCCATTCCATGAAGGACAAGGGGAGAAGTGGGGGATAGAGGGGACAGTGGCAGACATTTCTAAGACATGTTCTTCATGTGTTCTAGAAACTCTCCAACTCTTTCAGATTTCAGAGCAACCCTTAGGCTCAACTAAGTTTCCTTCTCACAAAGTCCTGGACAATCCATTCTTGATACTGTATTCCTTTCTATATTCCCCATGAAACGGGAGCTCCCAGAAGCAGGGTTTCCTCTCTCCAGGATTAAAATAAGGCTGTAGTCTGGACCCAAGCACATAAAATTAAGATGTGCCCCCTTTTAATAGACTCATCTTTGGTCCCTGTAACAATGGGGCAGTGATCTGATCCTGGCCATCACTTTGGGGGTATTTCTGTCTCAGTCATACCCAGCTTGGGGCCACTAACTCTCTTGGTGCTAGCAATCCAATGCCATGACTCTGCCCGGCTTCTCCATCCTGCTTATCCTGGTTGATGCTGAAAGGTCAATAAGCCCTCTGGCGTATGCTGTCTGTGAACTGGGGAGGCGTGGAAAGCACACCGCCAACAGTGGCCACTGCTCTCTGGACATCACTGTGCTGTATATTTTTGTCTTCAAGATATAGGTATTGTATGATTTCCTCCAAAGGTCCCTCAGCAGAACCGTTGGAAGTGATCATGCCACATGCTGACTTGAGAAGAAATACCTAAGAAGCCACCTACTGGATTGGAGGAAGCTAGGGTTTGGAAGGGCCAAGGCACATAGGCCGTCTTCTTCCTGAAGTCATTAGTCACTGAGGGTGAGTGAAGGGGACTCCTTAGGAGCTGCACAGATATCTTTGACACAGCAGCCTACCCCTGTGTTGCAAAAAACTCCTCACCCTCCAATCAATGTGGAGGCCTCCCTGCTCATTGTGAAGTTCTCCCCAAAGCCTTCCCCAACTCCACAGAGAGACATCACTGTCCCCTACTTGACAGCATTCACTCTCTCCAGATGCTACTGTTCTTATGTGCAACTCCATGTGCAACACACGGTTGTCAGGAGGCTCTTGGGAGAAGTAACCCAACATGTACTTCCTCTCCCATTCTCGTAGCACACTTAAGCAAAGAGTGCGTTGATGGACAGTAACTGATGAGAATCTTAAAGATGGCAGAATTCACCACAGACAGAACCTGTAGGTCTTCCTAGATGGAGGATGGCACTGTTTCCACTAGAGACAAAGGGTCACCCTTTCCCTCCTCCATCGGTGACATAATATAGCAGTGACTGGGGACAGGTGTTGGTTACCTCTTACTATTGTTCCTCAGTCTGGCTGGTGTTTTAGGGAGCTGGATCGGCTCCTTTAAAGCTCCTTTAAGATGGATGATCCTTTCCTGAATCACTTCTCTGATGTTCTTGATCCATTCCTGCTTGGTTTCGATATTGGAAGCCTGGAGTGCCATAGGAAGGAGCATTGAGAACCCCAGCCCTTGTTGCCCACAAAGCCATGTCCAACTCTCTGCCTACAGGCTTAGCGGTTATTTCAAAGACACCAAATCTTTAGGGGTGCTTTTGCATCTTATCCCTTGACTCTTTAACCTCAGAGATGTGCAACTTCAAGACTCAATATAGATTTTATGGGTCACTTGAAAAAGTACGTCATAATTCATTAGGCATTGACCAAACTGCTATTGGTTCTTGAGTTGGAGCAGAATCTATTGATCTCTGCTGGACCTGGGTTACCACTTGAATTGTGGCTCCTTATGAAGCCCTGGAGGCACTTGGAATTGTGACATCCAAAAACAGTAGCTATTTCCCAGCAGGGTAAAGGGCATGTCAGGATGTTTAATAGCTGTCACACTCATATAGCCTGCTTAGGCTGGCCATCATTACTGGGGTTTCTGGCTGCTAAGCTAAATGTGCTGATTAGAATTGCTGCTCCAATAATACCCCATTGCCTTCTGGATCCCATTTCAGGTAACATTTCATGACAAGTAGCAGCTATTTTACAAATTAAGGGTGAATACTGAAGCTTTTGCCTGAGATGGGCCATCTGCTCCTTGGTGATGGACATTTCCTTGACTAGCAAGTGATTAATGGAAACTCTGTTTGCACTAACCTCACCTAGTCAGGCTAGTGCTACCAGGAACAGGGACTCAAAGCCAGCCTGATCCCGGAGAGCTGAACCATGGGGAATTCCTGGTGGCTGTGATTTTATGAGAGCTTCTAGAATACACATCCAAAGAATAAGGACCATATCTTAAATGTGTTTTTTTTTATGTCATTAAGCAGAGCACCTTGTACATGGAGGACATTTAGGGCAATCTGCTGAGCAAGCACAGAGCAACTCAAGATGTCTTTGTTACAAGGTTGGTTGTTCTTGTCTCTAGAAAGAGACATATGGACAGAACCTAGTTGACCTTGTTAAGTCAATGTGTTATCCCCTGACCACTATGAACTCAAGGAAAATATCTGCCTTCGAGATCCTGGGCCTACGTTTATGGTCAACTTAACCTCTCCATACCTGCATAAAACTGTCATTCCCAAGAGAGGTCTGGTGGCTCACTGGTCTCTAGGCCCTGCTTTTTGGTGTCCCATGCCTGCTTCCTTTATCCTACCCAATTAGCCCAGCCCCGATTTTGTGGTAGAAGAGACAAGTACTTACTTTGAGGACTGTTTTATTGTCTGAGGATGGGGTGCGCCCAGACCACAAGGCGAATTTGCAGGGGTCACCTTCTACATGCTCGGTCACACCCAGCTCTGAGGTCTGTAGACAGGAAATGCCTGTGAGAGGCGGGGAAGGGGAGGGCAGTGGGGGAAACTTAGGGCTGGGATAGGAAGGGGAAGGCAACAAAAAGGAGAGGGCCAAGGGAGGGGCTTCTGTCAATCAGGCCTCAGTAGACTAGATCTTTTGTTCACATACCCAGGATTAAAGGACCTGCTGGCATTTGCCCAATTAGCAGGTATGGGAGGGATGGTGAAGAGGAAGGTGCTAAAAGCAGACAGAAGACCTTTGAACTCTAAGATAAAGGAGTGGAGGATGTGGAAGGGAGCTTTCCAAGTAGGAGGTCTGAGCTTTTGTCCAGGAGAGCTTTGGAGGAGAGAAGTAGGGAAAAGGTGAGCTGTACATGTCTCTATCCCTTCCTGTCCATGGGTTCTACGAAAGCAGGGAATCTTGTCTTGCCCCACCTGCCCCACCTACCAGTAGCTTGTTCTTGTAAACATATTTCGTGTGTCCTGAAGAGTCTTTGATCTCTTTGCTAAACACCAAGGAGATCTCAAAGAGGAACAGATGCCGCTCCCGCCCCTTCCGGATCAGCGACTTTGGGTCCCACACTTGAAAGGCATCCTGGAGAATCAACTCTCCCTGTACATCCAAGTTCTCATCGAACCCTGAAAAACACCCACGTGCCCTGTGGAGTTTCTCAAACACTACACTCAGGGGAGGCTGTATTGCATTCCCCCTTGTTGGCTATTAGCTTGCACAGACATCTAATGTAGTACCTCTGCCTATACAACCGTACTTAGGCATTTCCCACTGCCCAGGTCCTGCACCATGCCTCCTACAGACATATGGGATATGATAACGGTCCCATGGGATGCTCTCCTCCCAATGTGAGAGGAGCTGGGGGGGGGGGGCTCCCAAAGGAACAGTACCCAGAGTTTCTTCCTGCACAGCCCCCATTGTTCCTAGCTGAGTGGGGTTTAGGTGGAACACTGTCTGGTGTACGCTTGGTTGTGCTGTGGTTGTCATTACCTTATTTCTTATATTCCCGACATCTACTTATATACTGCTTCAAATCTTTCAGAAAGTTCCCAAGCCTCAATTGCCCAAGAATCATCCGGAAAGCAACTGAAAACATGGACTCTGAACACCTCTCTGTCTATGGGACTTGATTCGGTGGGGGTTGGGCAAGTCCATAAATGTGCAGCTTCAGCCAGCTCAATCGAACAGGTCCACAGACCGCCCTGGAGTGGCTGAATTGAGACTATGTTTAAGGGACAGTTTAGACAAATGGGGTTCTCTTAAAGGAGGACATTCAGCCTGGGGGAACCTGGTGCACACAGGAATGAAGGGGGTAGACAAACTGTGACAACAGGAGCCCTTTCTGATGACTAGCACTTGGCATGTTAGCATGACAATGACATTGGCTCCATTGCCTAAGGCCTGGGTAGCCTTGTACTAAGGGTAGTCCAGGAAGGACCGAGAGATACCAAGCCTGTTAGATGATGGTAGTGGCAAAGGAGGTGTTGTGGGGTGAATGCGAAGGGAAAGCGCAGCCACACACTTATTGGCTGGTCAAACTGGACAGGGAAGTCTTCACCCAGCTGTCAAATCTCATCCGGGCTTTGCTCCTCCATCTGCTTTATAATATTGAGACCACGTAACACGGGCCTTACTTCATACTGCACTTGTTCTAGGTGCCAAAAACACAGTTCTTGCTGACAGAAGTCCTGTTAGGGTCACATGGCTGGGCTTTCCTAGGCTCTCAGGAAGGACAAAAGACTAGCTGCACAAAAATGTCAATATATTGAATGCCACTTAACTATTCAATTAAAAATAACCATAACAGTGAACCTAGGCTATCCATTCTCTTCTATGTTAAAGAAGCTGGAGCACTCCTATACTTTTAGGGGTTCAGTAGGCTGAGAAAGAATTGCTGTTTTAAAGCCAGTCTGGACAATTTAGTGATATATCAAGCAAAAGATCTGTAGATATAGCTTAGTAGTAGTGTTTGCTCAGCATGAACAAGACTTGATTTCAATTTCAGTACTGAAAAAAGGTGTGTATTCATGCGTGCATGCATGCATGCCTGTGTGTGTGCACACGTGTGCATGAGCACACATGTGTAAGGTTGCTATCATGCTAAATTCACTGGTGTATACTGTGTGTAACCAGCATTTCCTGCTCTTCTAACTGTGAAGAAAATACAAAAGCTCTGGATATGAGCAGGTCTGTGAGGCTCTGGCTTATAGTTTATAGTAAATATCACAGCCTGCACTGGATTCTGTCACGGACAATAAGGCGTCCACACAGCTAAATGGCACCTGGAGGCAGATGTTAGCTATGCTGCTCCATGGTGCTCCCACACAGGTAGCTGGTGCTCCTCACACAGGTAGCTGGTGCTCCCACACAGGTAGCTGGTGCTCCTCACACAGGTAGCTGAGGACCCATTTAATAACTTGTTTTTGACTCCTCTTTTCCAGGCTTGTTCCACTTCCCTCTATAATATAAATTCCCCGGTCTTAGGAGTAGGGGCGGAATCCCAGGAGGACTGAGGGATCAGCTACCTTCCAGCATGCTGACATGCATGGCATCATTGGCTTTCTTGGGGACACTGAGCATCACCTCCAGGCCATCCTTGAGCTCCCCTTTCCCTTCTTCACAGCAAGTTAAAAGTTCCTGGGGAAAAAAGTCCAGACACGATTAGGATCATCTCCCAGGTTTCCCAACCCTCCCTTTTCTAAGCCATGGAGTAAATTATACACCAGCCTCAGTATGTCTGTAACAGTTCCCTCAGAGAGAGCTATAATCAAAAATAAGATGAAGATTATTGATGATTTTCAAAAAAAACAAAAACAAAAAAAAAAAAAAAAAAACAAAAAAAACAAAAAAAACCCCAAAAAAACCTCAAAAGACCAGGTAAGTTTTATCAGGTCCAAATGAAGCCAATCCAATCCAGTTTCCAAAGGCTAGAATTTGAAACCCAGAGTACCATGCTGCAGAGATACAGTGTAGTGGGACCAAAAGGGAAGACGTGGAAGAACAGAGGGTGTGTGGCACGGCCTTTGTGGGTCTCTGTGTACCCATGGCTGACATTACTCTTATGTGCAGACTTTACTACACGAGGACTGAATCCCATCCTGCTGGGAGCAACCTGAGTCTAGGGAAATTACAGATTTATAACAGGTCAAAGTTTAAAAGGATGGCAAGGGTCAGGGAAACCTGACCCGGGGCTGATGATTGAGATTCTGGACGAGGACTTTGGTAACCACATAGGAGACTGCGGTGAAGATGAATGTAGCGGCAAGGAGGCCACTCAGGGCCTGAGATGCAGCTCTGAATGCACAGCTGGGTGCCGCCATCCAAGCCTGCCAGAGTCCTTTCCACACCTCCCCTCCCAGGGCAGGCCTTGCCTTACTTCCTGGGCACATCACCTTTCCACTGTACTCTCACTCATCAAAATCCCAATGACAGATACACAGCATCTGCTTGGCTGAGGAAACAATCTGCTCCACCATCTTACTACTTGCAAGACCATTTGGGATGGCTTTTGCCCCTCCAAAAAAGGTGCATTAGGAAAGAAACTGAGTTCAAGCCCTGCAAGCATAACTATGCTGTCTCCTGGCAAAGGAACTGCAGGCACTTGCCAGCATGAGAGTGTTTTTCTGTGGAATGCTCTGAAACAGGATGTATCTGGCCCTCTAGTACTTCCTATAGTGATCAAGCCTGGCTTTCATGGCACAGCTCCGTAAAAAGCAACACAGGAGCTAGCTAGGTAGTTCTCTAAGTAAAAAAAAAAAAAAAAAAGTGTGCTGATCTGGGTAGAGCACATTCGGATGGTGCAGGAAAGGGACGGAACCTCACCGGTGGTGAACCTCACCCATGGTTCTGGACGACTCCCTGCTTCACCACTCTCTTGGGATTATCTATTCCACTCAGTTTATTGGTAAAGCTCTCTCCTTGGGAAGATAGTGAGATTCTGAAACAAAATATCCAGTCTCTGGATTTTCCCGAGTTATCTTGGAAATGTTCCCATATGATTAAAGGAGGCTGGGGCACTCGGAGTACACTTTGGGGGAAATTGATTGGAGTTCTTGGTCCTGTCCTTTCCAGTTGACATAATGTCATCACAGTACAATTCTCCCACATGAAGTTCTCTTGTGTCCCCACCCTTTCCTTTAATGGTAACCCTGGTAACCCTCCCAACTTTGTTCTCAAACATCAACAAAGGAATGCCTGAGGCAAAGCACAGAGGGGAGATGAGAAATATGCTTCTGTTTGCAACAGAAACACTAATTAGTTCAATCCCCTAAGCAATTTAACAAGTCCACCAATCTACTGGCAGAGCCAATAAATCCCCCAGGCCCTTTGCAGTAGTTTCTGATAAGGAGGTGCCTGCACATTTAATTTACGCTCCGAAAAGGACAGCAGCAGCAGATTTACAAGCAGAGGATCAAACACTCCAAATGACACGGTTTCACTTTCCTGTAATAGCTAAGTGATGAGCCCCAGAGGGTACTGACAATTAAAGATCAATTTATTTGGAATTAAACTGACTTCAAAGAGAAAATAAACGCCATGTTATTTATAGTAAAGCTCAACAAACTATTTTCACCCATTAGGCACCCTGCCACCAGCACATTTTAAAGAGGCTAAAATTACCTTTTTACAATAATTTTACAGCTTCCTTGCAATAAAATCACCGCTACCTTATTTGTTTACCTCTCAATTCCCTGTGCAAATACCTCTCTCTCCCAAAACATTTAATTCTGGAGTGCCAGTACAGAGCCCAACTAACTCCAGCTCCATTTCTTTCCAAACCCCTCTTGCATAACTCACATAACTAGGGGACTTCTCTTCAGGGAAGAGAGAGGAGAATGGCGGTATTTCTCTTAGAGCAACGTCTTAATACATTTTGGATGGGCAATGTGGCTGGGAACACCAGTATTTATTTTCTTTCAAAACTCACAATCTCTATCAGTTCCTGCAAAGGCTTTGTAATAGATCAAGGCCACAAAAGTCTATTTTAAAGCCAAGCTTAAAAAGCGATTCTATTTTATGTGCATGGGTGTTTTGCCTCCACGTATGTTGGTGCACCATTCGAACACTTGACACCCAAGGAGGCCACTGAATTGTTACAGACAATTCTGAGTGGCCATGTAGATGCTGGGGAGGGACTCAGGTCTTCTGGGAGAAGCAGCCAGAGCTTTCTAACTGCTGAGGCATCTCTCCAGGTTCACACAAAAATCAATTTTGAGATAGGCTATCAGCACAAGAGAGCTACCTCTGAAGGGTCAAGCAGTAAGCAGGACAGGGAAGAAGAACGCTGTTCTAGGAGTTCTAGGATGCAGTCCACAAACCAAGATTTAAACTCTGAGAAGATTCTACAGCTCCTGTGGCTTAAATGTCAGAATCACACTGAGTTTTTAGGAAAGAGATTCCTTGCCCTGAGGGAATTTCTGGTCTTTACGTGAAAACTTTAAAAGACAAAGAAGCAAAAGCAATGGTGCCCCAAGAGCCAACATGCTGTCCACACAATCTATCCCACACTAATGATTCCCATGCTCAGTCACACCCAGCACATGATGTCATTCTGTCTCCAAACTATTCTGCTAGGCCAGATGGTCCTGTGCCTGTGCTGAAGGGAAGTCTGGTTGCATGGCTCTGCCTCACACGGAAAACAGAAAAAAACCAAACCACTGGCATACACCCTGGAGGCACCTTCTTAAGCCTCCCATGAAGAACCCTGCCCCAGAGACCTGGGTACTGGGGCTCTGTGAGGAGAACCTTGGGTCTGAAAGTCCGAATGGGTTTCAGATTTGGGGAAGCTAGATTCTGCAAGATTCCACTGTCGTCTCTAAATATAAATGGAACTGAATTTTCCTCTGCAATTACACTGTGTTCCACAAGTCCACTAACCTTTTGTCCTTTTCATTAGATGAACAACCTATGATATATTCAAAAGGCAGAAAACCTCTACTCTTACACATCAAGAATCAATATAGACATATTTATATTGAATTGTCTATATCGATTTTCCTGGCTCCCTATAGAAATTATATTATTTTAGAATAAGAAAGATAAACCCAACTGACTTAGTGTTTCACATAATCCGATCATTGAACTTCTAAAAGCTAGAGTTTGAAAATCCACTGTTTGGGTTGACTTTAGAAGTACTCCTAATATATAGGTCTGTACAATTCAAGATGCCACTGGGTTTAATACACATTTTGGGCTATTTTCTGTCAATAACTCTGAGTTTTTTCATAGACACAGTAGTCAAGGAGACAGACAATACCAATAGACATAGAGTATGGTATTCTCAAGACTTCCACCTTGGCTCCAGCAAGTGGGAAGCCCATAGGAGGAGGAAGAAATCTGCTCAGGAAGGATGGACAGGGCTCCTCAGTACCTGAGGTGATAATCTCAGAGTTTACAATGGTAGCTGGAAGGGAAAATTAGTTACAACTTATTCCTGCATCCTTTTCTTTGATCTCTGTCCCCAAACAAGCATGTGGAGGTCTGTGGGATAGGACACATGGTTTTGAGCCAGCAATGGTAGTGTGGGCTCATCTGAGGCTCTGGTGTAGAGAAAAGGCTTCATATGAGGGTTGTCCACTGTGAGGAGTCCTCTGGTAAGGACAGAGGGTTAGGTGAGGAGGGAGGTACCTTCAGGAGCAGCTGGTACTTGGTCACTCTCTGGACAGGCTTAATTAAGTAGGAAGAGATGGAGTTGGCCAGGCCATGCCGCTGCTGGATCTCCTACAAGATGAAAAGAGATGCAATGAGGCAGAGAACAAGGTGTGTGTGTGTGTGTGTGTGTCTGTGTGTGTGTGTGTCTGTGTGTGTGTGTACATGTGTGCATGTGTGTGTGTGTGCACACTTGGGCACACACAATCTAAAAGGAGAAAGAGAGGATAAGGAGAAAGAAAAATAGACAAAGGTAGACATTTACAAGAAGATGTTATTTAGTAGGGGTTGGAAAGAGAGAGGTAGGAGGAGAGAAACAGAAAGGGGGAGAGGGATGGGGAGAGAGAGGAAGAGAGGAAAAGAGGGGAGAGAGAGAGGGAGGGAGGTAGAGAGGGAGGGAGGGAGGGAGGAGGAGGAGGAGGAGCAGGAGGAGGATGGAGGAGGAGGGTTCGTGAAACAGATGAGGAAACGGAACAGCACTGGAGAGATAACAGCAGAAAGGAATGAGAGTCAGTAATGAACTTATGGGGGGCAGAGGTGAGATGGTGGGGGTGGAAACTACATCCAAAGGTTGGAAAACAGGCAGCACAGGGGCCAGAGAGAATGGGGAGACCCAGAACGAGGTGAGTCCTGTCTGCCATCACCCTCCTTATGTATAAGGCTCTTCCTAACAGCCCCCTTACCCCTGCCTGGTGCTGGGATTTGGAACATCCCAGCTTAGATCATTATTTTATCTCTTACACATTTCTCATTACAGTCAGCAACACCTCTCTCATTTCTCCACTGTTCGTGGTGAGCATCCCCATAGCTCATACTGGTCAACACGGTGGCTTTTAGGTGCTGTTGGTGCCTCTGGTCTCACCTTTAATCCATCCTGTGCTCAATTTCAAACTGAGCACCTTTCGAGTCTCAGTGTAGAGAGGACAGAGAGGGGCACAGATTAGCCCCTGTACTCAAGGGCCTTATAATCTAGCTGGGACTGTGCAACACAGAGACTAGAGACCTGCAAAGGACACAGAGTCTGTCACCGCCAATGAAAAGATAGCACCAGAAAAGGAGGTTAGCAGAGATAAAGCCTGGACCAACAACACAATAATCACTGTCAGGAAATGAAGATGACACCCCAGCGCAGAGGAAGGGAGTAAAAGAAAGTAGGTTCAAGAGTAGGAAAGGAACCAAAGCAGGAACTGAGAAGCAAAGCTGGGTTGGCTACTGATGGAGCTGTATTGGGGGGAAATGAAGAGGATTTGAAGGCAAGGTTTTTAATGGCAGAATAGTGTAGCTGTTAAAGAGAGGAGATACACAGTGGCCGCTCCAGAGGGGCTAACGGCGACGGACCACAGCAGAGCGGCAAGAGACGGGAGAAACAGACAAACCAGGAGGTTCTCACAAGCGTCCAGGCACATAAATAAAATGTCACCATGTGATTGAGCAATGCCATCCCCAACATGGACCCAAGAGAAATGAAAAGTCATGTCTGTGCAGGGGCAACCCATGTGTCCATCAGCTGACCAATGGAGCCTGTGTTCAAGACCACGTATTATATATCCCATTTATGTGAAATATCCAAGCAAGATAGAGCTATGGATATGGAAAGTGAGTTAGTAATGACAGGGGAAGGGTGTTTGTTAACAGTGCGTAATTACTTTTTCTGGGAAGTACATGTGTGTTCATACATGTTCACATGTGTGTACATGCACACATGTGTATGTGGAGAGCAGAGATCAATATTAAGGTTACAGATAACTTTACTCTTAAGCTGTAATGTAATATTTCCTATTCAACATATGGCAATTGATTAGAGTAATAAAATAAAGAGATATTTAAAAATTGGGGGACTTCCAGCAAGAGCTGTTGGTGATAGTTATGTTTTTCCGAGGAAGGGGATTTTTCTGTGGAGTAAGAACACTGAATAGCACGGTTTGGCATTAAAAAATGCAAACACATAGTGTCTTGTTTCTTGTAGGTGACATATTCCATATCCATTTAATATATTTAGGAAATGCTGGATGAATAATTTAATTCTAAGATGCCAATGGCTGGAAGTGGCCAAATGGACACGGTGCACGGGCCTTCCCAAGCCTCTCTGCAGAGCTGCAGTGCTGGAGAGAGCAGCAGACTCTGCCCAGCCCAGGGCACACCTGGCTCTATACTGCCCTCTGGGGTTTGAACTAGAGTCTGCATGGCTTAGGAATGCTTTCTGGGTAATGCTAACAGATCACATCTGGGGCAACTGCTCTAGATGGACAAGCTGACAACTGCCACGTGACAAGGCTTATGTCACCTGAGTAGGACTGAGCTCATCAGGAAGGTCTAAAAACTGGAACAACTCTTGTCTTGTCTTGGACATTCCAGCTCAGAAGTTCTCAGAAGATACTAAAATCTCAAATGTCATGGCTGCAGGTGAGTGGATCATGAACTATTTGCTTTTCAAATTTGGAGCTCATGAAGGTGACAAGTGAAGTTAGTATGATCAATACCATCTCCTTTATCAGAAACTGGCTAGAAACAGGGACACAGAGAAAGTAGGACTATTGGAAATATAATACAATACCAGGAATGGAGACGTTTACAAACAGGAACCGAGAGTACACCACCAGGGCTCAAGGGTCTTGGATGGAGCGTGTGTGTGCAGGAAGGTACATTTGTTGGTGAATTGCCACACTTTCTATGACAGAGACACAAAGCTCAGGGCATGCATAAGGTATAGGGTTTGTGTAGGATGCAGCATTTGACTTTGTGAAGGACAGGAATAAATCTTAAACATGATATATATGTACATTCAGGTGTTTGTATGTGTATAGGTGTCTCTGTGTGGGAGACAATCTTAGGCAAAGGAAATGCTGGACAAGCATAAACACAGAAGTATCTGAGGCATGTTGAGAGCACAGAAATTGTGTTATTAAAATGCTAAATGGAAGAAGGAAGGGTACAATCCATTTACAACTTGAAAAAGACCCTTCTGGATAACTCTGATGACTAACCCACCAGAGACATCGTAAGGAAATGCACTGTCAATCAAGGGAAGCATTAGCGCAGAGAATTCAATATGATATCCAGCAAATCCTGGTATCAGCGTAAGGAAGTACTTTTCTTAGACGTTTATTTCACCCCAGCAATTCAAGTCTCAGACACCTGAGGCTGTTTCCAAATGCATTCTATTTCAAAAAGCCATATGTGTTTGTTCCTTACCTAGCTTCTCCCATTCAAACTGCCCCTTCATCAAGCAAGATGATCCCCAGGGAGTCAGTCTACTCTGGTGGTTTCAGCCTAGAATAATGCTCAAGGGGTCTATTTTGTAAACCGAAGTGCAAGACCCCGGTTGCAACGCCTTTGTATTCTCCTCGGGGCTTAGCTGGCTGATGGCCCCCGAAGCAATGAACACATTGAGATGCAAGCTGGGCTGGCGACTGTCACACATTGCTGAAGGGGCTTCTGTCACTTCAGACAGGACTAGCAGAGGGCATCAGTGTTAGTCTGTTGCTCACTGACTTTCACCTTCCCTTATTTTTAATTTCCAGTCTCATGCATCCCTTGTGCCTTTCGGTACCTTTTGATCTGTTTACTTTCTATCCAATGGGCCATTTTCTTTCCAGGATGACCAACACTAAATGGATCTGTCCCACTGTCCCCCCAAGATTGCTTTCATTCAATATTCAAAGTTCTGAGAAAGAAGAGGGTCCCAGTCTTCCCATCTCTTGATATCCATGACAACAGTGTTCAGCTTTGGCTGTACAACACCTGCCACCTCAATCCTAGCCACTTATCTCATCATCAGGCTAACTCAGCATCTCAGAGGACTCAGGAATCAGTATTTATCAAAGATGGCTGCTAAATTCCAGGGTGTAGCGTAAGTGCAAAGGAACATTATCAGCGAAGTGGACCGCCGACTGGGGTGGGTATCAAAGACACCAGTGGACTTCTTACAACTCAGGTTGCTAGGCTGTGTCCAGAAAAGACTGTCAGCTGAGTGGGGAATTTTCACTTCAGAAAGAAGCTCAGGTAATGTGGATGGGCCTGGCTCAGGGACCACACCCTTGGTTCGCTATGGTTGAGAAAATAAAACTCCTTGGCAGCATCAGCTGTATCTTCATACCCGTAAACACAAGGCTTACGTCTAGCTAGGTTTGGTATCAAAACCTACAATAAAGATTGCCTCATCAAATTACAATTGAGGCAGGACGGGGCAAAACTGAAGACAAATACTGTTTTGTTTTATTTTTAAATTATTTTATCCATGAGATAAAGGTTTAGTGTGGCCAGGAAAGAACAAGGAAGAAAGGGGAGACACTCATTGCAAAGCAGAGGAGTGTTCCTTCCCTCCCAGCCCTCCCCTCCCAGCCCTCCCCTCCCTACCCCTGGACGGTAGACAACGGAAGACCACAGCTTACATCAAAGAAGGTGCCTGCGTGCTCCAGGATCAGCTGGTTGGAATCAGGCTTGTTTTTACAGTAGGTGACATACATCTGAAATTTGTCTGCCTGGAAAAGAACAGACAACAAAAGATAAGCACCCACTGGTCCCTCCCTGTCTTTCTACTCTTGTGGTAACAGGCCGTGATCAAGAACACAGGGAAAAGGGGGTGTTAATTTCATCTTACGGCTTGTAGTCCACCATCCAGTGAAGTCAGGGCAGGAACTCAGGCAGGAAGCTGGAGTTAGGAACTGACCCAGAGCCATGAAAGAAAACTGTTTACTTGCTTGCTCCCCATGGCTGGCTCAGTCTGCTCTTACAGCACCCAGGGCCACCAGCTCAGGGGTGTAAATGCCCACAGTGAGGTTAGCCCTCCCACATCAATCATCAGTCAAGCAAACACCCCCAGGCTTGTCCACAGGCCAATCGGGTGGGAGTATTTTTTCGGTTGAGGTTCTCTCTTCCCACATGACTCTAGCTGTGCTAAGTTGACCTAACGTTAGCCGTTACACTGTCTTCCTCACAATGCCAACCTGGCCTAGCATGGGCTGTATAGTGACTGAATTCCTTATAGAAAGTACCATGTGTTCCCTCAGTCTGTTAAATGCCAGAACGCCTTTTCTTTTATTGGGATGCAGAAAAAAACCTGCCGAACAGAAGTTCAGTTTAATACCAGACTGTGTTGGGAAGAAAGAAAAACTGTAACATGTTCTGAAGTTGTGTGTTCAATTGCCCTCACTTTAAATCATCAGTGATCATATTATTTTTCTTGGAAAAGAACAAAGGTCATCCTTGCCCTTCGAGACAAATGCAACAAGAGTTTAAAAAAATAAACGCTGAGGAAAGTCTGCTTGTATCCCAAATGCCTTCACTAGAAGGAGCTTGGGAGCCACTAACGCTCACACCCCCTTTCCCACTTTCGGGGTCTGAACAGTGAGTGATTCTCAAGGAGGTTGTTACCTCAAGTCCCAGACCTCATGACCTCGCCTCTCCACTGAGAAGAAAAATTTTGAAAACTAAGTGTTTTTTCCATTGGTGGATGACTGTCCATTTCTACCTTTTGACTACCTGGGCTATCCTCTTCTGAGAGGGCAACGTACTTATGTATGTATTATACTAGACATCAATGGTATCATTAAAGGTTTTCTGAAACAAATTTTAGGGATTTAAACTACTTAGGAGTTATCACTAAGATTCTGTTCTCTATTGAGAAAAACAGTGTAACCCATAATTAGAAGATGGTGTCTGCAAGTTCTAACTTCTAAATCTAAGTCCTGAAAAAGCAACTGGTGGACTGGGCTGCTCCAAGGGAGAGTCCTACTCTCCTGAGCTCATCAACTAAGAAAGTTCCTAGAGAGGTAGAGGCGGATCTTGAGTGATGTCATAGGCTTTCCCAGAGATGGCTTTGTGCTCCAGAGATGTACTTCCTTTCACAGAGGTACTCGTGATGACTGCAGCACCTGGTTCCAAGAGTAATGACCATCCTTAAGCCAGGCAGAGGGCAGAGGCTTCATGTGGTACCCCTGAAAACATCAATAGTCAGGGAGGAGTTTAGATTGGTTACCCAGGTAACAAAGCAGTGTCCCACATCCTCAGGCAGCTGCTCGTACTTCTCCAGCTCTTTGAGGAAGATGCTGTAAAGAGAGAGAAAGGCTGTGTCAGACACTGTGGTCTAGAGGATCCCACTTACAGGATTGTACTAGAGTAAACCTAACAATCATGGCTCAGTTACACGTGGATTCTGCACTCTATTAGTGAGGTGAGGAGCTAGCTTTTATGTTGGAACTTGTTCAATTAAAATGTATGGTAATTGACTAATCAGTGCTACTTAAAATAGTCCTTCCCTATTCCATCCAGAGGTTCATGAATTTGAGATAAAAATAGATAATGAAATACCATAGTTGTATCAGGTCTTTCATTTCATCAGCAATTCTGAATTTATTTTGTTAATCTAACTACTCTGTATATACCATAAATATATAATATACATTATGTATAGTAAATACATATATTTTAACAGTATTATATATTATAGTATAGTATATATTATATACACATGTAATATATATTATATACCTATATCTAGTTATAGATAGTAAATATATAGCAAATATATGTTTATAATATATGCGCATATATATATTATGAATATAGTCCCAAGATGAATCTAAGGTTGAGCTGGAAAAAAGTTCAATCCTTCATGGGCCTTTGTCTAACTTTCAGCTTTCTTCTTCCACTGAGGGCAAGTACTGTCATACAGATATCGTTAGAGAAGAGTATCTAGGAGTGGGGGAGGGGAATCATAGTACGATTTAAAGTGGAATAGATTTACTTACTTATTTGACATTGGGGGTGTCTGAGATGTTGGTTCTTTTCTATGCTAAAACGTTATAAATGGTTGCGCTGAGTTCAACATAATGCATGGAAAAGTAGGGTTAGCTTTAAAAGATAAAAGCTCGCAAGCCAGCATTATTGGGGTGGAACTAGCTTTCTGAAATGTACCCACAACCTTACAAACAAAAAATAATTATGAGGCCTCAGGGAAGCTGACCTCTGGGAGTGGGAAATGTAGTCTTTACAAAGAGCAATTTTATAGACTCATCAAGGTCTCCGAATGTACTCTTTCTGGAGGCTGGGGTTTTCTTCCTAAAGCTTATCTCTGGATATGCATGGCATACATCCCCAAGCACCGGTAACAATGCCATTTATAATGGTAAATATTGTTGGCTAAGAACAAAATATTTGAGCTGTGGTATAGCCACAAAACTGAGTAATTTGTAGACATATTCCCCACCCCCACAAAGACGACATTTATTCTGTCTCTTCATGTGAAAGATCTCCTTAAAGTGAAGAGAGCAAGGAGACGGACAGATGTACAGAAACCACATCACCTGTTTTCTAAGCAGGGAATATATAATCCACTTCCGACCCAGGAAACTAATAAAACCATTACCGTAGAGAACCAAGTGAAGGAATAGGGCTTGGTAGCTGAGGCTTCCCAATGTCAGCTTTTCTGTTTAATTTTAAAATTACTCGAACACATACTTTATAAACAAAGGTAAAATATCATGTATCATCCCCTACTTGCTTCCACTACGAGGGGGAACAGTTCATTTTGATTTCACTTACTCTGCATGGCTACCCTTACTCCTACACGCCAGCAGTTTCTTATAATTATTAAGTGGTTACAAATGTCATGTATGTCGCTTGTATTATTTTCAATGATATAGGAAGATGTTTTGGTGGTGAAAATAAATATGTAATTTAAAAATATTTGGCAAGAAAGAATGCTAATAATGATTAGTAAGATCATGAATGATATGTTCTTTATCAATCTATAATCAATTTTTTAAAGATCTACCACACATGGCCATTGCTAGAATAATAAAATAGGGTAGACATTGAAAAATTTGGGAAGCCACCAGAACTCATCTGGCGACCCTTCTTCTTCTCAAAAGTGAGAATCTTAGAGTTTCTTAAACTGACCCATGGAGCAGGAACATTTACAGTGTTTTAAATTTGGCTTTAGAAATACAAACACACTCTCAAAACCAATACATCATCATGTCTACAGCTGCTTTTAAAGGGCTTGCAGGAGATGCATGTCCTGTAAATTCTAAAATAGAAACATAACAAAGTTCTCAGTAATTCTAGAACCAAGGATCAATACTAGCTCAAGGTCCAAAGGGAGAAAAACATTTTTGTTGTACTAAGGCAATTAGGCCGATCTTTGTGTATGTAAGTAAGGAGGTGTGTGTGTGTGTGTGTGTGTGTGTGTGTGTGTGTGTGTTTCATATGTACATTTATTTATTTCAATCTCTTGAACTGAGTTCAAATATACATTACTATTACAGGGAACACCAGACGATACATGCACGATGACTTCAGAAGTGGCTTTTCATAAGGTGTTGAGATAGTCTTTGTAAGGTGATTCTTCATATTGACATTTTATGCCGATCTCAGAGAAGACATTTTATGTGGATCTCAGAGAGAGAGCTCAGCTCTCACTGCAATGGGCAGCACAGAGCCTGGGTGGGGACCAGAGACCTGGGCAAGTGGGCAAAGAAAGTTGGAGCTGTTCTAAAACAGGGGGCTTGTCTTTAAAGGAAGGAGGACCTGGACGGAGGGAGAACTTGAAACGAGAGAGAGAGAGAGAGAGAGAGAGAGAGAGAGAGAGAGAGAGAGAGAGAGAGGAGAACCTGGAGCCCAGAACCTAGGGTACCATGCTCAGAATGGAGGTTGCCTCCATCCTCATTTTAGGGATCCCATTTTCCACACGGAGACTAATATTCTTGCTTCAGTCCCCTGACTCTGACTCTTCTGTCTTATAAGCTGATCTCCTTTACCAAGAAACAGATTATACTTTTGGTCACACTACAGCATGCGGTGTGTAAATCCTATTTTGGTTTGGGAAGCTGTAAAACCAAACACAGTGACACAGAGTTCTTCCTTTTTCTTGACCTATGACCAACATCAACTGCCCAGGTTACTTCAACGTTAATGTTATGTACACAGTGGTAACTGTAGCTATTGAGCTGACCAAAAGGAAGATAGTGCTAGAATTTTATTTAAAGTCCTCATAGTTTAAGTTTTTGTGGAAATAGCGGCCAAAAGCCTACAGCAAGATGCTTTGTGTGAAAACCCCAAGAAATGAAAACATTTAGTGAATTAAACGCACAGTATGCCTCTATAACCAAAGCCTTTCTGTGTGTGTGTTTTTGTGTGTGTATGTGTGTGTGTATGTGTGTATGTATGTGTGTGTGTATGTGTGTGTGTGTGTATGTGTGTGTGTATGTGTGTGTGTATCCTCATAAGAGGTTAAAGTATATAGAAATGACAAAAACATCACTTTTACACCTTTTTGATAAGTGACAGTAAGTTTGTAAGGAAGGAGTGGGTACCTGGATTAAGTTGTGAATACTCAGGATATGCCAAGGGCTATGGGGTGGTAGCTAGAGATGTGATGGGTGGTAGCTAGAGATGTGATGGGTGGTTAGGGATGGTTACGTCAGCAGAGTCTGCTTACCGACACTGAGAACCATTTACCAGTCTCTGATAGCCAGCTATTTCCTGGGATCG
Source organism: Micromys minutus (assembly GCF_963924665.1). Lineage (NCBI taxonomy): Eukaryota > Metazoa > Chordata > Mammalia > Rodentia > Muridae > Micromys > Micromys minutus. The sequence goes on along the minus strand of NC_137976.1, from coordinate 58,697,118 downwards.
GTATGTAAAGAGCTTCCCTCTTCAAAGACTCCTGGCTTGATGAATGTCCGGATGACGTGTTTACCCTTCCTTCCTCTCTGACCTTCCCTTTTAAAATCAGAGTCTCACACGTTCCAGTCTGGCCATGGCCGGCCTTGATTGTCTGACCCTTCTGTCACCACACATGGCTCCAAATGACAGTGCTAACAGCTGCTGTCACTAGAGTACTACTTCTATTTTCAGGTGTCTTTGCCTCTAAAGCTAAATGCATGCTGAACAATCAGAGTTCATGTCGGTATGAGGAAGCTCCCTGAAGTCTTGTTGTCTTCATTTAGAAATGTTAACATCGTGGAGTTTGGAGAATTGTATAAGCTTAGGTAGATAAGCTGTCTGGCACATAGTAGGTACTAAGTTAGTAATAGCTGGTCAGGGCCAGGGATACACACCTGCCACAAACCCATTCTCTCTACGAACACACATAGCTCACTGTTCCTCCCTTATGGAAAGTTACAGGTTGGGAGCATTTCCCACAAAGACTTTGCTCAAAAGCTGGCACTGGCCACCTTCTCCTAAACCAATCCTGGGGAAATCTGGATTGGATGGCATGCAAAAATTTGATTGCAGGGTGACATAACACACAAGGAAATGCTGGACTGATCTGCTATCTCTGTAAGATGGCAACAGCTTGAAGTGGCTAACAGGACACAGTGCATGGGGGACCCAAGCCTCTCTGCAGAGCTGCAGTGCTGGAGAGAGCAGCAGACTCTGCCCAGCCCAGGGCACACCTGGCTCTATACTGCCCTCTGGGGTTTGAACTAGAGTCTGCATGGCTTAGGAATGCTTTCTTTCTGGGTAATGCTAACAGATCACATCTGGGGCAACTGCTCTAGATGGACAAGCTGACAACTGCCACGTGACAAGGCTTATGTCACCTGAGTAGGACTGAGCTCATCAGGAAGGTCTAAAAACTGGAACAACTCTTGTCTTGTCTTGGACATTCCAGCTCAGAAGTTCTCAGAAGATACTAAAATCTCAAATGTCATGGCTGCAGGTGAGTGGATTATGAACTATTTGCTTTTCAGATTTGGAGCTCATGAAGGCGACAGGTGGAGTTAGTATGATTAATACCACTCAACCCCCTTCACTGAGATGTGGTTAAATTACAGCCCAATGGCTGACAGCACTCCCACAGACGCTGAACGCTCCCTTGCTTGTTCTGTGGCAACATCTTGGCCTTCAGCACATTAGTGATTGCAGGCAATAAAACATGGAGGAAGAGTGGCACACACTTTTGCACGTCACTTTTAGAAGTGTGTACGGCTCTTTTAGAAAGGAATAAAACGTTGAAAGACATGTTAAAACCAAGGCAGTGCTGCTCTATTAAACTATCATGATATCTCTAGTATTTATTGATGGCAATCTCCCTGAGTTCTGATAGTGGAACCGTACCACCCTGAGTCAGTTTGGGGAGAGTCTCCCTACTACTCGGGAAGCCTTCCAGGAATGGCTCATGACCTTATTCAGAGACACATCAAAGTTGTATGTGCACCCAAAGGTAAAGTTGTTGGAGTCCTTGAGAGAGTGTATGTGTGTGTGCGCATGCACATACACACGTTTGCTGTCATGGTAGCTTGTTGAGAACTGGAAGGTTGGGGCATGGGTTAAAGAAAAGCAATGAACAGCATGTATAAAACTTGAAGGTGGGAGTCAGTCCACTGTCTCCTGGTGGAGCCAGGCTGCATTCCTGTGCTCTTCCCAGTGGAGCTCACGAGATCCCTGCAGATTCACAGCGAGACTCAAGAGACTCTAGACTACTGGGGCTAACGGAGCAGTTAGCATGAGATGTGGAACTGCAGGGCAGTCAGGAACGCAAGCACACTGGACATGGAGGAGTTATTCACCACACCTTCAGCACACTTCAGGTACGTATGCTGAACATGGACTTCTTGTCCCTGTCCTTCCCTCCATTTCACTCTAGGAACTATAGTGTGGGTGAGGGATGAGGGGAGAGGCCTGGCCTCTAATCTTGTTGCAAAAGCAAGCCTTCCACTGACTGTGTTTCCCAGTACCCCTTCACTGTAGGTAACTCCTGTGATCAGATGAGCAGTTTACTTGCACACATTATACTGAGTAATGTTAAAATGAGGCAGAATATAAAAAAGGAATTCTCCCACCAAATGTTATTCATCTTTAATAAGATCTCCAACTAAGATGCTGCTTAGCAACAGGGCCAAGTGGCAATACGGGAACGAGTGAAGCCACATTGCCGTGACATACCTGAGCCTGACTGCTTCTTGTCTGGATGATTTGATTGCTTACAAATCCATGCTGCAAGCTTATGCACAGCACAAACAACAGCAACAAGTTCACAGCCATCTTCTCTAGGCTCCGCTGCTTACAGCTGGTAGTTACTCTTAGAGCCAAGGGTTCGGGACCCAGGGAGGTTCACTAGTCTCTCCTTCCTTTTTTCCTAACATCTGGATATTAATGAAATGACACCTGGGTTCTTGTCCGTGCCAATCGGAGTAACTCAGAAAGTGTCAGATTCCATAAAACAAGGGGGCAGAACTAGATTATAGTTAGAGGCTGCTTTGAGCTTTTCCAGTAAACAGGATACAACTGATACCATAGGCGTTTGGGGTGTGCGCACAGAAAGCACATACTTCAAGCAAGGTTGCCTGTAGAAAAAGTAGCTGCAGTCCCTGGGTGGTCTGAAGCTTGAGCCGCACAACCACTTTCTTTCCACTTGGGGGAGCCAGTGCCTCACCAAAGCCATTGTGCATCAAGGGGATGTAAACCAATTTAAAAGACAAAGAGAGGAGGAAGTCCAAAACCAAATCCAGACAAACTGTGTGTGTGTGTGTGTGTGTGTGTGTGTGTGTGTGTGTGTGTGTGGTGGGGTTCAGGACATGATAGATTTTATTTATAAGCTCATGGGAAAACACGTTTTGGAAGCCACACTCTGTGCATGCTGCTCCCGTGTGAGACCTTCTCCCAGTAACCCAGTTTTCACCATTTGTCCCTCCTCTCCCTGTTGTGCCCATTCAGCAGTGTCTTAACCTACTACTGACCCACCTTGCACTCCATCCCAACTGCCCTCCTTCTCTTTCTCCCTTTCCCTCCTCGCCCAAATCTTCCTCTCCTCGTAACCCACCCACTCTGCTTCCTCACTTCTACTCCGTCTAGGGATTTTTGGTTCATGTTCACCTTTCAGTCAGAGAACTCCACATGCTACTCTTTTCCCTTAGTCCCCAAGACATGTCTGTGACCCTAACCAAGGGAGAAGATCAGCATCTGCCCCTGACCATCATAATTCAGGGGTGACTTGAGCCTACCTTACAAACTCTTTCCCCATCCTACCATTCCATACCCTACTTTGAGAGCCTCTTGTTCAAACTGTCCCTTTTCATTAAAGAAGCCATTCCCACTTGTAGAAGCTCTTCGAGTTCTATCTCAAATGTCCCCTCTCCACTATCCTGTCTGGCTCCTCCACTGGACACCAGTGTCTTCCTCTTAAACTAGTTTTGTGCCTTGACTCACCCCATTTCAAAACTGTCTGCTTCTTACAGGAGGCCAGAGATCCATTACTGGACATGGTCTGCCAACCCAAAGAAAACACTCTAGGAAAATGGGCAAAATGTAGCCAAGTATGGTGGCTCACACGTTAGTCCCAATCCTCACACAGCAGAGGCAGGAGGATTGCTGTGAGTTTGAGGGTAGCCCAGTTTACATAGTGTTTTAGACCATCCAACGGTACATAATGAGATCCCATCTTTATAAAAAGTCTTTGCATAGAGGCTTTCTTAGTATCACGAACCTCCACAACGTGGTCATCCCTCCTCTGTGTACCCTGACTGCTCCTGGCTGACCCTGGTCTGGTCAAATCATAGACAGGACTGGGGAAAGGAGTGCAGTACAGGGCTGGAGTGGCAGGGAGGCTGCTGGGCTTGGTCCTACAACTGATTTTTCCCCTAGGTTATTAGTGTAGAGGTGTGGGACCCGACTGACACAGCTGTAGAATAAATGGGTGGGGATGTGGCTTAACTGTGAATTAAACAATTATCAAATTATCAAAGAATTAGCAAATATCCAAGGTGTTGGAGAGGGAGAGAGAAGAACTAAGAGACTGTAGTTAACTCCCTGTGGTGCAGTGTCTGACCTTGAGGGGAAAGCACGCACATGTGTGAATGTATATGTGTGTGTGTGTGTGTGTGTGTGTGTGTGTGTGTGTGTGTGTGTATGAGAGAGAGAGAGAGAGAGAGAGAGAGAGAGAGAGAGAGAGAGAGAGTGAGTCTCTGTCTCCTCTGGACTCTTACAGTACAGACTTTATAAAAATGTTATTTTCAAACTCATATGAATATGACTAAATCCCCTAAAAAACTAAAAAGGAAGAAACATCTGGAATTTAATGGAAAGGGAAGCATTTTAACAAAAAGCTGCCTTTATCAAAGCTGAACGTCTATCACAGGAAAGTGAAAACAATTACTACTTGTTTCAATTGCAAATCTTAGATTATGCAAAACTTTACTCTTTGGAGGGTCTGTATATAGAACACACCCCTTTGTCTAAGTGTCACAGGAAGGTTTAGCAGAAAGCAATGGAAACCGGCCTGAGTCCTGTGTAGACAGCCAGCCATTGTCTCTGGTTTAGCTATATAGAGAAGAATAAAGTCTATGTGGAGAGAGTAGAGAGCAGGCCCTCATCCCACGCCAACCTCCAGCTGGGGCAGAACTACTGCTTTTGTGAATTAAATCCTGCATATTCTTGACTGAGGCAGAGAAAGTAGAATTTCTTTACCTAATAATCCACAAAGACAAAGGTTCTTAAGACAGTTCCCACCCATTTGGACACACACACACACACACACACACACACACACACACACACACACACATACAACCCATCTTGGTAGCCATTTTTCTGAGACACCATTTGGACAGATCAGTAGTCCATGGCTGAAATATAATCTTTGGCCCAGGCACCACTTTCCCAGCAGCACAGTTAATTATGTCACTGAGGTAGGATTGTCAATCCCTTTCTCTGTACTGGTGTCCCACAAACTTCCCTCCTACCCCACCTCCCTTACAGTCTGGACCATAGGTGGACAACTTGGCCTACAGACTAGCCATGATGGGAGTATGTATCTCTTATACCCAGCGCCAGAATTGCCATTTTGAAACATAAACCAATGGAGTTAGAGCTCTCAGCAAATTCAAGTTAAAAAGCTGATGGTTTCAGAGGGTGCAGAGGCCCTAAAGAATAAGTAAGTAGGTGATAGAGAAAATGCGTAGCTTCCTGTGAAGACACCCCCAGGGAACTGACTCATTTAGAAATCTTATTATTTTGCTGCTCTAGGGTGCTCTGGTACTGATGCTGGGAAGTCAGACTTAGGAGCTTTTCTCTGTTCTGAGATGTCCACAAGCAACTAGTCAATAATGACATGAATGGGCATTGCCTACAAGTTTGCAAGATGTGATTTTATTTTTAGCCTATCCATTCATCCTTCCTCATCCTTCCACTTACCCAGTGAATGTTTGCTTTAAATTTATGTGGTTCCAGGTTCATGGTACCAGGTACTGGATATACAGCGAATGGTACCATTTTAGTTTATAGTTTAGTTTATAGCCCTTGCAGTTTCTAAGTTTGGTCAATTATCATTTTATCTTTATTTATTAGAGATTTTAGAATTGTTATATTTTCTCTATTAATCAAAACCTGCGTGACTTAAGTAGAAAGCACACAGTACAGTAAAACATCAGCTCCTGGCTAATATTGGAAATTAATGCACAGCTTGAGAGTCTTAGATGTTCCTTTGAATTGTAGATAATTTAAAACATTAATTTCTTCTAGTCAGTAGCTTTCTAAATACATTACAGAGTTCCTTGATCTGAATGCAGATACACAGCAATTCAGCCTTATTACTAGTATCAATTATGATGTCACACCGAAGTACAGTGGCTTTGCTGACCAAGTGGTAGGATGCAGGATGTTCTGCTCAAACACTGAGCAGTCCTTTACCACAACCATGTCCCAGGCTAGCCCTTCATCCTCCCGCTTCAGTTTCCTGAGGGCTGGGATCACAGGCATGGGCCACACCCCTCTGCTTACATATTTGTTTTATTATCCTTTTTGTCATTTATTACCTACCTACATATCTATCTATCTATCTATCTATCTATCTATCTATCTATCTATCTATCTATCTATCTAGTATTTATATAGTGATCTAAATTCCAAGCAGTAAAGACGTCACTGGGGAAGACAAAGAGATGCAGCTACGGAAGTTTAATCTCCATGGCGTCCTTTAGTGTGGTCCTTTAGTGTTCTGAATCTGTAATGCACTTGGCAATGCTGTTGGGAAAAATGTCTATTCTCCTCATTGCAGAGCACAGGATTTCATATGGCCTAATCTGAATTTTAAAGGAGATTGTTAGAACTACATTTTTGTAAGTTAATGGCAGGATTACAGCTGTTTAGAAACTATAATGCCATTCTTGCTTGCTAGTGTGACCCCTGAAATCAGGATGGGAAGTAGGGCTGAGTTAGATACGTTGTTATTAAGAGTTCTGTTCTGAAGTGAACATCCTTTCCCCTCGTTTTGGAAAGGGTGGAGTTCGTAGGCAGTGGCTTCTGTGGTGTGGAGACGTCAGTATTCAGCTAACGTGGGAAGAACCTAAGGAAGTTTGTTGACGACATTCAACGATCACAGGTAAACCAATAAAATGATTTACCATTTTCCAGTCTTCTTAGATAGCCTGGAGGAGATGAGAGGGTACTGGGCAGGGCTCAGATGACAGAATTTGGGGCCAGTGGTCAAGAACCTTTTTATTGGGGTCTTATTAAAATGACTATCATGAGGACAAAATACTGTGTCTAGAGATTGCCAGGCAAACCAGATAAGAATGTTTATGATCAAAAAAGAGGAGTGGAAATTTTTATTAATAGTCTAGAAAGGCAGAACTCATCCTCTTCCAGCCCCAGTTGACTGACAGGTTAGTTAGCATGCTGTGGGGACTAAATGGCTTACATTACTTTAGCCAATACTTTGGTGGGGTAACTCATCACAAGTGACTCTCCATTGCTTTCCAAACCCGGAATGCTTTCACACCCACTCCTGCTTGCCTGGGGGTCATTCTTAGCAGAGAGCCCTATGAAGGACTCATTTTCCAAAGTGGGACTGTCCAATATGGTAGCCACTCCTTTTCACGTATGACTAAGTGTATTACAATTAAGAAGCACACCAATGGAGGTGCTAAGCAGCTCAGTTCTGCACAGATGCCATGGTTACTGTGTGGTCAGTGCACTGCACACTTCACCTCTGCAGACAGTTCCCTGGACAGTGTTGCCCAGTCCTACCTCAGGGTGGTCCTCCATTTGCACACATGGTCTCCTTGGGACTTGTGAGGCTGGCTGTGCTGTTTCCGGGGTTTCCGTCTCAGCTCACCAAGTCCCAGGAGTAGCTCCACTCAACTTCCTCTGTGCCAGGCTCCTGAGAGGCCTCAAGAACTCTGGGTCACATTTTTTTCTATTTTTCTGTAGCTCAAGAGTTTCTCTATGTGAATTTTAGAACCCAAGTTATTTCTACCAGTGGGTCATACCAGTATTCTTGCTGACAGACAACATGTTTAGCATGCAACTGAAGGGTTCTTACATCAAGCTTGGAGCTGGATAAACGGGCTGTGAGGTTTTAGTGTTCTGTGATTCTACTTCAACAGAACATAGTGGTAAGTGGTGCTGTCTTCTATAAGTTATCGAAAATGTGATATAGCAAATATTTGGGAATATTTTTTATCCATAAATGGTCGGGGGTGAAGATGATGTAGAGTCAGGAATGAAGGAAACAGCTCAGACAAACGGTGAATAGAATTTGAAACCCAGAGAGCACAAACGTAGGATGGTTAGTCCTGGCTGACTGCTAAGTCGGAATTTCCCACAGCCTTAGTGGGGGTAAAGCCTCTCCTGTTTCCTCAGTGTGCTGGTAACCATGCTAACTGCAAACGGGGATGCTGTCTGCTCCTTCTGAGAGGCAGAAAGGGGCACTGCAGAACTGTTACTTTCCACTAAGAATCCTGAATGACTGAGGACGTGATAAACAGGAAGGGAGACTGGCAGCAACGGGCTATGAGATCTGACCAGGTGAGAAAGAGCATGTCAGGCGAAACAGAAGGTTCACCAGGGGCTGTGATCCATCCGATGGGCAGCCAGATGCCCACCATTTACCCCGTCGCTGTGCTCGGCGGAACCCCCCCCACCAACATACTTGTTATGGAAGTCATAGATCTCCTGGATGTTGCCGAAGATGATGTGCTCCTTGTTGAGGATCCCAGGGGGTATCTCCTCCACACCACTGGTCATTTCCCACAGGTAGGTCTGTAAGACAGTGACAGATTCATCACATGCCAGGAGAGACTCAGACAGAAGAGGCCCCTCATTCATGAGGCAAAAGCGGGACCGTGACGGCACACGGAGTTCAAAAGGCAAAGCGTTTAATAAGTGAACAGAAAGAAAGAAAACCCGACTGCTGCATCACTCTGAACCTCAGCAAGGGCAGGCTCCAGTCTTGTCATTCATCAGCTCTGTGTCACGGTTTATGTTTTGAAATGAAGTGTCTGACATACCCCTCCCCCATGCCGCAGCTTTGTCTTTTCCTTTCCTTTGTTTTATTTTTATTCTTTAGTCTGGGTCTAGCTCCAGCTTGAGAGAAGTGTAGACCTTCTTTTCAAAAGCACTTCAGACTCCCGTGCAGTATGCTGGGCTCTGGAAGACCTCCCCGGCTGCCCTTTTATTTTTGAGCAGAAGAGGAAGGGTGCTGAGCTGCTCTCAAGGGGTTGACAAGGGCCAGGTGGCCCTTCTGCAATGGGGCTAGGGACTGACTGCTGGGAGACTTACCTCCAAACACTCGTGTAAGTCCCTTACATAAGCTTTCTCTGTCTGGAGCAGTTCAGCCATAATGAATCTAGGAGGAAGCAAATGGGCTTTCAGTTGCTTATGGAAACATCGCCTCCTCTCCAACTTTACTCCCTCTCCCTGACCCTTGTGACACCCGAGTGTCTTGCTTTCAGCTATACCAGTAAAGCTCTTCCCTCTCCAGAGCTCTCTCCCCCTGGTCATTTGCTTGCCATCCCTTCTCCATGTCTGTGCTCAGCCAGTTTTACTTTCTTGTGTGTTCCCACTCATGCCTACGTCACTGTGGTGGTATGCATGGGCTGTCAACTGTACGTGTGCACAAGCATGTGTGTGCAAGACTTGTGGCTGATTGCACTGCAGCTCAGCAGCTAGATGGTCTGAACCATGGTTTTCTACATCTCTCTTACAGCTCCCAGAACGGTATCTGCTCAGTAGTTTATAGTCTTACACTGATTTTGTTCAGGACTCAAATTAAACAGGCTCCAAGTCAGGCAGAGATGACTTGAGCTCTGGGTTTTACAGTTTTCTGCAAAGAATCGGGTTGTAATTACAAGCTGTTCAGTCTCTAGCATAACCACTCACCACAGCGGCTGTAACCTGAGAGGCAAAACAGAGGTAAGTGCAGATATATTCCAATTAAACCAGGATACTAAAAGTCTTACATGTCCCCATATGATAGTCTCTGTTTGATTTCTTCAACCAGTTAACACATAATATCCATTTTTAGATTATAGACTACACAAAACAGAGGATGAGCCCGATTTGACTTGAAGGCCACAGTTTGCTGCTCTCTGACTGTGGCTGGTCCTGCTCAGTATTTAGGCACTATCTCCAGTGGGATTTATTCCCATCGTAAACCTGTGCACACAAAATTGGCATATGCTATATAGTGATTGAAGCGCTTCAGGTTCCTGCAAACAGAAGTCCCGGCTCTGTATCTTTAAGAAAAGGACTCCTTCCTTGGACTCCTAAATAACATAACCTGAGCACGCATGACTTCATTATGCATCTATTTACTTTTTCTCTACATAATTTTTTCTATGACTGCTTGGTAGCCAGCATATGACAATCTAATTTATACAACCTATATATTTACACACTCATTTCACATTCTCAGGTTCAGTTCTGCCTATGGTTCATGCCGAGAGTTCCTGCTTTCAGGTGTTCCATCACGTGATAAATTTGAGAACTAATGTCCTCAAGGCGCATCCTTTTGAAAATGACCAAAACTACCATGTGAGCAGTATCTTTTTCAGGATCTTCATCTCGGTGATTTTTTCCCTTAAAGCAATGTATCGTTTTGATGGTGGCCTTCCACTAAAGTTAAAGGATTGATGTAAAGACTACACTTTTGCAGAAGCTAACTAGCCACTCTCTTCTTCCTCTTCCCCTTGGTAGAGTGGAAAGTGTGTGGATGTTGCAGTTAGATGAGCAGGGACTGATTTACGAATCTGTCAATCACTGAGGGAAGACCTGCTTCTCCAGCGCTCAGGACTTCTTATCTCTAACACAGCTGGCCACCCAGGACTGCTGCAGGGATTAAGTAAGGTCCTGTGAGAAACAGCCTGGTGCACAGGATCCTGGGAAATTCTCAGAGATTAAGCCTTGGGTTGCTAAGAAACTAGGGAAGATCTGAAGGAGCACAGCTGTCTCTGGGAGGCATCTTTGCTCTGCCTTGGGTTTCCTTTCTTCCTCTTGTTCTTTCTCTCCCACTTGCTTTCTTTATGTTGGCCATCTCTGTGATACATTCCTCCATTCTCTCCACTGCCGGCTGCTTGGTGTTTGACTTGACTATAGAAAGAAGGATCCAGGAGCATCCGCCAAATATAACCCCCGCCTTTGCTTCTCTGTTATAGCCTGAATTATGTCCTACAGAATTAATATATTCAAATCCCACCCCTCCATTCCCCAGGTTGTGAATTTATTTGGAAATAGTCACTGTAGTACTGAGTGGGATGGGTCTCAATTCAAAATGGCCAGTGTCCTTACAGAAGGGGAGGTTTGCATACAAGGCACAAATAATCAGGAAGAATGTCACATGAACAATGTTACACTAACAAATGAGGGGAGAGGCCTGGAATTGATCTTTCGCTCTCTACCCTCAGAGGGAATGGAACCTTCAGACTCCTTGGTTTTAGTTTTCTGGCTTCCAGGACACATACATTTCTGTTGTTAAAGTCACCTGTGTACTTTGTTACACAGCTCTACAAACCAATACAACCAAAAGGGAAGGGCCTCAGTTAGGAACACTGCATGAGCAACTGCATCTAATGTTCTTGCTGCTGGAGGAGGCAGAACAGTAATCAGTCTGAAGTGCTACTTGAACAGGGAAGAACTAGGAAATGACTTTGACTTAGGTGGGGCCAAGTGTTGAGGAGCCCAATCTTATTCAGGGGGCAGCACGAAGCTGTTTGAAATTTGGAGCTGGTGAGAGATACAACAGAAAATAAACATGGTGTATACAATGTCAGCTGACATTTGGGGAGCGTTGCTTAGCTTCCCTAGTTCTGTTTTCAGTTACGTGGAGTCGTTTGGTTTGGTTACTGTTGAGCTTTCTGACACTGTGAAGTAAAATTTGATGGTCTGAGAGGTAGGTATTCCCTGGGAAGCCCTTGCTACATGAAGAGCAATTGGATGCAGTAGCGAGTGGAGAGGCCAGGTGGTCCCCAGTGAACCTTATCTCAACTTCCATTCCAACACCTCCAGGTAGAGTAGATGACTCATCAAGCCATCATAAGGAATGGGTAGCAGGGGGAATTGAGGAAGAGCTTCCCCCCATACACATACTCTTTCTTTCGAGCTGACTTCCGTTTCTCTTCATTGACCTCATGGTTAGCATCCCGGAGCTTGACCTCCCGATCTGAAAGGCTTGCTGGGATGATGTCCAGCTCTAGGTCCTTGTTATCCTGCATGAGAAGGGTCACAGAAGTCACCTTGGGGAAATGGTAAAATAGCCTAATGGAAGTTGGTGACAAGATGGGTGATCCTTCAAGGTCCCACCCACAAGCCTTCTCCATAAGGTAATTCTGCCTTCCAAGAAAAAAAGCTTTAGACTGTTCTGGCCAAATATTTAGTGTTACTCTCTCTAGCTACAGACACGTATCTGCTTTCCAGGCATTTGGCCTTGATTAAATCTAAACATGAATCAGCCAGAATTGGTTCCTCATCAATAAGATAAACAGGAATCAGAAACACAGGAAAAATCTGAAAACATCTCCTTTGTCAAGAGAAAATAAACGATTTTTATTTAGATAGGCATTTCCCCTTGGGAACAGGAACAGAATTCTCAATCAGTGACTAAACCCTGTAATTGCTCGTCCTTGCTTGCTTAAGCAATCACTGGTGTTACATATGAAGGGACCCACAGAAGAAAACTCACTAGCTGGGGAGACATAAGCCTTAAGGTATAGGGTATGACCACTTTACTTGAGGCTGCTCTGCCAGAGCATGGGCCTGCTTAAAGACATAAGAGTGGGAAATCTTTGGATTAAATGCCAACCTGGATTTAGCAGTTAATTCATAGGTTGCTGACCTCTATTATAAAAAAGAGATTAAAAGCCAGTCTTCCTTTGCTTCATGGGACCTAGTACCTTCTTTTAGTTGAAATGTCAAACAGCCTTTATACACACTGTGCCCCTTATTTCTGAAAACCACCCGTATCCATGTGAGGGACTCTAATCATTAGCTCATTAACATAATTGGTTAGATGCTAGTGCTGATGAGATTGAAAAGGAAGGGTTTACTCAACAGTTAACTACATGGAAAGAAAACCCCCTCTACTTCGTATTCATAGGCCTTGCCTCCCGCCAGCCAGTTCTGTAGTACATAGAACATTAATCATGGTGGGGGAGGGAGGGGGGAGAGATGAATGAGTCAGTATAGGCCCCCCAAGCCTGTTAAAAATGCATGAGGTTCATGGGCTCCACCGCTCACATCCCCTCAGTGTTGATGCACTGAGGGGAGGAGAGGGGAGGCAGCTCCAGTGCACAGCACCTTGTACGCACCTCTGTGTTGACTCCCAGGGCTTTCTCCAGGGAATACCGGTACTTCCCCATCCTCAGGGAGAAATCTCGGTAGTGCTTGTCCACCGTGGTCACCCATTTCCGTATCTCTGTGGCATGGATGTGGCCCTTTTCCACAAAGCTGTCTGCTAGCTGGATCAGAAGCTTCACCTTCTCTTTTGTTTGCTGTGCCGAGAGACGACCTAACATTACTGGATCACATTATTCAGGCCCCTTTACCCTAAGCCTCCTCCTCTCTGCAGGGTACCTCCCAGCAGATGCTGGGTTTGCATGACAACTTTGTTACTCACCTTTGGGGTGGCCTAGAACAAAGTGTTAAAATCTCCTGTGCTCTGTCTGTTTCTTTACCCACAAAGCAGGTATCACAATAGTACCTGCTTCATGAAGTTATTGAGAACAAGAATGGGCCAACAATGCCTACTGTCTACAACATGTCCAGCACACAGTAGGTGCTGACTAGAGTTACTGTCAGAACCTGTGCTGTGGAACACTGTCTTCCAGGTGTGATATAGCCACAACTCTCTTGAACTGTCAGCAGCTTTGTTCACCTAAAGACAGCTGTGTAAAATTGGGCCTATTGACTTCCCGTCATGGAGGAGAGGTGGGGCTTTTGAGGCCTAACCTTCCCAAGCATTTAGAGACAGTTAGAGGTTATTAGTGGGGGGGGGGAGTTCTCACAAGGCCATGCCAATTCTAAAAGATGTATAAGAGCTAACAGTTGCTGGGGGCAATGATATTCCCTTCAGTGGTACAGTGAGTAACCCCTGTAAGTTCCTGTTGGGTATAAATGTTTCTTTGGTCTGTCATTGGTACCTTAACTAGGTGAGAGGCATTTGTTCATGCCTGCAGAACATGCAGAAAGCTCATACAACTAGTTAAGTCAGAAATGTTAGCCACTGCTACTGATGTGAGATCTCTTATATTAATATAGCCATTTATTGACTTACATCTGTCGGCATCTACGAGACTTATGTGAGTTTTAAAAACTCTTTAAGAAGCATGCAGAGGGGGAAAGATAAGTCTCTGTGAGCCAGATACGAAAACTTGAGGTTCAGCTGTTAAAGCTGGTCCAAAATCACACCATCAATAATGGTGGCAGTGTTTACCTCTGATCCTTTGTTCCTGGTTCCTGCCCCTGTCTGTGCCCAAGACAGGTACTAAACATCATGTAAGCCTCTACAGGCTAGGATCTGATGAATCTAATTAGCAGACTTCTATCTGCTTCACTGAGATTATTTTGTTTTTCTGCCTGTCCAAGGGAGCTATTACAGGGCTAACCTGTCAAAAGTCTGACGTGTGTTGGGCTAACTTCATTCGTAGCGAGAATACGTTCAGGATTCCCTCTGTCTACAGTTCTCTGCAGAGAGCTGTGGGTTGGGCTTCAGGGATAAACAAAAGGAGAAATAAAAAATATATTCATTTGCCCCTATCCAAAATCTCCAGAGGAGACAAGATTTTCATACAGAATAGCTGACGGCTTGGGGCATCGTGTAATTGAATGTCAGAGTGAGACGTATGTTACAACAGAGGGCTTTCACGGTGGAGGAGATGAAGGCAGAGCTGTATAGTATAGCAAGGCAGGGAAGGCCTGCTGGGTGAGATACGGCAACAGAAGGACAGGGATAGCAAATCCCTGCTCACCTTTCAGTTTAGAAGTGTGGATTTTGAATCTGAAGTTTATAAGGAATACCTGGGACATCTTAAGGAAAGGGAATGACATTTAAATCATATGCTGTAAGGAAAATGTTCTTTTGAGAAAAGGAGGGGGTAAAGTTTGAAAGACAGCAGATCTTTCCCATCTTGCAAGGATGCAGGGTGGGAAAGCGGAGAAGCTGGACACCATGGGAGAGAAATCTGGTGTCGCCACTGAGCAGGGTGATGTGGAGGTGAAAAGGCCTGAGAAGTCTGGCCCTGGTTAGGGAAACTCATAGATACTCCCCAGCTGCAGTGTGCTCCAGAAAGTTCCAGCACCAGAGGAAGTCCAAGAATGAAAAGTGGAAAAACAAAGAGAAAGTTCTAGCCAGAGCCACAGTGCTGTTTGGGGCTGATAAGAAAGCTGGAGGCCATGTAGTTAAGCTTTGCGGGATGCACAAATATCATTCCACTGGTGGCATGCATGAAGCCACCGAGCCACAGCGAAAGCCCTGCGGCAAGTGTGTGAGACAGGCACGCCATCAGCATTCTGGGACCATCCTTAAGGAAAACCAGGGGATCAAGAGGGCAGTTGTCCTTATGCAGCTGTACTGGCTTGCTACATGTAACTGGATGTTCCCCTTCAATCGAGTCTCTCTGTGTAGGACACATCAGAACCCTGTCATTGTCACCTCCACAAGAACTAATATTAGATACGAAGAGTTTCCAAACACACTGATATTACTTCAAGATGAGGCAGTGGCAGCCTCAGACACCTGGAAGGTGGGATCCTCACCACAGAAAGAGAAAGACGAGCTTACAGAACACCACAAGGTTGACATTCTCCTTGGCACGCTATTCCTCAGTTCCTGAGCAGCATGCAATCCGTTTTCTCACTAACAAATGGAATTCACCCTGACAGACTAGAGGCCTGAACTTCTTGCCAAGAATCTAAGCAAACAACTGATTTATTACAAGAGGGCAGCAGGGCCTTTCTCTATCCCACCACTCCAGCGTCTAATGGCCCTGACTACCCCACACACCCCTTCCAGGCTCATCACATCCCTTTTCAAGACAGTAACTCTGGAGCAGGGGCAGAGTGCTCTCCCAGATGTATGGCCAGGGCACAATACAATTAGCCTCTCCTTTCCAGCATGGTGGGCTGACCAGGGGCTAGAGTCAAGGGCTGGAAGGGCTTTGGAATGAAATAGAAGAGATGGGTGTGAGGCTTGGAGGAATATCCCTCCACTATAAAATGGCAACAGTAACCACACCAGAAACTGACTAAGACAAGAAACCCGGGATCTCAAAGACTTGCATGTCATTTCTCTCAGGGTTTTTATTCTTTTCCTGCTGGGCAAATATTTTTTGCTATTTTCTTAAAAGTGGCTAATTTTTATTGTAATAATCAAGAACCCCCTATTATATAAAAGTCTTGGAAGTCACTATTCTCTGCTCCTGGTCAGGTGACTGGGCTGAAAACAGTATCGTCAGCTTGGCAGTGGCTGGTCTGCTAGTGGAACCTGGATCTGAAGGCATCGAAACTGGCTGGGATCAATAAGGAGAAAGCCTGTGACTTAAGTTGTGACTGAGATGTCCCTGTGTCCTCACAGAGACCTGGACCGAACAATCAGCCAACAGTGTGGTCAAGCTCTACCCTACCTAGCCCTGCCTGTTTGTGCAGGGGCCCATCTTTGAGGATCCCCACGGCTGAGCCATAGCCATGTGAAATGTCATCCGCATACATGGTGGGAATGGCGCCTGCGCATCCTACCCTCAGGCGGGTTACCCTCCCTGCAGGCAGGTGGGTATATTCCCACAGTTCCACCAACAGGTCTCTATTTCAGCATGTGTCTAGAATAGTTACTTATGTGTCCTCTTCCGTGGGCCTGAAAACTCAACCTACCCCCTTACTCATCTGTCCAGCCTCCCTGTCTAGTGTTTTATCTTTATCTTTAGCTCACCACTGGGTGAGCAAAGCTAGACCAATCAGCCCAACGGGGCACCAACCATGGTCATGCCCTCCCCTCCCACCTTCCAGAATACAATATGAAACCTTGTGACTGTCATGTTCTTGACTGTAGCTGATGAGATCAGGGGCCAAAACTTGTCCCACAAGGACAGCCCCTGGAGGGGGCAATCGATTTTCAGGTGTCCTGGCTTTTTAAAAAGTCTGTTTAAAAAGCGACCTTGGCAGCATGGTGACTCAGCTGAGGGTGTTTCTCTGGTGATCTGAACTACAGAGACAGGAGTCAGAGGGTTGCAGAGTAGAAGAGAAACACAGAAGAAAGTAACCAGTAGGGACTTTGGAGGCAGAACAGGAGGACCACATGAGAGTGGGTTACACGGTGGAACCCCTCATGTTCTTCAGACAGACAGGAACTCAGTGCTACTAAGTATGTGAGGACACTGGAGGCTGTACACACTGCCAGTAAGTGCTGCTTTGAAATTGGAAGTTCCTCGAAATTAAACAGAGAGGCACAGGATGACCCAGCAACTGCACTCCCATGTGTACATGTAAGAGGACCAAAAGAACATGTTGACACAAAACTTGTACATAGCGTTAATGATAATATTATTCATAAAACCTCCAAACTAAACATCAGTCATGAGATAAACAGGAAGTAAATATCCATCAGACAGAGCTAGATCTGCATAATGAAATATTATTCAGCCATCAAAAGAAATGACAAGCTGACACATTAAAATACAGACAAATACGGAAAACAGTAGGCTAAGGGAAAAGAAGCCAGACATGGAGGATTACATATCAAATGATTCTATTTATGTGACATGTACAGCGTGGGCATGTGCCTGAGGAAAGAAGGGAGGGAAAAATTACTTCTAATGCATATGGGGTTTCTGGAACTCAGCTTTGGCAATGATTATATGAGCTCCTGAATGTACTAAAAATACTACTGGATTTAAAAAAAATTTAAAACCAATTTTTTGTTTGTTCTTTTAGGAAAAAAAAAAACAGTTCTGTTAGATGCTAAGAAGTTCAGCTTCCCTGTCATCAACTGCCCTTTCCCCTATAATTTTTGAAACAACAAAAGGTATCATTTCTACTCTTCTAACTAGATTGCCTATAGGTGCACCACAACGTGCAGTTGTGTGTTCTTATCTTCAAATCTGTCTCACGATTATTCTTCTATTTCAGGGTTTTTATATAAAATTGCCATTTTATATTCAGTGTTTCTTTGGCTTGATCTTGTCTCTGTAGAGTATAATAATTCAGCAGAACTCGTTGCACTATGCAATTGTGGCCACCATATTTCTTCTCGGTCGCTTCAGTTTGCTCTTCATACTGAGTTCACTTCACTGGTTATGAAGACTAGAAGCCAGGGCTGACTGGTTAAAGAAGTTTGTCTCTGGGGAACTGGGCTGAGGTGGGGAGGGAAGCTTCAGTCAGAGGCTCCTCGTCTGAGCTGAGGAATATCCAGTGGGAAGAAGACAGGAAATGGATAGCCAAGCTAGAAACCTATCCGATATTCCTAATGTTCATGTACGTTGTAACTACCCTTCCATGCATTAGCTGTGCCTGGGGAACACTGGCAAGGTGAATAAAGATGGTTCTTGTCTTCAGGGACATTGTAGGAGATACTCCTGCAAAGATTCCTTTTGATATTCAGGCTGATATAGGAGATAGCTCTGCACAGACTCCTGGAGAAAACAGGACTTGCGCCAGCTCTCAGAAAGCTATACCACTGAGGACTGAGCACAGCAGGGGTGAACCCTGAGGTTTTCAGCAGGGAGATGGGACCACAGAAGACAGAAGAGGTGCCACGGGACTGGAAAGGTGGGCTCCTTTCCAAAGCACAAACTAGAAAGAAGGGACGCCATTTTTAATGGAAAGACTGTATGGGAAAGGTAGTGAGAAAAAAATTCTATGATCTCATGGAACGTAAGAAAGCACGTCCACCCTGCTGAAGCCCAAGCTAGTACAAAGAAACAAGAGACAAGGGAGCTGTGGTGTGGGGGCGGGGGGGCAGGGGAACCTGAACATACTGAAGACCACTAAAGTTCCTAAGAGATCCTTTAAAGATGAGAAAGGGGGGTGGTGTGGATGAGAAGAAAGCAACCTAACGAGGAAGCTGCTACAGCTCAGGGCAGAGGCGAGGGAAGAGCACAGAGCTGTGAAGCAAAATGTAAAGGGTAAATGGACACGGGGAAAACCCCTGCATTTCTACTTTGTTTATAAACAGGCTCGGCACCTGCTGTTGTCCAGCCAACCGGAGGAGCTGATGCCCTGAGCACCTCCTGTTGGTGGTTCACTGTTGACACCATTAGCTGAGGAATGGATAGACCCAAACTGACGACCTCAATATCCACCTTCACTGGGATCTGAGCAGGGTTCTTCTCCCCTTCTGCTACACTGGTTGTGCCGTTTCTCTGGCTGGTGTTGCAATGAACCTCCTGTCTGAACTCACAGTTCTTCATGGAGACAAAGGGCCCCAAAACTGCCAACGATACAAGGCACCTGCCCAGTACTCAGCTCACAGCACAGTCATAATGTGGACAAATATGTCTGAATATTGGCTCAGGGAACAGGCTGTTTTGCTAAACCAAGCTAGAGGAACGTGTTCTATGACACGGAAGGGGTCTCTGCAGAGACAGGACTGGTGCGTTCTGTGTGGCACCCAAACAAACAGTTCTCACCCTGAAATAAAGCATCTTCTATGTGTGGAGAAATCCCACAAAAAGCAAGCAGACTCATAGGGTGCTACAAAGAGAGGTCTGTTACACATTAACTTCTCATTCAAAACAAGGTGTCAAATGCTGGCTTGTGTCAAATGCTAGCTGTGAAAACTGATTTAAAAAAACCAGCCCCCCCCCCCAATTACAGCATTTCTACTACCTCAGTGTAACAAGCTGGTGAAGGTGTGTACAGTTTGCTCCTTAGAGACCTAACCTGGCCCCCAGCATGTCTGGGGACAAACGGAAATAGGTCTGAACACTGGAAAGTCACCTGCTTTTGGAGCCTGTCCTTAGTGGCTTCCCAACACATAGTTCTGAGGACAGTGGCTTTTGCTTCTCTAACAGGAAGGTGGCCAGAGCACAGTGCCTAGAGGACTGATGTATGCTATATGGCAGGCACCCCAAATTTCTATCAGTTCCTGAGCCACTGTTCCATCCTGTGAGGCATCCCTCCTAAGACTTTCTAATTTCAAGAATGAACAAACACACACACACACACGCACACACACACATGCACGCACGAAATATATATATATATGTGTGTGTGTGTGTGTGTGTGTGTGTGTGTGTGTGTGTGTGTATGTATGTATGTATATCTAACCTGAAGTATCCGGGCCACATGCATCCCCAAAGACAGGCATGTAGCCCAATGCATTTGTAAATGACTACACGTCATAGTGTCAAAAGCCTGGATAGTCTTGGAAGATGTCTACAATGTATGTGTAGTTTAACATGAGTGTGCCCTTCCACCTTAGCTCCAGGGAAACAAAGGAGACCCCAGAATCTAGAGCGTGGCGATGAGGTGTATTAGCAACCAATGTCCTGTTTGGAGATGTAATTTGGGGAGAACTTAGGTTCCAAAGGAGACAATCCCACACATGCCACTAGGACTACACAGTTCACACAGAGCCTGCTCTTGTTTCCATACGTAAAGTTTCCCACAAAGGGGAGCCCTGGGAGGACCCGGAGAGGGGGCTGGGGCACTTCCTACCTTGGCGGGCACCCTGAATTCTCCATACTCTTTGAGCAGCTCCTGAGTCTCCTCCGTGGTCTCTCCAGTAGAGGTATGCGTTGAGAGGTAATATTCTCCTGTTTCTTGGATCCAGTCTAGTGCCTGTAGGAGGAAATGCCACCACTGGTCCCCAGAAGGCAGCTCTCAGTAGGAAAGCATGCCACGCTGGGAGGAAGGCTTATGTTGGGGACCCAGGAAATGTGATAGGATGGTGGGTATGTAGCTTTTTGGTTTTGTTTTTTTAATTTATGGAGTCTCTCCTTTGTGTTGGGACAGCTCACCCCAAAGCAGTAAACTGGGGGCTGTCATAGATCAGACTCAGTATTTATGTATAAACTCGGGGCTAGAACAGGTCAGACTCAGTGAACTGAATATCTGTGTATAAACTGGGGGTTATTATAGGTCCAACCCCATGAATACCTGTGCAGCCCATCTTGTCTCCTGGTGTCAAACTCAGGATTGAATGCTAGAAAAATCCAAATTATGAACAAAGGGAAACCTGTTCTCCATTATCCTGTCACATCTCCCCCCTGGCTTAAGTCTGCCTGTTAGTGTGGTTCTCTGGACACTCCTCAGCAGTGAGGCAAAGCCAAGGGGAGTTCTGGACATACCTGCTTAGCACTGCGCTCGAACACCACATATTGCTGACACTGGTCTAACCGCCGCTTCTTCAAGGTCCAGAAGTGCAGGACTCGATTCTCCCTCTGCAAGAGCTCACTCAAGATGGCTGTGGGTAAAGGAGGTGAGGCTCTAAACAAAGTCCCATTACCAAGGGAACTTGTAAGCCTCCCTTTAGGGACTAATAAAGGATCAGAAGACGGAGAACAAAAGCTAGACATAGATACAACTCCCCAGAAGGGACCAAGAGCTCAGCAGAAACTTGTTTTTCTGAGGATTTTGTCAATATGCTACAGTGACCCCGAATTCTCTTCACACTAGTCAGTCCTTAGCAAGAGAGTTTGGAAAGTGAACCCCTAAGGACGACATAGCTGGTCTGGAGCCTCTGTAAGGACTCTTAAGCATTCCCAAGGAGCTTCTGGAGCAGAGGCGGGGATAGGCTGCGCTGAGAAGGCAGTGAAGACATTTAGCCAGACCACAGAATGGGCTACAGCCTCAGCCCTGCGCAGGAGTCAAGCATATGGCACTTTAAGTGCAGAGCCACTGTCAGAAGCATCTGGGCAGAGGTTGGGTAGAAACTGGGCAGCGACAGGGGCTGTGTGTTGTCTTAGGCCCAACTCCACACAGGTTTTGATCTGATCCCAAGGAAGGCTGGAAGCTTTTCTTAACTCTCCCAAATGACGTTTGAGAATCTATGTAAGACATTTAGTATGATAAGGGAGCCATGGGGGTATCCAGTACATGTCATCTGTCTCTGCATTGCTCTTAACACTGTCTGGTGTCCTTGATTGATTTCGCGAGTGTCTTAAGTAAGATGTTCTATGCCTGAAGCAAGCAACCTTATTTTGTTTTATATCTGCTTCTTGTTTTCTGCAAACTATTAAATATACCGTCTTGAATGTGCTTGATGAAATATATGGTAAAGAGGATATAGATAACCATGTCTACTAAGCATTCACTGTCTGGCACATTTTCATACTGCTCGTGATGTGTGTATCGAGAAGGTGCCCACCAGGCAGGTGAAGAAACCGAGGGAAGACCTGGACCTTGTGCAGACTCATTCAGATAGGGAGGAGCAGGGTTTGGAGCTAAGCACAATCCTTTGACCGGAGACCACTTTCTTAGCTCCCCTTGGTCTCCCCAGTCCCTGGGGGATGTAAGTACACATCATGGTACTTTGCTGAGACAGCACAACCTGCAGTTCAGTGTTTGTACTTAGTAATTTTTGTTGATTTTTTTTCTTATCCTTTAGTTCCCCTCATTGCTCTGGGCCCGTGAAGATGAACTCTGCTCATGCCCCTTTAAGCTTGACTGTAAGAATAACGCTGCCCATGCCCCTTTAAGCTTGACTGTAAGAATAACGCTGCCCACGCCCCTTTAAGCTAAGAAGCTCCATCGGCCCCTGTGGCTCACTATCCATGCATTCAGCATGCAAGTTTCTGCTCCTTCCCAGAGTGGTCAGGTGTACTTTCTCGTTCTCAGAATGACCTCTGACCCCTGGCTCAGCCAAGTGACTTTCTCTGACAAAGAGATTGTTAGCTGATATGACGCAACAGGAGCTGGAATTGGTCTATACGCTTGACCTGTCTCTTGCTTCCCTCTTGCACCGTGGCAAGAACTCTTGGGTAACCACTGTCCTCTGGACTCGGGGCTCAGAATGAACATCATTTGGAGTCAACATCCACCAGCTGTATTACTGAGCTTAGCTTCGGCAGCTGCTGTTGATGGCTGCATCACCCGGACGACAGATGCTCATGGTGAAGTTTTTGGATAATACTCAGCCATCTGTTCCCACGTTAAAACCCAAATATAAGTGTCCTAGCTTTGGACCCAGGCAGCAGACAACAGGGAGATAGACGGGCTGGCCTCCAGTGTCTGCATCTACTGGGCAAGGGTCAAACAGGCTTGTTTCCTGTGTTTGTGTCCTTGGTCAGGGCTCTCTGCTCACTGCATCTTTAGGAAACAACATAACCAACCCGAATCATGGGAGGCTCTGGACAGGGTCAGCTGTCACTATTCCCCAGCCTGGGAGCCTTCTCAGACGGAGGTATATCCAGCCGCCTCTGGGTACCTGTCCCATACGGTGTGGGTATGAATGTGGTCTCTCAGTGGTTGGCCTCGCCCACACTGCCATCTGCAGAAGTCAGAACATATGCTCTGACTGTGCTGGAAGGAGAGGAGCAGTTGACAGGGAGTCAGCCACCCACAGAGCCTCATTCAAAGGCAAAATAACATGTGGGGAAGGAGCTCAGGTTCCTCTTCCCATTAAATTCTTTCCAGGGATTTGGGTCATCCCAGCTCCTGACGTATCTGAGAAGGAAAGGGAATGCTGTCTAAAGCGGTCCACTGATCCACACTGTGACCCTGGTGTCCCTAAGCCTGGCTCACCCTCACTCCAAGTCAGTTCAGGTCTTCTCCCTGGCCTTAGTCACCAGGGCTGTGATCTTCTAACTGGACAAGAGGATACGTATAAAACTTGGTTTCATCCACCAAGGCTAATTTCTGTATGGCAAGGGTAAATATTTGAAGAGCAAAATGATAATTTAGGCCAAATGTGATCTGAAAATAAGCATTTTTAAAGGACATATGCTGTTTTTCATATACTCACCGGCTTTATAGAATTCGAAGATATAATATAAAGATATTCTAGAATAGTAGTTATATAAATCCTATCTGCATACAGAATGCATATAGAATTCCGACTCTGTAGATCTGAGTGGGTCCGGAATTCCATTTGTATCAGTGTTCAAATGATATCAATGTTGCTGAACTGGACATCATGTTTTGAGTAGCAAACCTTTCTACTAAGCAGTGTGGCTCACGACTTGAATATAAATGAAAAAACAAAACAAAACAAAACAAAACAAAAAAACCAAAACAGAAAAGCAAACAACAAAAGGAAATCATTCGGTATGGTAGGAGACTGGATCAGCAGGGCTGGTCTCCACACCAGACTGTTTCTTCTTAAGGGAGAAGCTCCGGAGACCCTGAGATGACGTGAGGGCTAGATACACAGCCTGTTGCGAGGAGAAGCGGGGACCTGGCCTTTCACCCGTGCAACTGAAGCAAGCTGTGACCTGTGACCGACAGGCCTCTTACCTTTTACTTGCTGCTCAGGTCCCCTGGTGTGGCTGGCAACACTGGGCATGCTCACATTGTTCCTGTGGATGTACTTGAGAAACACCTCAGCGTTCCGCCGTGCCAGAGTGCAGGCCTAAGGAAAACAAACATGTGAAGCCCTGTCTCCAGTCTACATGTGGAACACAAGACATGCGCAGAGGTGCCTCTTTAGACGCATTAAGGACTTGATAGGGATACTGGAGGGATCCAGAGGGAAAGGAGTTCTGGAGGTCACTTCCGGTTCATAGGACGCCAATCCCAATTTAGAAGGCTCACACTCTGGGCTGGCCTTCAACCAAGTGCTTCCTGTTCTGTTTCAGACAGAAATCAGAAAGCAGCTGACCCTTCACTATGCTGATTGGGCATTGCTAATGTTCATGCCCAGGCTGGTTTTCTTCTTTTACAAGGACGTCTCTTACGTGACCACCAAGGAGAGCCCAGGGAACAGAAACCCACTTTAGCACATTTAGCAAACACACTTGATACCATAACTCTAAATCTAAACTTAAATTGCCAACAATTTCAAATTCATTCTAGTGTCAACCCTGTTCCCCTTACCTAAATAACACTAACAAGTACTCTCTTGTTGGGAAATTTCAACCAACATAAGAGTCAGAGCCATTGAAGGCTCACATCAGAGGGGCTGGCGGAGAGGACAGGCCGCATTGCGATGGTGGGAGTTCTGAGGGCTGGGAAGAGCAGCAGGAAAGAAGCCCTTCAATTTAGAATCCAGATATCCTGACAGAGTATTTCTAGTATCTCTTAAGCCCATATAACTTATGAATTTCCCTAAGAATCCATTTTTTCCATAGATACAAAACTAGTATATACTTGCTTTCGATTTTTAAATTAATAATTTAATAATATATTAATAAGTAAACTAAAATATCTGTAGATCAAGTTAAATTTAAAATTTTATATTTATCTTTTGATCATACAAATTATATGATTACACTGCTTGTTAAATAATAAATATAAATTTAGATTATCTGCTTTTATGGTTATATAAAAAGTAGCAATGAAGCTGGATCTGGTTAAAGCCAAGTTGATGGGCCCAGGAACTCACAGGCTAATGAACTGAAAGTCTTTAGTGAACATCTAAGGCTAAGGACTCTAGATAAATCAATAAGTGATAGGCAGAAAGCTGCACACCATCTGTTGGGCAGAGGATTCCCACAGTCACGGTGAGTTCTTCCTCCACAGCTTTAGGAATATATGAGGAACATCAGCCCTGATGGTTTTCTTTCTTCTTTAAAAGAATCATTTAATTTTATGAAGAAATAATCTTGACTTTTCTCTCTGTGTGTGAATATATGGGATGTGGTGTGGTGTACTCTGCAGGCGTGTGTGGGTGTACATGTCCATACCTGCTCGTGAATAGGTCAGAGGAGGTTGGGTGTTCTGTTCAACCACTGTCAACTTGCCCTCTTGAGACAGCATCTCTTAGAGAACCAGAGCTAGGCTGGCAGCCAGCAAGGCTCAGCAACCATGCTTCTCTGTCCTCAGTAGCGCTGGGGATATGTAGTGCGTGAGACTGTGGCTGACTCTTCACAGAGATACTGGAGATCCAAACCCAGGACTTCATGATTGCTCACACATCATGTACTTCCCCCCTAAGCCATTCCCAGTCCCGAGAACACTTTTATAACACTACTTTAAACCCTTCCCATGCTCCTTCCATTATTTTCAATCTTGTTATGTAACAGAGGAACTTTTAAATTATTTTAAGCTCCATATGAAAAATTTTCTACTTATCTGTGTTAGTTAATTTTGTTTATTTGGGGTTCTAACTGATACCTGTGCAGATAACAGAAAATAGGAAGGAGGGTGGGTCTCTAAGAGGAAGAGGGGGTGTCTTAAGAAAGGAACAGAAAGGTTTGGTGGTCAAGAGAAGTGCTCTAATAAAAGAGGCAGCTAGTTAAAGAAGGGTGACGTCAGTGGTGGTATGTTAGGAAACACAAATTCTCTTTGAGAAGCCCCAGAAGATGAACATAAAAGTTTTGAGGTGAGTGGAGCCCGTGGACCAGCCTGAACCTGGTGGCCTGCTGCTAGGAAACTCTCAGAAGGATGTCCTTTGCTACTAAACACCCATATATAGCCGGGTTGGTTTCCCTCCCTGAGGTACCCTTCATATAGAAGAATAAACATTGTGATATTCCTTGTTAATTGAAAATTGCTAGATTGAGAAATAGTATCTAAATCTATTGACCCTAGATTTTGCAATTATCTACTTACAAAAGGTTCATTTAAATAACTTCACAAGCAGGCTTATAGTCTTCAGCTAAAAGATCATTTTAGGGTCAGGGTTATTGTTTAATGAGGTCCTGTGTTCAAACCCTAGCACTATAAAATAAAACAACAATAAATTATTTTCTATAAACTGAACATAAGTGAGTAAAAGCACGTGACCATGACCATGTGATCTTGGAGTGTTCTAACACTGCAGTGGCAATAGTAACGTATCATATACCTGATGATACCAAAGGTGTCAAGAAAGAAATGAACATTTAAGTTTTAGTTTATGGCTTCACACATTAACCCAGAGCTGTGTCTTCAGCCCCTTCCCTCTTCACATAAGAGGCAGGCAAAGGGAAGCCTTGATGAAAGTGGGTGCTGGTGAGAGGAGAGGGTGAGGCCGGACCTTCAGGAAGGCCTCCTTCTGCTCCAGATGCTTGCTGAGGAGTGGGATGACGTGGTCCATCTCTGCCACCGGCCCCAGCTTGTCTCTCCCGCCACACCAGTCCTCGTCTCTCCGGTACTCCTGTTCTAAGCTCTCCAGAACACTGCACACCTGGGAATCAAGGAAAAATAGGCTTGATAAAGAAACTGCTCAGTAGGTGTTCTCTGCAGACTTCCACAACAGAACATTACACACTGGGGTAAAGTTCAGCCTGGAGGTTTAGAGGTACCACCTGAACAGATATTGTGAGAAACTTGTCACTGGAGCTTGGAGGTGGAGATTGTGGAATTGTCTCTTTACAGCTGATGGCTAAAGGGGTGGATAATATCACTCAAGGATGGATACAGAAAGTGTGGTACATTTACACAATAGAGTACTACTCAGCTACTGGAAACAATGACTGAAATTCCTAGGCAAATGGATGGAACTAGAGAATATAATCCTGAGTGAGGTAACCCAGTCACAAAAGAACAGACATAATATGCAGTCACTGATTATTGGATACTAGCCCCAAAAAGCTCTGAATACCCAATAAAGAACTCACAGACCATATGAAGCTCAAAAAGAAGGAAGACCAAAATGTGGAAGCCTCAGTCCTTCTTTTAAAAAAAAGTATGTAGCACCCTCTCAGAGTGTGGTACACCTAGACCTTTAATCATTAACAATTCAAGACCTAAGAATACAGCCTTGTGGCAATCCCTGATATTTAAAAATCACTATGTTTAGTCTTTACCCACTATATGAGATATACATCACACACATTCATATGCATGTATGTATAGATATATTATGTTATATAGCTATATTTTTGTAACCTCATGATAATTATGAATTTTGTAGCCCAGGCTTAGAGAAGATGCTTGATGGGTTGTCTCAGCATCTGTACTTGTCTGTCAGTCAGGAGCCTCAAGCAATGGTGAAGGGAAAAGCTGCCTCTCTTGTGTGATTTATGGACCATAAATGAAAGTCATCTTTCAACTCCCCTGGGGACAGATGTTCAAAGTCCTATCATAAGGCAGTGGCATTCTTAGCATCCATCTTTATTATAAAATCACATTTCTTTCTGAGGGAGAATACATTTGAGTTAACTTCAAAGACATAAGTTTTTTTTAAAGTTATAAATATTCAGAGAGACCATGCTGAGGGACCTTATAAATGACCTCAGAAGAAACCAGACCATCAGAGAAAGTTCACAGGGAGAGTTAGGTTGAAGGCTGCAATGGGAGTCTCATGGAAGCCTGGTATCAGTGCCTGGAGGGTAGAGAACATAAAATCCCACAAACTCTTACCTAGTAAGCATCAGAAGAGAGCTTCCAACCCTAGTGGAAAACCAACCAACCAACCAACCAACCAACCAACCAACCAACCAACCACCCACTCACCCAACCAACCAGAGAGCATAACCTCGAATTCCTATACTTTTCCACAACAGCTTTGGCTACTTTTTGGGAACAGAGTTGGGAGAAAGGTTATAACCATCTCAGCTTCTCTGAAAAAGGCATTCTCCTTGGTAAAGGCTGTCTGCTTTTGAGACCGGGTCTCATCAAGCCCAGTCTGGCCTTAAGTCTGCTATATAGCTAAAAGTGACCTTGAAATTCTGGTCAAGGGCTTTATGCATGCTAGGCAAGCACTCCACTAACTGAGCTACGTCCTCACCCAAGGATGTGGTTGTTGGACAGAATGTTCACTGAGTTATGAACTCCGCTGAATGATGACTCAGGCTGAACCCCCTCCTCATGTTTGCCATGTCATGAGATATCCGTTGCCCACCAAAAGATGCCTTGTCTAGCCTCTACCTTTCCTACTTCTTTTAATGCAATATACAAGGCGTGCAAGCTCATGTCTTGAGCTAAAATAGATAATGAAACATGCAGAAATGTCAAGATAAGGCACTTGAGACCTGTTCTACAATAGGACAGGATCAGAGACTTGAGGAGGTCTTGTAGAGTAGATTCTGGGTTCTTTGGACTATGAATGCATTTTAAGTAGCTGCTGATCAGGGAGAGTGAGAGACACACGGACAAGCTGTATGCAAGGTACAGTTTGGAGTCTAGATATACCAAGTTCAGGGAAATCAGCTGGATCCTAGGTACTTAAATGGAAAACGAATGCTGATTTATATGATCAAGTGTGGAGGTAGTTTGTTACATAGCACTGTTCTGACAAAGACTGACAGATATATTGCTCAGAGCTAGCATCCAACACACCCGGTCTCTACTTCAACACCTCCATACTGATCTGATAAGTTCGAGAAATTTTCGAAAAAGAAAATCATATGGTTCCTTGCTGTAAAGGAGGAAAAGAGGTAAGAAAGCCAGTGGTAGTATTTCCTTAAGTCATGCTTTTATTCTCACAGGTTGGTGCCAAGATGCCTGGCTTTGAATGCTGTACCATAATTTGAGACAGGAACTGGCCTCTTTCATCTTCTGCTCATGCCTAGAGACTTCCCTCTTACCTGCTCAGAGGTCTTGTAAAAAGCCACAGAGGCGTTGACGAGCTTCAGCCGGTCCTCCATCTTTAGCATGAGCTGTTGCCAGTGGAGGGCCACCTTCTCCGCACATTCCCGGATGGCGTCAGCATCATAGTGGCCAGCCTGGAGTAGTGCCTCCGCCTTCTGCTGTACCTGCAGGGCGCTCTGGTGCGTCTTCTGCAAGGAAGTGGCATGAAAGAGGGACTGGGCACGAGGGGAGGAGAGAGAAGTCCATGGGAGCAGCCCAGGTGTGATATGGGAGGGGTGGAGTGAGGTGTGGTTGGAAAGATGTAGAGAAGTTAAAGAGCTTTAAATGACTGATCCATTTGTCACCATGATCAACACATTACTGTCTTTAAGGCACATTTACATGTCATTCGTCTCTCAGGACCCTAACTCCTGACCCCATTCTTAACTTTCTACTCCCATTACCCTAGATTTTAAGGCTATTTTAGTTCTCATAGCAGAGAAACAGAGGTTGTGCAGAAACCTTGTCATGGATTGGCCCCTTAATCTCCTTTTCAAATTTAATCATAAAATTGCTCATCGCTGAACTTTCAATGATTTTATAGATTAAATAAACACTTTCTCTGCAAATACATGTAACACCAATTTCAGCTAGCAACGTGCAATCTGAAACATTAATGAGCAGTTAAAAAAAAATTCCGGCAGAATGGGTAAACTTGGTAGGTTACTAAGACCCAAAGAATGAGCTCTCCTGTCCCCCCACCCCCACAGTTACTTCACCAAAGAAGCAAAGCCCAGAAGGCAAGAATGAGCTCAAAGCAGGAGCCTTTTGTTATTTACAAGGGCTTTTAGGAGACAGACACCTCACTTGCTTTATGGTTTCTGATTAGGGCTAAGTATGTTCTAAACCTTAACTCCAGGAGGTTGGGGGAACTGGCTGAAGGACTACATGACAGGGAGAAAAAAAGCCAAACTAGGTTGAGACTTTGTGAGACAAAACATAGATGTGATGATCCCGCTGTTGGATACTTTTATGTCTACTTGGCACAGGCTAGAGTCATCTGAGAGGAGAGAACCTCAATTAGCAAAATGGTTCCATAAAACGGGGCTGTAGACAAGCTTGTAGGGTACTTTTTAAATTAGTGATTGATGGGGAAGGGTCCAGCCCATTGTGGGTGATGCCATCTTTGAGCTGGTGGTCCTGGATTCTATAAGAAAGCAGGCTGAGTAAGCCATGAGGAGTAAGCCAGTAGGCAGCATCCCTCTGTGGTCTCTATCAGCTCCTATCTCCAGGTTCCTGTCCAGTTGAAGTTCTTGTCTGGATTTTCTTTAATGATGAACAGGGATAAGGAAGTGTTAGCCTTTTCCTTTCCTCCCCAACTTGCTTTGCTCAAGATGTTCTACCCCAGCAGTAGTAACCCTATCTAGGACAATCCCTATGAGGGCATCAGAGTGCTACTAACTTGGACGTCTACCAGCTTTATACTCTTGGCTGTTGGACCCTTCCAGTTGATGGTGTGAACCAGGGTGACTAGAAACAAATGACATGGCAAAACTCCTTTCTACCTGGCTTGGGCAGCAAGGCAAAGGCCACTTTTGTAGCTGACTTATTCAGCATTCCTCGGGTCTGAGGGCAACTCCCTCACATTCTCCCGCAAGCTTCTCCTTGATGTCACCACATACATCTGCCTCTCCTGACTTTAGATTTCCTCCTGCATTTCCTGCTTACTCAGCTCTGTTCACAAGGCTGCTATGTGCTCCCCCACCCCAAACCTGCAGCAGCTCCACTACTTCATCTCCACCAGCATCCCTGGGCCTTCAGAGCCTTTACCTCCCGGACAGCCTCAGTTCTGATGACTGTCAGCGCTGGGCTCCTCACTGCTAAATGAAACTAGAGAGAGTCAATGAAAGGGCAGAACAACCCCTCCCCAAACAGGCGACTTTCTTTGTGTAACTGGCACTGTTCATTTCCTAAGCGAGGAGGTGCCAAGGTTAGCCTGGCTGACTGCTCATCGGCAGAGCTCTTATCTGCTGCCCTGGCTTCTGTTATTCTCTCTTTGAAGAAGCCTTTTCTTACTGTCAGGTCCTCCTCTGGAATCGTCTTCTGATGCAAGGAAGCCCACCTCTCACCCTTTTGAGGAGGTGCTGCCATCTGCAGCTGGGCAGATGCCAAACCCTCAGTAGAAGCCAACAACTCAAAGCCACTAGCCACTTATGTTGGTGGCCTCCTCCTACCCATTTCTCCTGCCACCTAGAATTAGTTACAATCTTGACCTCCTCCCTGGCTGCCGCTCTGCACTCCTCCAGCCCAGCCGGGTCCCCACAACTTCATGTACTCGTGTTAATGCAGGAGAAACAGCCAATTGTCTTTCCTTCCAGTTACAATTCATAGGTCCATGCTGCACTTTTTTTTTTTCCACATGGTATGCTAGGATTTGTCTTGGGGTTCTGCACATGCCAAGCACATATTCCACCACTTAGCCACACCTCCAGTGCCTTGTGGACCATTTCGGCAGTTCTGCTTAATTTGATGGATGAGGAAGTGGTCCTGCTGAGCGTCACATCTTTCTCTCAGTTCAAAAGTCTTCAACGGCTTCCTCATTTCTTCTAAACTAGGTCCAAGCTGGCTATCACAAGAACCCTCCACAACATGGTCTGTCTTCATAATACCAACTACGCTTTCTCCCCAAACCTTTGAAAGAAAGCCACAAACCTTCCTGCCTTGCCATCTTCCCCTCTTCCTGTTCTCGGCAGATGCTCGAGCCCTTGTCAATGACCCCTCTTTTGAAACCTGCCTCAGGCCTGCACTCCTTCAGTGAACCTTTTCAGATGGCCTGAAACTCAGGGCAAACCCCCTTTCTCTGAACTCCTTAGTTACTTAGCCAGCTTTTGGAGGGTTCCTGTTGCTTAGAAGGTAAAATTGTCACAGTGAGGCCAGAGATGGGGGAGGAGGGTCAATCAAATGGTTGTCCCTTCTCCAAGGATGTGTGTGTATGTGTTCTGTGCTGGGCCCTATGATTATGCATTGACTTTTCTTGTTCACACAACCGTTCTATGAGGTGGGTTTTATTTCCTGTTCAGAGACTAAGACATCAAGACATAGTTGGCTAAACAGCACATCTCAAAACCTACATCAAAACAAGTGGTAAAACCAGACTCCCTTTTGACCTATTCCCAAACTTACATTCTTTTACAGCTCATGAATTTTTTCTCTAGGATAGGAATGAAATCTACAACATTTCTCATTTGAATGAAGGTTCTCCAGATGAATGTCAGTGATTATGACAATTATGTCTTCTGCCCTTAGCATGTAATAACTGTCAGTGTAAACCTGTTCTAATGTTTTATCTTTAAAGTGGGGAGTAATTTCCACTTCTGTGTAATCTGTGTTATGTAATAAACTCTGCTCCTTACTCTGAAGCTCATTATTCTGTAAGTCCTGAGTGAGCTTTTCTTCTTTAATTTCCTGAATGATAAATTCTCATCTGTGTGGCCTAATCTTTGCTTTTCGAAGCTTAAGTCATTATTTTGCGTCCATTTTTACTTCTTATCATCTAATCCTATTGAGTGTTAGAGTTTTAAGATGTGGGTTATCAAGGACATTAATATTTAGTAGGTGTAAGTGCAAGAAAATTGAACCAAATCAATTGAATTTATTATCCAGTTTTAACCACTTTTCTGGTATAATATTTATGCTCAAATGCAGAAAAGGATTTCAAATAAAAATAGATTTTAAAGTTAAGCTTCTCTGTGTGAAGGTCGCGGTTTCCAAAGGTATAAAAGCACATCCAGAGGACTCACAAATAAGAATCCATTTTGCTTAATAAACTATACCGTGCGGAGGCACTGTTTGGTTCTCTGTGCAGTGCTATGGGAATGCTTTCCTGTAAACAAGGCTTATCAGGGACAAATTCTGACTTTCCAGGAAAACCACCAAAGCTTAGGCCAATCCTAGCTTGGCCAGGGTCATCCCAGTATACGACTGCTTTTCTAAATTAATTATCAAGAACCCTTTCTTTTCCCTGTCCTTTTGTTTGAGATAGGGCTTGTCTATGTAGCCCAGGCTGACTTTGCAATCCTCCTGCCTCAGCCTCTAGGAGTTGTGGGATTATACATTTGGCACTCCCTTTGCTCTTAAAAATGTCTGTTTACACCACAAATTTCATTGTTTCACCAATGGCTATTTTCCCCTATGGAACCCTGAGCTTTCTTCCTTAGGTTAGAAGAAGGTACATTATACCCCCATCCCACCCCCAGCCATCAGCGAACGACCTGCATTAACACTGGCACACAGAGAAAGCCAAACTAGGCTGCTTAACCTTCCTTTAAAATGGCTTGCACCCAGCCAGGTATAGTGTGGCACAGTTTGTTGTCCATCACTCAGGGTTGAGCATTAGGATAGTCATGAGTTTGAGTCTTGCTTGGGCTAAATAGTTAAGTTCAAGGTGGCCTGACCCACATACACGGCGAGACTCTGTCACAAAGACACACTGCTTGCATTCTCTCTGGCATATTCGTCTCCTGATGCAGAGCCCAGTTTAGACGTAGTTTACAGACAACTGTGGCTTGTCTGGAGGAGCATACGAACAGTTCTGGCTGTGTTCCTTGTTCGTTTAGCTCCACCACAACCTAATGACGTTCCACCATCCCTCTATGCTCTGCTATCCTCGACAGATGACAGATACCAACCCGAGAGTCACCAACAGTTTCTCAAAGTTCACTGGGGTACTCTATTGTGTGAGGCTTGGTCTGACTTGTCAGACATTTGATTAAGAGACTGGAAATGTAATCACCCAACCCAAGTCTTCTTATTCAAGGAGAAAGCAGACCAAGAATTATTTTTGCTGAAATCCCCCATAGCTTCACATCATGCTCACTGTTGCCAAATCCTCACTGCTGCCTAAACCTGCAGAGAAATGGCCGCCAGCCTTCCTAATGCTGTAAGCCTTTAATACAGTTCCTCAGGTTGTGGTGCCCCCAGCCATACAATTATTTCATTGCTACATCATAACTGTCATTTAGCTACTTTTATGAACTATAGTATAAATGTGCGATATTCAGGGTATCTGCTGTGCAACCCCTGTGAAAGGGTCATCCAACCCCAAAGGGGTCATGCCCAGATCAGAAGGATCTGCCCAGGTTGCTCCTGGATACCTGGACTTAGAAAGTACCAGAACACACCTTCCCACTCCCACTCTTGGCCTCCACCATCTTCTCATACCCCAGACGTGAGGATGACAGTGTGGTGGGTCACACACAGGCTGTGCACTACAAAGACCAGAGTCCTTTAAGGTTGAGAACCACCGCTATAGATGCTTGCAGTAAGTACCTGGTTATAACCCCAATTTAGATCTCTCCTGGGGAGCTCTCACCATTATCAACTTGGGATTGCCAGTAAACTGGAACAAAGATGTAAAGCTCCGTGCTTGAGGGTAACTTCTACAGCAAGCGAGTTGCATACCCTGCTCGCTTTTCAATCTCAAACCTCAGACAATACCTAGAGACTACTAATATTTCCTCAGAAGACGTCAAGTAGTTTACGGAAACATGTCAGTCATCTTAACACCATTTTTATATGCATGAAAGATGGCTTCTGAAAACTTAAATGGTGGATTAAGTTAATATCAGTTTACAAGAGGCTATCAATCAGCTGGATTGCCACATTAAAAGACATTTATGAACACAGATCATTAAATTCATTACTTTAAAAAAGAAAATAGCCCCTTTGTAGTTCTTACACATCCAGAAGTAGGCAAAGGGCAAAGTTCTACACTGAACTACACAGAACAAGGATCTGAGGTTTTTATTCTTTACCTTTTGCCTCACTGGTGCTGAACTTTTTTTTTTTTAGATACAGTTCCGTGGGCCATTTCTATTCTTTCTCAGACACCACTGAGAAGCAATCCTAAGGTCTCTCTGGGAGAAGTTCCTACTAGGAAGATAACTAAAGGTGTTATTTAAAGCAAGGCTATATCATTGTATCCAGAGTGAACATTTCTTTTAAAATGGGCTTTTTCTTTTAACCTTAGTAAAATGTTTACCAAACTCCCAGCTGGTAAACTTCTTCCAGTTTATTCCTCAAATACGGGTTTTGCTAGCATAACTGAATGGCCACTTTCAGCTTGAAAACTGTGTAACACAGTCTCTTGCAACCCTTGTGGTCCTTGTTAAAAGTCAGATTCCAACCTAGAATTCAAGTGTTTCAAAGTACTCTTCCGACTTACTACTGACTTGCACAACTGTTTCTCCTCATTTCTGAGTGGTTTCCTACTGGAAGCCCTGTCACCTTTCACCTCTTTATTTCTCACTGGCATATGGTTTATGAGTAGAAATGGGTAAAAATCTAACTGCGTTAGAGCCTTAAGGCCCAAAGGAGCAGCAGATATTCTCATCTGAAATGTGTATACATGGTTCCTGATATCTTGGGGGCAAAATAAAACCTGCATTGTGCATACCTGAGTGTGAAGGAGGCTCCTGCACTATGTCACTAGAAAGTACAAGGGTTCCACCACTGAGGCAATGCTGGCCTCTCAGACAGCCATCCTACCCGAGGCCCAAAGTCAAAGAGACGAACAGAGACAGTGCATCCAGATTTGGGGGTTACCTCGATGGCTAGTTGGAACTGTTCATGCTCCCGCTGTAGCTGCTCTGCCTCAGACAAAGAGCCGGCGTTGACCAGGCTGGCGTTGAGCATCGACTCTCCATTGCGGATCCATCCCAGAACCTAGGGAGTTAGGACAAGCATTTGGGTGAATGACTCTCTTCTACTTCTCTAGAGATGTTGCTTTCCCTATGGCTACATCAATCAAAGGATGGTCTTCTCTTCCCTGTGAAAGAAAGGACGGCAAGGATGCCATCTTCCCAATCTTCCTGCATCTGCTGTCATAAGGCATTTATTTCCTGTACCAGCTTCATTCTCAAGTCATTTCCTCTCCATAACACCCTGCTGTCCCCAAATCCCACCAAATTAACTCACATGACTTCATCTCCCTGTATTTTATGCACATCTAAACTTCTTTCTTGAACAAAGAATGGTATAGAGAAATTCCAATTGTTGGTATCGTTTTCTTTCAGTTTTTTTAATTACTATGTATTTACGTTCTATTTATTTATGGAGAATTTCATACCGTGTGTTTGGATCATATCCATTCTTCTTCCCCAGTTCTTTATTTTTGTTTTTAAAAGGGCCTAGTTCAAATAAGAACCTCTTGAATTTGCTCACACCTCACTCTTCTTGTTGAAGATAATCTTTTCCTCCTGCAGTATGGCTGCTGTGCTTTGTGTGGACAACTTCATCGTGACTCACCACAGAACAACTTTTGGGTTATTTCAACCTGCATTTTACCTCCCTCTTAAAAATGTGAACTCCCTAAAGTCAGTTGAACGTTAATCTCCCATATTCACTTAATGGCTCTCGCATAGTAATGTCTTGAATGTAATGAAGATTATCCAAGCCCCATCCTGGGGTCTCTATCTTACAAAGCCCAGAGCATGCAAGCTCAAGTAAGCAAATGATGCAAAGGAAGGGCGGGAAAACAAGCGAAATTCAGAGAACAGACCATTACCAAAAGGGAAAGTAAAGTTTAACCAACTTAAATTACCTGGTGGCCTGAATACAGCTTTGAGGGTTCCTGGTAAGTACTTGGAGAAAAGAAATCTAAAATGGCAAATACCAGAAAAAGGAGAGCAAGAATGGGTACAGCCTAGACACAGTGGTTTTCAACCTGTGAGTCACGACCATCAGAAAACATGTATCTTGGATGAACACGGTTCAATAGTAAATTTACAGTTATGAAGTAGCAACAAAAATAAATGTACAATTGGGGGTTCCTAGGACCACTGGAAATGTGTTTTCTTATGGTCACAACACACAGGTTGAGAACCACTGGTCTATAGCAGTCAAGGAAATGTTGTAGAGATGTTGGGATTATCAGGCTAACAGACCCGGTACAAATAATCAATCCAAAGGGAAGACCTAGGGTCTAAAGACTTACCTGGTGTGTGGTCACTAGAACAAGGCAAGCATCTCATTTTTTAGGGAGCCCAAGACTTGCTCGGTGAGGAAAAAAGTTCTGAGATTTCAAAAATCAATGAATACCACCTGATGTCACTCCTTGTAAAGGAGAGGACACTGCAATCTATTTCCGATGGGCTCTTAACGTTTTATTTCTAGTGCTGAACAAAGGGAAAATACTAAGCCTGGTCTCCTGCCTCATAACTCTCAAAGGCACCCTGCAGATTTCATTCTCAAACAGAAGCTGACTGATGCCTTATTGTTCATAGATAACAAGAGGGAAAAACCCCGCTGCAGCTGGGTGATTTGGATTGAGATGTTAATTCGTGGCAAATCTGGCAGATTGTGGATGAGATGCCAGTCTGTATAGTAATTAGCTGCCGGAATTAACTGTTCAGCATGTATGTATAACACCCTTGTTGTCCCCCGGTGGACTGTGGCTGGCTGGCTCGAGGTGCTAATGACTTTGAAAAACTGCCTGTTGATCTGGGAACATGCATTCATAGACTGCAAGGCCAAATTCTTTGCCTCTTTGGAAAAACGGAGCTCACAGTGTCTATTTTAAACCGCATCCCTCTGTCATGTTTTGCAGCTTCCTGCTTGCTTTGGAGACTCGTTTGTGGGTGTCATCAAATACCTTCTGCATGAGCATTTCGAGTCAGTGTTAGTCTGCTCCTCGGGACTCTTGAAGAATATTTTCCTCTAGTGCTAGCCATGGCAGTTGCAGCTATCGTGGTGGAAATACTCACTTCCCAGCATCCCTCACTGAGTGAGCCCATGCACATGCGTATCTACTTCCTTCAGTAAATCATACACCATATTCTTGTTTACTTGTATTTCCAAAATGTTGTTTGCAAAGGCATTCTAGGACCTGAGAGTCCCAATGATCTGACTTTAGGAGGACAGAGATGCAGGGACGTGTATAGCCATGGCTTTAAGCCAGGGTGGAACTGAGCACCGTGAGTCACTTCTGGAACAGTGGATAGAAGACTAACATCTGAAGTCAAGAGAGCCTGACCCCGTCCCTTCCTTGGCAAAATAACTTCCCTGAACCCCAGCAATCTCCTCGGTGTCTGGATAGCCCTCCCCCTCCTTTTGGCATCACGGGGCTGAGGCAATGCTAAGCTGGATGATAATGACTGTGCTGCTAGTTTTGATTTCTAGTTTGGAGCAAAGATTCCATGCTGTGATTCTTCAGTTACGGTTCTTCCAGGGCGGAAAGAAAAGCCATTTAACTTCATTCAGTTATTCAAACAAATACCATTTTGATATCACACCAGTTTCTCAGGTTGCTGTCCTCAGATCACAGACAGTCTTGTTGGCATATCTGTCTATTATGAGGCTCTTTCAACTCTTCTGGTTCAAAACTGTGTTAGTTATTATCCCTGAGCATCCAAGTGTGCTAGGTAGTGAAAAAAATGTAACTAAAATGAGAAAATATGGGTTCTATTAATACCAAACTGTGGCTTTTAGAAACATTTTATCAAAGGTCAGCTTTCTCACTCTAAAATGTGTATACTTTCCTTCAGTGAACAAAAGAGTTAGAATAAAAATAAAATCCTTAACTTAAAAGCACTTTTCAAATCATAATAGTAGCATTTCCCTCTAATCGACTACAGTAACAATTTACCTAACAGGTTAGTACTATGGTTTGAAGGTAAAATGTCTTCCATAGGCTCATGGTTTGAACGCTTAGTTCCAAGATGGTTCCTGCCACACTGTTTGGTAGGAAGTGGGCAGGCCTCAGCGCTTTAAACAGTGAGCTACTCTTGGTGCATTTTCTGCTCCTGAGTGCTGAAGCTTCTGACAAACATGCTTTTTCTGCCTGCTGCCATGTCTTCTCCGCCATGATACACTGTATCTCTCTGTAAGCGAAAAGAAACCCTGTCTCTTACAAGTTGCTTTTGTCAGGGTATTCTACTGAGGCCTTGATGGAGGCAGGTAGCTTTAAAGGTCATTCCCTGCTCTAATACTTCACACCCTGATAAAATCCAGCGATTGTCCCTCCAGCCACAAAGAACCATGTGTATTCAGAACGCTAGGCCAAGAATTCTGTTTAGACTGTTTTTGCTTATTGGGAGAGCTAAAAAATACAGACCTTTTATTTCCTCAGGTCAAAGAGGCTCATGTAAGCCCAAGCCAGGAATAGACAATGGCTATCTACCGATAATGATGCCCTGAAGCTGGACAGCCTGGACCCAGTTCTCTTGAAGGTCAGAGGAATGATTCACAGATGACTGTTGTCCTGGTCATACCCACAATAAAGTCAAGAAGTTGTTCTCGTCTACTGACTCTGGATTGCTGCTGTAGATGACCTCTCTCAAGACCTGGTTACTTCTGTGAGTCCAACCACAAAATAAATTCTCAGCTCCCTAGATGTCTACCTTCAGAATTCCTTAGCTCTGGAAGTGCACAAGATTGAATGTGTTCATTATTTATGGCTTTATACACTGTGTCCATAGCCCCTTATGTCCTCTTAATTATCTCCATTTGGAAACAATGTCCTTTTGTTTCTCTTGCTTGGGCCTTTGCCAGCTTCTTTCTGACTCTGATACACACTCACCGAAACCAAATACAGTAATTATCACAGAAGCATGAGGGCAGGCTAAAATTTTTCTTTGTTGTAAGTGTCCATACTGACCATAAGCAAATTTTGGCTAAATTTGGCTCACAGAACCAACCAAACCAACGTTTACAAATAACACGTTCTCTCATTTTATATTCAATATATACATATGGAATACATATGGAGATGCGTTTTGTTTTATGCCATTACACCATCCCCCAAACCCCAGTTGAATTTATCTGATAAATGTGAGGTCATCTTTACCACAAGTAGTAATTTTCCTGGAAGCAACCAGAGAATTCTATGGGGCCTGAAGGGTAATCTGAGGGGCATTTGGTGACCTGGGACTTACATTATATGCTGTATCAGTGCAGTGGTTTCCCCTGGGGTCTGGTTTTCTCCATAGGTGTGTGTCCTGCCTGTCTTAGGAAACCTGTGGCATTCGTCAGTTTGTGGCATGTCATTTGCTTGGAATAGTTGAAGATAGATTTCAGTCAAATGTCTATGAGTTCTTCATTATTTAAAGCTTCATTTTAATGTAATTTTCAGATAACTACACATAGGATTATGATGGCCACATCATAATACCTTACAGTCAAATGTAAAACCTTTAATGTATGAGCTCCAACAACACCTGTACTGAAATACAGTTAAGGTGACTTCTCTCTCTCTCCCCTTTCCCTCTCCCTCCCCCTTCTCTCTGAGAATATATTCTCTCAAGCCTGCATCTAAACTTAGCTTCACTGATCAATACTGACATCTCAATTAACTCCCTTTTCCAAGTGTCAACAGCTTAGAAATCAATATTTCCTGCTCCACCAATTTCCATCAGACACAAATGCTTCCTTTGAAACCGGATCAGATGAATCCTCGATGAAGGAGCCTCTACTGACAAGGGAAACAGGTCTGCCTAATGAGGTGCGGTGACTTAACCAAGAAGCACTTCCCGTTGCTATGAAGAACCACTGTCCTCCTGAAAGGCCTCTGTGGGTCTCCCAAGTGTCAGGTGAGCACTCTTTCCTTCCTGTTTGTTTGTTTTTCTAGACACAGGCTTTCTCTGTGTAGCTCTGGCTGTCCTGGAACTTCCTTTGTAGACCAGGCTGGCCTTGAGCTTAGAGATCCACTGTCTCTGTCTGCCTTACATAGAGTTTTAACTACAATTCCGCTGTGGGTTATCCATGCCTTGCTGCTGAGAAGGCACCTGCAGAAGGAAATGACATCCTCTAATTCATGAGATTAGGAATTTAGATATTAGTCCATTGATAGTGAAATACAACAGAAAGCAAAAAGCAAAAGTATAGGTTTTTCTTCAAAGTTCAAAGAAATGTTCAGTTCTCTACTTTGTTTGAAAGCCTATTCCTACCATCCACTTATCATGAAAATGACTAGACATGGCCACACAGGTAGACTTTGACATGCCACAGCCCCGCTGACCTCAGGCAGGTGCCATTCTCTGAAGAGCCAAGGCTACCCCTGCCCTATTTCTAAGATATGGTGAGGCCATGGAAGCTTGACCGCATTCTGCTGCTGCTGCTGAGCTCTATGGTTTCTGTGTGCACAGGGGGGTTGTCTGCCCCTGTAAAGGAAAACCCTGGATTTTGGAGATGCAAATTTCAGCTAACAATACAAGAGGTTCCTGTTGCTTCCTGGTTTTATGGTACCCCAGTTTTCTTACTTTTAGACAATACTTCACCCGAGGGCTTGTTCGCATGAAGTTTAGCTCTTTCTTTTCTTCCCATATGAAAATGATGCACTGTCACGATTCCAGGAGTGTTAGAATTTGTGTGCGTGTTACTGCTCACGTGCTGGCTTTTCCCCCAAGTCCTCTGTGCGAATAATAGCCCTTCATGGAAGCTCAGGTGGGACCCTGGCCTGGTTAGGCTGAGAACATCTAGGTAGCAGCTCAGTGAGCAAGCCAGGTGTGTGGCTCTCAGTTCTTCAGGATACATGTGCATGAGCCCTGGCTGAGGCTCTGGGTAATGGAGACCATCTTACCCAACAGAACAACTGTGTAACAAGTATGACGGAAGTACCAGAAAGGGACACCCTCAATGCAAACCGAGCAACAGTTAAATAAAGTCACATGTCAGTGCCAATGCACTTAATTTAAATCTAAGCTCCAGTTATCGCTTCACATAAGAAAACATGTTCCCTGCCCAGAATAGTTCTGGAGGTGGAGCTTGGCCTCCAAAATAGGCCACTGGGTCTCTTAGGAGGGGGTGATCCAGACCTAAGGTTGCAGGCTGACCTGCCAGGCTTTCATAGACCCCTTGAGGGTGGTGTGACTATTGTCTGGGGATCCTCCAAGCTCTAGTGGCCTCATCTGAAGAATGGGAAGTGTCTGCCTCAGAGAGAAGCTATGAATATTGTTGGGCACAGAAACAGCACCCAGAAGTAGAGCTGCTAATTTACAGATTTTCCCATCTTCAGTCTCGCTCTATCAAGAGAAGCCTCTGTCCACAGTTCACAATAACTTCCACTTGGGCTGCTTAGGGTAGCAACATTTACAAGTGTGCCACATGTTTATGTTTCTGAATATGTCCTCCAGTAAAATGCTCAGTATAATACCATGTGCAGATAAGAATTCTCTTTCTTTTCCTTTTTAACATTAACTTTTAAATGGCAAAAATGTTCTTGTATAATACTTATGTATGTATTCACATGTGTGATTGTGGATACGTGTGTGTTTGTGTGTGTGCATGTGTGTATGCATGTGGATATGTGTGTATATTGCTCTGTGTGTGTACACTTGCATGTGTGAACATATGAAGTCACATGCTGATGTTTGGTATCTTTCTCAATTTCACTCTCCTTTTCCTTTTCCTTTTCCTTCCTTCCTTCCTTCTTTCCTTCTTTCCTTCCTTCCTTTCTTTTTTCTTCCTAACAATTTATTTCATATGTATGAGTGTTTCACCTGTATATATGTATGTGCATGTGTGTCTGGTGTCTACAGAGGCCAGAAGAAGGCATTGAACTCTATTGGAACTGGAGTTATGGGCAGTTCTGAGTCACCATGTGGGCGCTGGGAGCGGAACATGGGTTCTTTTCAAGAGCAGCAAGTGCTCTTAACTACTGAGCCATCTCTGCAGCCCCAACATTGTTTTCTCAGATAGGGTCTCTCGCTGAACTGGGAGCTCAGCAATTCAGCTAGACAAGCCAATGGATTCTAAGGAGCTGCCTATCTCTACTTGCCCCTACCCCATCCTTGCTCTGTGGGTATATTCAATCTGCTGTGTTTGCCTTGTGTGTGGGATCTGGGGATCAAGACTCAGTTCATTGTACACATGTGCATGCTCGTGTGCGTGTGTGTGTATGTGTGTGTGTATATGTGTGTGTGTGTGTGTGTGTGTGTGTGTGTGTGAGTGAGATGAACACTTTACCCACAGAGCAATATTTCCAGTTCCCAAAATTGTTATTAAAGAATCATACATACATTGGGAATAAAGATAATTGCTACTCCTGAATCATTATTTACCAACTCTGTCAAGAGCTGGACTAGGCACCAAGGTGCCCCAAATTACTGAGAAAGGATTTTTACTTCTCATTGACTATGTGACCGAATCAAACACAGGAGAGGAGAGAATGAATTCAGTGAAGAACACTGAGAATTCAGTGAAGAACACTGAGAATTCAGTGAAGAACACTGGAATGTTCCTAGAGCATCATGTGAGAGAGGGGCAATGCAGTCATAGTTTGAGCCATTGTTCCACTGTTTTTTTTTGTTTTTGTTTTTTTTTTTTTTTGTTTTGTTTTGTT
This sequence comes from Micromys minutus, assembly GCF_963924665.1. Lineage (NCBI taxonomy): Eukaryota > Metazoa > Chordata > Mammalia > Rodentia > Muridae > Micromys > Micromys minutus. Next base: position 58,653,677 of record NC_137976.1, on the reverse strand, counting down.
TTTGTGACGACAGCCAGGCTTGCAGAAATTAATCCAAATAATTCACACACCAACTTCTTTTCTAAGGCCGGGTTACACGGAGGGCGCACTGTGGCTCCACGCGCTTCCCTGCAGCTCACCTGTTTGACCTCAGCCTGGAGGTGCCGCAGCTGCAGACACTGCTCTAGCCGCTTGTGCGTCTGCTCCGCATTGAGCTCCAGTTCATGCTGCTTCTCGTGGAGAAACTCCAGCAGCTCCTGCACCTGAGCTGCCAGGTCAATGTCTTTTTCACAGATCAACTCGATTCCTGATTTCAAAACAAAACAAAACAACAAAACGCAAACAATTAAAACCCAGGCAGCTCGGAGCCAACAACATCGCTCTAATGATGTAAGAAGGCTGGACTTTGAGAGTGGCCGTTATTGCTGCTCAGCTTCCGGTGCAGTCGGACAGATCCTGTACTCAGTCCTCACTTAGGATAATGCCAGCTCCCTAGGACAAATGAATCTGTTGTCCAGGAAGCAATTTTCAACACAGGACAGGACCGTTTTTTTTTATAAATGGTGGGGGGGAGAGACAGACAGAGAGAGACAGAGAGAGACAGACAGAGAGACAGAGACAGAGATACACAGAGAGAGAGAGACAGAGAGCGAGAAAGAGAAAAAAAGAGAGAGACAGAGAGATCTGTAACCCAGGAGTTCCATCCTAGACAAGACAGCTCCTGGCAGCACCTGTTTGGAGACTTGCCAACACCTAGATTCATAAGCAAACCTGAGTCATCTTGGACATGATAAAGCCAAATCAAAAGAACCCTGTCTCAGGAACTCCTGACAAGGGTATGTTCTATTTTAACTGGTTAGGTAAAATTTATGATCAGATGAAGATAGCTAACGACTTAGGTCTCCTAAGAAATCAATGCTGTCTCCCAAATATACACCATAAATATTCCCAGCAATACCACAGGGACAGTGAATGTTATTCACATTCAGAAAAACCTTTAAGTTCTGCTCACACACAGCTTGCCCATCATTCTACTGACTCAAAGCAGGTCTAAGGCCAGTCACTTGCTGACATGTGTGTCCAGTGTTTATAAACATAGTATCCAACTTAGAAAAACAGCCTGGAGCAGGCATGGTAGTCAGCACCTACCAGCCAAAGGCTCTGTCCTCCCTCATCCACCTCCCTGCCTCCATCTTTCTGTATCCCTCTCCTGACACTTGAGGGCAGATATGCACATTTCCTTCTCTGCCCATCAGCAACAGGTCCAGGGAAGCCTGACTCGGCTGGATTTCTGCTTTAGGAGGGTCACTGATAATGTCAGATGGGATAAAGGGACTTGCTTTAGCTCATCCCTTCATTTGCTGGTGGCTAGACTTTTAGTCTTAGATCGCAAAGTCAACATGCAATGAGTACTGGTTCTGGAACCAGTCCTGAGTTACAATCATAGAAAATTCTATGTTTGGCTCCAGAAATGTATTTCCCTTCACGTGGGGCAGACCTGTCTGTGCTTTCCAGATGCAGATGTCGGCATGCTGGAGGCAAGGATGAGTTTCCGATGGTGTTCTTATATTCTTGCCTTCTTGGTTCCTGTCCAGGATGCAAACCGTGACCCATGCTGTTTCCTGGTTCTCATGATTGTCTACTTATTTGAAGATCTAGCCTTACTCTGGTTCCCAGCCCTGGGACAATGCTAACTCAGGACGGCCCTTCTATTCTGATCCTTGACTCTACTTGGCTGTGTAGCCTCACTGCTCAGTCCACATATTTTCTCTGATTTCTCATTCTGTAATCTGTGATCCAAAGCATCATAGCCTGTGTGAGATCCAGAAGAGTAGGGAGCTAGCCAATAATGGGGTTCACATTAAAACCCTTGCAGATAAGGTCCCAAAGGAGCACATCAGCCTCAACATATGGCCACCTACAAAACCATTCTTCTCTGAGAGATGCCTCCATTACCCTGACACACGACTGGCAACTTGTCAGTGCATCCAGCTCGCCTGCATCTGCATCTGGAAGGCACAGGCAAGTCCACCCACACTCGGGGAAACTCATTTCTTGAGTCAAAAATAGAGTTTTATATAAGGACAATATGGAAGAGTGGGAAAAATATTTTCTGGTGTTACATGATAATAATTTCAGTATCTTTTTATGTTTATTTTTTTTTTCTGTGAGTTTCATAATTCCAAGCCCCAGCTCCTGAAATATCTGTGGGTGGCGGAAGAGGACGGCTTGTTCTTTTGGCAGCCACCCCCCTCTGCTTACTATTTTCAGTCACCAGAAGGGTGCAGTAGGTAGAACATCTTCTGAGCTGAAGTAAAAAGAACCGAAGCAATTTCTACTCCTTGTGGCTTGACCAGGTTGAGGGTGTGGGGTAACGGGGGTACCAGGGGCAGGGGGATAACTGTGACCCTGTGCTGACTTTCTGGAAATGTAATTTCAGACCCATCTCTGCTTTACCGCAGTTACAGTGTGGCTATATTCCAGAGATTTCCTTCACCGCATCTCTAGTATCCAGTGCTGAGATTTGTCTTTCTCTAGCAGGCGGGTGACTGAACTCTGCCACTGCACGTGTGAATGGCTGCTCAGATTTAGTGACTCAGCATGTTGTTGAGAGTCCCGAGACCCAGGCTTGTGCAATTCTGTTTTCTCTTGCTTGTTATTGTCTTATGTAATGGATGCAGGACTACAGGGATGGAGAGGATGCCTGCTGCACCTCCAACTCCCTCAAGTACCGGGGAGAGAATGAGAGGAACATAAGAGCTTATCCTGGCCACACCTAGAGGAACCCATTCCACACGCTTCCTACCTCTGCTCCTGATCACACTGGTGTGAGTTCCAGTTAAACCCTACCAACTGGACTGTCTCCAGACATCACCACTGAGTAGAGTTTGCTTTTGTTGACAACACCGTCCTCGGTTTACTGATGAACCTTCCTGCCCTGCTCTAGGGGTTTCTAGTAATAATGCAGAAAGACAAGATTGTCTTTTCCTCCCCTCAACAAAGAGTGAATGTATTCGTCATTTTTATTCAGTGCCCCCCTACAGGGAAATGGCCCAGTTCCCCCTCAAGGATGACTTTTTATACTTCGCTCACATTGTCAGTGGAATGTAGGCTCTCTGATCCTGGGGCCATGTTTGTTCCACTCATGGCTGCCTCTTCTCCCCCTGTGCTTCCCTCACATTGCCCATGCATCACTCTGAGCAGTGGCAAGCAGGCCTTCTCAGGGGCAAAGTGGATTTGTGTAGAATGGTGGAGAGCTCTGAGAAGGGACAGGCTTAGCTTTGAGGCTATGCTCTGAAACCTGTTAATAGTAACAGTCTTGGCTCCATACCCTTCCCCAAGCCCCACTCTCCTCACCTGTAAAATGGAATCACAGCCTATGGCTGCTGTAAGGACCAGGTATAGTATATAAGGTGTCTGGCATTTTGTCAGCTCCAAATGCTCTTTTTGCAAATTGTCCTTTTTTTCTTGAGGAAAATTAATGAGAAAGCAATGCTGATTACTGGTGAGACTGCTAAGTGTCTTAAAAATATGAAATCTGTGACACTTATGTACTTACTCAATGTATATTGTTATAAACTATGGTGGTTTGAATGTTGCTAGATTAAAGCTACCGACACGGCTCACACTGGATTCATCTAGAGAGCTTTAGAAAAATCACTGTGTCCTGTGCACACCACAGACCCAGAATCTCTGGCTGGCTGGGATTTGGCCAATAGATATTCATAAAGCTTCTGAAGAGAGTCTAACAACAACCGGGGTTCATAACCACTGTACAAGATGGCAGTGGCCACAGCCCAAGAAACAGGCATTCTCTTTCTATACTGTAGAGCACTCTACATTCCTGTGTGTGTGTGTGTGTGTGTGTGTGTGTGTGTGTGTGAAAGTCACAGCTAAGAACACGTGACACTCTAGTTTCTTTGGCCTTTAGGTTTTGGTGCCACTTTGGGATGATTTTTTGAGGTGTTGGAATTGGACCCAGGACTGAGCATGTGAGGAAGTGTCCCGACACCGTGCAGCGCTCTCGGCCTCCACTATCATTTCAGTTTTCCCAAGAGAAGAGCCCTGTTAGAGGCCATTGTTGAACATCTCTGGTTATAATGCCAGACCTAGGTTTTCAGCTGTTTCTATCCTTAAATTTCTGTGTTTGCCTTAGGAGAGAGAACATAGTCTCTCCTTTCTCCTACCATTCATCTCTCTGTGACATTTTTTGTATGTAAAAACCAAGATAAGAAAGTACAGTCACTTAGCCATGTTCTCAGACCAATGTTGACTACTCTGGCTATACCTCAGAAGTCCTTAAGGACAGCCTCAGACCAAACCAGGCCAATTAAGGATGGCTCCCTAAGCAATGAAGCCCAGACACTGGTGTTTTTAAAAAATGTTCCCAGGTGGTTTTCAACATGTAGCTGTATTGTGAGCATTGGCTTACATCACAGTACTGTGACATATTAGCGAAGCATTGGCTTACATCACAGTACTGTGACATATTAGCGGAGCATTGGCTTACATCACAGTACTGTGGCATATTAGCGAAGCATTGGCTTACATCACAGTACTGTGGCATATTAGCAAAGCATTGGCTTACATCACAGTACTGTGGCATATTAGCGGAGCATTGGCTTACATCACAGTACTGTGACATATTAGCGGAGCATTGGCTTACATCACAGTACTGTGACATATTAGCGAAGCATTGGCTTACATCATACTATTGTGAACCACTGGCTTATATCATGTTTCTCTTCTCTCCTCTCAGCTCCAATAGTCCACGCATCCCTGCTAAACCCAGAGTAGCTCTCATTCTGAAAAAGCACAGGCTTTTCATTCCTCCTTCCATTTATGTCACAAATAAAATTGGTTTCTATTATTTTTTTTCACTTCATCTGTCCCACCCACACTGATGTTCATTCTTGTTTAATTTAGCAAATGTCAGTACTGAGAACTTGCTATGCCTAACGCATAAGCATTCTGCTAGAGGAGGCTGTGTAGAGAGACTTCACTCACATTGCTGAAGAAGCTTCTGAAGCCAAGCAACCCCAATAGGATGCTCTATGGTCTACAACACACACATAACACTGGGTGCGTCATCTTTCTTCTCTTCCATGCTCATATATGACCCACTGCATCCTCATGGGTACCCCAAGTGGTAAGTTACTCTTCCTCAGAGAATGTTGAGGCTTTGGGGAGACTGGGGGTCATGTTCCAGGATGCCCAGGTGGTAAGAATGGCTGAGATTTACCCCAGTATCACCTCTTATATTCATGCTCTCAGCTGTATGATCAAAGAGGCCATCTGCAAGCATAGTTCATTTAACATGTATTTACATCTGACCCTGGTGGTGCAGGCATGTAAGCCCTGATATTCAGGGGGCAGAGATAGGAGGATAGCAGGTTCAAGACCTGCCTGGGCTACAGAGTGGGTTAAAGGAAGCCTATGAAACTTAGTACAAACTGAACCCTAAATAAAAGCTAAAACTAAGTGAGGTAGAACACTTAGACTAGCAAGTGTGAGGCCTTAGGTTCAATCTTCACTACCACTAGCAGCATTTTCACCTGCTGAGGCTGATATTCCCAGTAAGAACAATAAATTATAAGTATTATTGCCACAGACTCAGGACTGTAGGATTTGTGTGTGTGTGTGTGTGTGTGTGTGTGTGTAACTGTGTGTCTCCAGTCTTGTGTATATATATACCTATAACTGTCTCTGTCTCTGTCTCTCTCTGTGTGTTTAGAGACTGTAGGTTGACACTGAATGTCTTCCTCTATAATTTTCCATCTTTTTTTTTTTTTTTTTTTGAGAAAAGGGCTCTTCATTGAATACCCGGGGCCCAATGATTGGCTAAATTGGCTTCACACTGAGCCATGTGGACTCCCCACCTCCCTGGCCTGCCCAGTGTTGAGATTACAGAAGTGTGAAATGTCTGCTGTATCCTGGAATCCAAACTCAGGTCCACTTGCTTCTGCAGCAAGTGCTTTACCCACTGAAGCATCTCTTTAACCCTCCACAAATAACTCTTCAAACTTAAACGTGTTGCATAGGAAGGGAGCTTGAGGCTTTAACTACAAAAGCAACATTACTTAAGTCACATTCTTGTCTTAGTACTAAGGTCAAATGTCACAGTTTGCTGGATACAGGACTTTGGATAAAGGAGGCAAATAAGAACTTGAAGGAATTTGTAAATTGAATCTATCTGGTGGATTCCACAGAAAAGACTAAGATCTAATGAAGAAGAAATCAGGACGTCTAAGCCGGTTGGCTCACTGGCAGCAGAACTGGGCAGGAAATCCAGAGAGCATGTTTTCCTAACAGCAAACTGCCGCAGCCCACCCTGAGGCTCCAGCAGACACTGTGGCAAGGAAAGCATGGGAAGTGGGTGGTAGGTGTTCCTGTTTCCCTCATTCCTAAGGTGGATGCCGACTCACTCCGAGCCTTTTGCTTCCAGGTGCACTGGAGGCTCCGGAAAAACCTGGCTTGATGTTATGAGCATCATACCCGAAAATAACCACATGTAAATTCTCTAATTCCATGAATTACTAAAAAACAATCAGGCATAATAAGCCTTAAACACTTTAGCAGAGAGGGTGGAAAGTCTTAATTTTGATAATAGTCCTTATTTCCCAGTACAGTTGTTCGCTTCACTTTTATTCAAAATGCACTTCATTAAACAAATATATGATTCCAACAGTCTCAGCTGTGTCCCTGCTCTGGACCAGTCCCTGCCCTTCCCTCAGATTAAGTGTGATCTAACCAATCCCGATCTCCGGTATTTGCTCAGGGTTGAATACACAGATGCTTCTCTGCAGAGCAGGGCAGAGATAGATAGTGAGGCTCTAACCCCAAACCATGGATTCGGCTCCCTTTAAGCCTCAGGCCCTGCCAGACTGAACAGCTAGCTATGGTAGGTGGAGCGGAACAGCCAGTCTGGGTAGAGAGGGCTGAGGAGACCAACCAAACCTCTTTCAACAAAGCTCCTACCAGGAACAGGATGTTGTGGGGGTGGGTAGCCCATCTGCTTGGGGGTATTTTCACCCACTCAGCCCTCCTGGTTAAAACGGATGCCAAGCACAGCCAACTTCCAATCACAAGCCGTCCTCAGAGATTGCCAGCTCCCAGCAGTTTTTCTGCCATGGATATTTGGATCCTGGGATAAAAGTTGGCTTGCCAAAGGTCGTGTCAGCACACATACCCACTGGCAGACGGGTCCAGAAGGATGAAGTGCAAGCATCTGAGTTGCTCAGCTCAGCCTCCTTTCTAGTTACTGTGTATCTCAAGAGTCCCATCCTAGCTGCATGGCCAGCTGGAGAGAGCATCATCAAGGCAGCTGCTGGGCTAACCTAACCCCTGAGCTCAGATAATATGCTCAACCATAGAAAAGGGCTCCTGTTCCTTGTGTTCCCCACTCTATTTTTTTTCCTGAGCAGGACCTGAAAAGATAGAGCGGGGATGTCAGGACGCTACATCTCGGGTTTCAGAACAGTCTACCTGGAAGCTCTGGTGGCATGTAGACGCAGACACACATTCACGAACACCCAGACACTAGCCTGAGCATTGCCGTTCTGAGGAGCTCCCAGTGAGTGAGCAGGGCCTTCTGAGGCTGCTTAGAACGTGGGCTGCACACTTACACTGACCGGTGCCTCACAGACAACTGCATCCTGTTTTTTACATAGACTTTGCTGACAAAAGTGAACAGAGCTCACTTTTGGGTTCTCCCCTCTTTGGTCTGAAGTGATGTTCATTTGAATGGCGAACAATACTTTTTTTTTTTCAGACCTCTAGAATAAGCATGATATTGTAATGTTTGGTAGGACTTTTAGTACCCCCGACAATCCCCTTTTAAAGTTCACCATCAACAGGAGCATGGCCCAACCCAGCCTAGCTGCTTCCGCCCGGAGAGCAAGACCTTGCCAGCAAGCCCTGGGTAGAGGTGGCAGAGCGAGAGAAGAATGGGCTTTAGCATTGCACAGGTACAAGAAAAGATGTGTGCTTTCTTTTCCTCTGGACCAACAGTCTTCCTGGGCTGCTTTGTATCTCTCTAGTTCCAGAAAAATATTGCCTTAGAGAGTGGCAGTAAAGAAACCACATACTTATTGAAAACATTTCAAATAAACCTTGAACGGAAAAAAGTAATAAAATGCCATGTTTTCCCAGGAAGTTATAAAATTACACGATCTCCCATACATTTTTATCAGCACTACTTAAACTCATATACAGACCAGTGATCAGGAGCAAGAACAAAACTCAAAGATTCTAGGAGGTGTAAGCCAGAGATCAGGAAACCACCTATGCATATGGGTAAGATCATAACACTGGTGGGGGGGCAGCAGGGGAGCTTACTGCCCACGGAAGCTCAGCTCTGAACCCCACACTGCTCTCAGTCTGCTTCCAAACTATCACCTCTGGAGGCCTGCACGAACCTCCGTCGCTGATTCTCACGCCTCCGGACCCATAGACTGGCTCCAGTCTCACCTTTCCCACAGCCCAAACTGGACAACTATGAACAAATTGTTTCCTCTTTAAAACAAAGGTGATCTTTCTGTTCTTGGTGTCTGCAGGGATGAACTGAACAGTGTGGAAGTTGGGGCACATCAGGCCTTTGCTTCCATCGTCTCTCCTACCAGGAGAATGAGAAGGCGCTCACCTGAGGCTTGCACTTCCATGATATATTGGTGCAGGTCCTGGCCCTGCTGGATGACCTCAAATGTCATGTTGTTCATGGCAAGCTTCCGTTCCGTGTGGCGCTGTAGCCGCTGCTCCGCCAGGGTCAAGTCCTCTGTGTTAAAGTCATTCATCTGCCGGAGCAAGTCCTCATTCCAGGCGTCCAGTTCTGCGGTGACCTACGAAAAGCACTGCCATCAGAAGGGGCATGATGGGTGTGCAGGATACTCCTAGGTTGCAGCTCCTGGCCGGAACCAAATCAACGAACCCACCCCTTGCTGTCCTCTTTGATCCTTAAACTATAACCACATACATACAGCTTTTAAACGATTTTTATAGCAATTTTAGTGTGTATAGCAACAACCACTGCAAACATTTGTACACTAAGTTACTAAAGTGACCCTCACAATGACCCACTGAGGCAGGCAATATGGAGGTCTCCAGGTCTGCCTTCTTGAAAAGGAAACTGGCCTCCCTCAGATAGATAGACTCCTGTGGCTGAAGTCTGTGGGTGAGGGACACAGTTGCTCAGCTCTCCTGTCTGTGAATACTCCATCTATGTCCTTACAACTGTCACTGTAAACATATTTCATAATTGAAAGAGCCTTCAGAGCTAAGTAGTTAAGTTACTTCAGAAGCCAAAATGGGAGGTCAGAGAAGCCTGGGGGAATGACTCAGGCTTCATCATCAGTTAATGGCTACTGGTTACCAAAGCCGGGGCTTCCCTTCTGGTTCCTGTGTTAGACTCTCTCTTCATTACAAAGGGCGGCACTGGAAAAGAGTGACCGAACTAAGTGTATATGTGGACTAGTCTGCTAGAACAGTGGCTCTCAACCTGTGGGTCACAACGCCTTTGGGGTAGGGATTCAAAGACTCTTTCGTAGGGGTCACTTAAGACCCATTAGAAAACACAAATATTTACATTCAGATTCATAGCAGTAGCAAAATTACAGTTATGAAGAAGCAACAACAGTATTTTATTTGGGGATAATTAAAAAAAATTTACTTATGCATTTATTTATTTATTTATACGGGCAGTGTTCTGCCTGCATATATGCCAGCATGCCGTAAGAGGGTGCCAGACCTCATTATAAATGGTTGTGAGCCACCATGTTGTTGCTGAGAATTGAACTCAGGACCTCTGGAAGAGCAGTCAGTGCTCTCAACCTCTGAGCCATCTCTCTAGCCCCCATTTGGGGATAATTTTACCGTTAGGGTGTTGAAGCATTAGGGAAGCTGAGAACCACTGATCTTGAAAATCAAGCAGATTATAATGTACAGGAAGCAGCAATGATGTTACGAAGCATGGAACATGTAAGAAATAAAAGCCTGGGCTGATGGGGATTAGCTAGTTGATTTTCCACACCTTAGCTCAAGCGCTTTCACCTCATCTGCCTCCCATCCTCTACTAATTAAGGCCAAGTCCTCTACCCTCTTTACATTCTCTGTAATGAACCACAGAGAAGGAACTCCAAAGTACCGAATTACATTATTCCCTGAGCCAAAGTTTCCCTTTGAAGTGGAAATGGAAGTCTCTAGCTCATACATGTGCAGCATGACCCAGTAGTCTAAGCACATATCCCAGAGTCCTAGTTTAGTGGTTTCCATTACTCTGGGTCTGTCCCAGCTGACAGGTGGTATCCTCTTTCTGGTGACCAAATGCAAATTGTTCTAAAGTCATCAGAGGACACCAGGAAGCGGAAGGCAGCCAGAGGGGAAAGAAGTGCCCTTGTATCCAAGCTGCGGCCACTCAGACTGGGTGGGGAGAGCAAAGCAGTCCTTTCTGGCGCTGCTCATCCGGGTCACAGGATTCTGCTTGTCATCTAAGGGGAAGATCTTTCTTCCAGCAAAACAGAAACAGATAAAAGCACAATAGCCATCTTTGAAGTGGAGACTTGGGGAACTGCAGAACTCCTTCCTCCCTGCTTTGGGTTTCTACCTCACACCCCAGATCTATTTTTTCAGGTCAACTCAGGGAGCTGCTGAGCTCAGCAGGGAAACCCAGTATCTACTCTTTGTGGAGGGGGCCTAGAAACCAGCAGGCTGATAAGGAAACGGCTTTCCATTGGATCCTTTCTTTTGAGGGACACTTTACTTCCCAACACCAGATAGGGGTTAAACGGAGAAAAGAGATACCTCATTTTATAATAAGGGAATTTACAGAAAGAGCATGGTTGTAAAAGAGGCATGGAAGTATGTTTTTCTTTCTATAGTTTTAGGAATTAGAATATGATTTACATGTAACACACATATTTTGAGCACTTAGTTCTGAGAGTTTTGACAGTTTCATACATTTGGGCTTATAGTCAGCACCCAAAATGAAATACACACCCATCACCTCAGGGAGCTCATTTGCTGTGATCATTTCCAGTCGTTTCTGCCCTCCTCGCACAAGAAGACACTTTCAGATTTCCATCGGGTATAGCTCTGCCTAGTCTATTATTTCAGTCATAGAAAATCCAAAACTAGGCAGAGACACTACAGTGTTTTTTGCTTTGTTTTGTCACAGGAAGATTCCAGATAGGTTCTAAGACCAGGAGTCTTCTATATGGAAAGCTTTGTACAAGCTGGTAGTCACCAGAAGAAGGCTTCAGGTTGGAGGGAGAGGCTCAGAGGTCTGTACCTTGGGACTGTCCGAAACCAAAATTACAGTATGTGTAGTCACTGGTGTGAAGGGTCTACACTCTGCCTCTTCTCTGCTCAGCCTCTACCATCCTTTTGATTGACAAACTTAAGATGAAGCTCAAGTCTACTGTGTGACCTGAAGAACAAGGGCTTCCAGAGCCTACTGTTGGACTCCCAAGGCTAACTCCCGGGCCCATCGCTCTGCAACTGGCATCCGATTCACTCCCTTTCCTAGTTTCCTGAAACATGGTCAGCCAGAGCTGTCAGTTAGTTTGACTTGTATGTACTCCTCATTTCCTGGAGATAAAATGAGTCTCTGGAGCATCCTCTCACTGGGATGTTTTTCATGTTCTTTCTAGGGTACAAGGCTGGCAGACAACAGGGGCTCATCTTCTCCTTTTTTTAATGGCTTCTAACTTCCATCCTACCTCACTGCTAATGAGCAAGGCTGACTTCCCAGCTGTACTTTATGCTTTTCCAAGGAGATTCAGCTGGTTTAAAGCTGATTCTGAGAATGTGCTCAGCTCTACCGCTGAATCATGAACCACCTGCTGGGTACCATGTTCTGAAATGACCTCATCCGCCTCCCAGTCTCCTCACATCCTGACCACTTCTCAGAGCACACCCTTCACCACAAAGAGCCTCACAAAGTGCCAGGGTGAGAGGCTGTTCTCTGGCTCACCCCAAACATGGGGGCTGGGGTTGGGTTGAGGCTATGAGTGTGTCTGCTCTCACAGAATACAAGGCTGTGAGAGCTAGAGCCTGAACCGGAAATGAACTTGGTGATTTAACTGTGTTCGGAGAGAATTTGGTCCAGCTTGAAACAGAGCCTGAATCAAATGCGAAAGAAAATGGAATGTTCCAAGAGCACTCAGCTTTGTGTTGGCCTACTTTGTTTCTTTCTTCTACTCAATTAGCTCCCTATCAACTCTCAGGCTGCTCAGGGACCCTAGGGCCTCTATCTTACCAACTCTCCTAATTTAGAGTTTTAGATTAGGATGGCTAAGCCCAGTGTGTGGCTTTTTCAAGGGGCCTGAAGAACAGTGATGTCTTCGAAAATTATTTCGGAAAGAATATTGTTCTAACAATTGTCTTTTCTAAAGACACCAGAAAGGAAATCTGATGAACAACTAAAACTTTATTTATTAGAGAAGATTAAAAAGTAAGAAAAGAAGCCTAAGAATTTCCTACCAGAATAGATTCACCAAAATCAGTTGATGTAGAAGTTGTAATCATCTCAGACAGTCCTCCTCATGGGCTCCTTCTATTTCTAGTCTTCCTAGGTATTTGGGCATGGAGAACTTGTTAGCCCAAGTATTTTATTCTGTACCTTCTAAATAAAAATCTGTCTTCCTCTTTTCTTCTCCTTCCCTTCTTTACTCATTTTCTTTAAAAACAGCCATACATCGCTGTGGTGGCTTGAATGAGAATGGCCTCCATAGGTTCATTTTATTTGAATACTTGGCTTCTGTTTGGGAAGGATTGGGAGGTATGGCCTTATTGGAAAGGTATGTCATTGGGGGTGTGCTCTGAGGTTTCAACAACCCCAGGTCATTCCTACTTATCTCTCTCTGCCTCGTGCTTATGGGTCAGGATACAAGTTCTCAGCTATTGTTCCAGTGCCAAACCTGCCTCTCTACCTACTACCATGCTCCCTACCATGGTGGCCATGGACTCAGCCTCTGAAACTGTAAGTCCCAATAAACTGTTTCTTCTACAAGTTGCCTTGGTAATGGTGTCTTACAACACCAACAGAAAAGTAACTAAGAAATCGTGTGTGTGTGTGTGTGTGTGTGTGTGTGTGTGTGTGTGTGAACTTTCTAAGTTATTATGTTAGGTAGATAAATAAATTGTCTGTGGCCTTGTGCAAAAAAAGAATTTACTACTTCAAAACAGTATACTTATCATTTTAAAGTAGAACAATTTTTGTAGGCTAATAAAAATATTTAGCTTTCAATTTTCTCGTTTTAAGAAATGTTAAATCTCTCTCCTAAGGGGTTTGCTAACATACTGGTTACTCATTCTATACCCGGCTGGATCTTCCTTTCTTCTGGGCAAGCCACATTCTTAGCCATATGGTTCATATCTGTCCAGTATTACTGCATCTTTACCAGAACACAAAGGCACACAGCATGAACCTTGGTGAGATTATCTTTTTGTTTTTTTTGTTTTTTTAAGAGAGATGAGATTATCTGTGCTCAGATCCACAGCTCCAGATCTGCCTATCAATTGCAGAAGGACCTGGACATGTCCATCAGAGATCTCTGATAATGTCCCAAAATGGCAACTTTCCAGAAAACCCAAGCTGTGTGAATGGATATTAATGATCTTGTTAAAGTTTATTTTCATTCATTTTAATTTTTTATTTTAAGGATGATAGTGGGAGAAACCTCCCAATGATTCTGGTTTTTAACTTAACAAAAGTGTTAGTACCTGCTATTAAATTATTATTTAATATTACTACTAATTATTATCAAATAACTGTTTTGAAGGAAGTTCTACTTCCCTTTATCCATTATGTGTGTCTTTCTCACAAGTATGCTTAGCAAATACTACAGGAATTTGCTAAGAAGGAAAAATCTAGATCTTAGTTTGCTTTTTGGTAGATTCAGCATTCGATTCTTTGCAGTTCCACAAAGTAACATGGTAAGGAAAATAAAGTTAACAAAGAAAGAAAAGATGATGGAGATGAATGAGGTGATGGGGTCTTTAGATGGTCACAGTCCACGGTGGCTGTGATTGACAACTGAGTCCCTGGAACAGTGTGCTCCCTGAACACCAAAGAGTCCTGATGACTGGGGCCAACATTTCAAACCTCTACAACATTGACAGTGACATTAAGTAAAAGTCTATCTATTTTCATAAGCCACAGGACTTGGAAAACATGAAAAATAAAAGACAGAGAGGAAAATGAAGAAATGGAGGAAATCTATCATTTAAGTTAGAAAATAAAGTACTTTACCAGAAGCACTCACCTGAAGGGAGAGAAATAACACAAAGCCAGACAAGTTAGGGCATGAAATCATTGGAAAGCCTCTGCCTTGTTGTTCTGGGAGAGGTCAGAGTCTTAAATAGGACACACTCTCAGTATGGGCCAGTGAACAACATAGCCAACACAGCCCCTCATCAGAGGACAGTGAAGGGTAGTGGTCCTCTACCCAAAGGTCATGTCTTTCTAGAATGACCTGGGAATGCACCCCATGCAGAAAAGGAATCTATGGATGTTCAGATCCAGGAGAGACCCATGATAGTCTATTCAAATATTTCCAGAAATTTGAAATGAAACTTTTTTCCCTATTCTTTCATTTTCTAGTTTTCCTAGGAGATAGTCAAAGACCAAAGTATAAAAAGATCAGAGACTTTGATTCAAAAAAATAATGAAATCCTTTTTTTTTTTTTTTTAAATCCTCATAGTGGGTTTGGCTTAATGCTACTTATATTATGTTAATTTGGGTCCCCTAAAATTGTTTGCAAGATAATCCACACATCTCCACCAGAGGCACTGGGGGACCTTGTCCCCAGTTGCTTCTGATTTGTAAATAAAGTTGCCAACAGCCAATGGCTCGGCAGGACATACAGAGACAGGGCTTTTAGGACTCCAGAGCTAGAGAGACAGAGAGGAAAAAGGAGAAGGAGAAGGAGATGCCTGAGAAGGTGAGGGACAGAGAGTACAGGGGCCATGTAGGAGCCAGGGAATAGCAGCCCCAAAAGGGCTGCCTGGCTGGGTTCAGAGCAGCAAAAATGGAATATAATAAGTAACAACTCAGGGATATGGGAAGGAGGTAGATTAGCCACCTAGAGGTTAGGAAATGGTCCAATCAGTGAGCTGTTTAAGACTTACCAAAAAAAAAAGAAAGAAGCCTCTCTCTCTCTCTCTCTCTCTCTCTCTCTCTCTCTGTGTGTGTGTATGTGTGTGTCTGTGTGTGTGTCGTGTCTGTGCTAACCTCAAGGAACACCATAAGTTAGTCACTGATTAAAGAAAAAGTCTTCCTCTATAAATATGCATCTATACATGTTATCTGCACACATATTTTAAAGAGCCAATGGGAAAATCTGTGACATTTCCCCAGAGTCTCATTAATAGGTTGGTGTGCATCCCAGTCTAACCAAGAGGCAGGCAGCTTTGTGTGGTACAGAGGACTCCTTAGAGATGGAAGCAGCCATAGTCAATCCTGAGAGGCTGCCTTGGCCCTGTTCACTGTTGTCAGCATATTTAAAGTTATTGTCCTATTCATGTCCCTATTAAACCAATTTATCCATTATCTAGTTTCAACTAAACCAACCCTGGACAAAGACATGCAGTTTAGCAGGTTTTATGAAAAGAAAATGTTGTTAGAGATAATTCATATCCTAAAAGCCAAAAAAAAAAAAAAAAAAAAAATTCTGTCAGCTACATTATGGGCGAAAGAGACAGTGGCAATCAAATCAGGTTTGTAAAACAAGCACAAAATAATTGGAAACCATCAGAAGTCTACTTAAAATCTGAAATCTCAATACCTCATGGAAAAGTTAAGCCACATCCATAGGGTACTATGGAGTATTGGGGTTGCTAGGTAATGACAAACATTTTTATAATTAAGAACTATTATTAAACATATACATATAGGGGGCTATATGTTAAAAAATATTTTATTGCAAATGCGAATAACCAAAAATTTGTAGACCACTGGGTTTTTCCTACTTCTAAAAATATTTTATATTAATTTCTGATTATCCTAATTGTAGGAAACTTAGAAATGCAAGAAAACATCAATGATAAAATAGTTACCCAAGTTGCTGCCACCCTGAAACAGATGTTATTACCACATGTCTAATGCTCTCTTCTATCATGATGAACTTATCTGAGTGCCTTTCACAGAGGAAGGCTGAGCCTACAGGAGAACTTGATAGGACATCAGGATGCACTCTGAGCCTCTGTCTATTATCCCGAAAAGGAAGCCCAGGAAGGTATGGTAGGAATGAAGCCACATCCTGGTAATGAACTTAAAATATCTGGGATACTTCACTTCTATGGTGGGTGCATTAGGATCTCATTCCAGGTAATAATGTGAGGCCACATGTGACCTCATTGCTGTGCAGAATGAGGCAGGGTAGTGATTTTTGCTTTCCTTAATGTCTGCAGTAGTTAGCTCATCTCACCCATCAGTGAGATGGCTGAGGAGCCATGCTTACAGCCCCCAGAATTCAGGGTGGTGGGCCCGTTCCAGTTCCAGACATCCCTAGAAATGTGGACTGTGTCTACTCATTATCTTCCTTTAGGAACAGAACCAGAGCTACATGTCCCCCATAGGCACTAGCTTATGTCAGCTCTGACGTGCCTCTTTTCACAGAAACCACCTTCAGTTTCACGCTCAGAAGCTTCTCAGGAAAATGTCCATCCTCACATTGAGGCATAGTTGGTATTTGAAACTTCATTACCCTTAATAATAGGTTCTGACAGTGTGGCTGGAGGCAGAACTCCCCCTAGGATTTCCACTTCTATCTAGGGTTAGAGGCAGTACCACCTCCTCCCAGATGGGGACAAGACCCTCTGAAACCTGAACATCATATTCTGTATCAACAGATGCAGAATCAAGCTACTAGATTTACCTTCTTCATTTTGTTGGGCCCTAACAGCATTTTCCCACTGCATACCAAGCATTCAGAGGCACTATACAATACTAGGGGAGGGAATCTTGTATGTAGAATACAGATGTAGAATATAGATTCTGTAACTAAAAGGAAAACGTCCTTCTACCAACATTTAAATAAGTTCTACCTTTAACGTAGTTGACTTGCCCTTGCATCTCTTTAAAAGGCTGTTTTCTACATACACTTTAGATTGCCTTTTAGACATGATCCTGAACTCCCCAGAACCACTATAGGCAAACAGAATCTTCTAATACCTGCCAGATGATAGTAGCTGATGTCCAAATAAAGACAACTAATTTGGGACTAAACCAGTACCTCTAACTACTAATCCATAGCCTGCTAATCAATAAATCCTGAGCACCTGACCCTAGGGAGGTTTTATTCCCCTCAAAAATTTCTTGATGTGGAAAGAGGAAAGGGAAGTACACAACAGTCTAGTCACAAGAGCTTCATGGCAGCAGGGCATGGTAGCACAAGCCTGTGATCCCTGTGCACTGCCCTGTCTCAGGAAATAAAGAAGGCTGGTAAAAGGGCTCAGTGGGTGAAGGTGTTTGCTACTGGACCTGACAACCTAAGTTCAGTCCCCAGGACTGACATGGTAGAAGGAGAGAGAACTGACTTCTGTAAGTTGTCCTCGAAACAAAACAAAACCCAGCCAAACAAAAATAGGGCTAGTGAGATTGCTCAGTGGTTAAGGACTTGTTCTTTCAGAGGACCCAGGTTTATTTCCCAGCACCCACTTAGTGGCTCAGTGTTCACACCCTTTCCTTGTGGAAGGTCCTCATCCCCAGTAGAATGCAGCAGAGCTCAGGGAGAACTCTACATAAGTTAAGTACAACCTCTTCATCTTCGGTGTCCCATTCCTGACCACTAAAGAGTAATGGCGTGTACCCTTTTCCTTCCTCTTGTGATGCTGGGACTGTCAAGTTCACACGGCACTCGGCATTGCTTGGCAACACATTTTTTCCACATGCACTTTAACTGTTCTTTCAAATATGCTTTGCTACTACATGTCGCTTGAAATTCTTTTGAGTGCAGATATGAAAATCCATGAAAAATGGAAGAAAAGCCACCTAGTCACAGAAAGTAGGAGGAAAGGTAATTAAAATACACATTTAGAACATGTCTTTTTGGTTTTTTTTTTCCTTTTTTGGTATGGGGTGGGGTAGTAGTGGTGGTGTGTATGTGTTGTTAAGGACATGTTAAATACTAGTCAACTCAGTTACTAAGTTACATCCCTAGCCTACCTTTAGAACAAAGTCTTGAAGTAAGCATGGCCAGGATCTGGCAGAGACAGGAGCTGGGGGCTGTGCTTGGCAGAGTATGGGGTAGGAAGATGATAACTTTCAATGTTCATTTTCTCCTTTTACATTTTGTTCCAGGACTGAAGAAAAAGACAGCTATTGCCTGGACATTTCTCTAGTCCTGAGTTGGCTTACAACGGGATGTCGAAATTTCCAACATTTAAACATAAAAATCATTCTTTCACAACTAGTTTAATGAAACTCCCACAAATCTAGTTGGGAAGGTTGGTCCCTATAAACTCTGGTGTTCCGGCTCCAGGGAGATTTCTAGATAGAAAATAAAGTTTAGAGGAAATGGTAGCTGGAGTTTGGCAGTGGAGCCACTTGACTAGGTCGTGAGAGGTGCTGGCAACCCCCCACCACCACAAAAACTGAAAAACAGCAGAGCTGTTAGGCCTAAGAGTAACCTGTCTTCACAGTCAACAGCAAAGAGAAAAGGGTGCTTTAAAATAATCTTTACCACCCTCAGAAGCAGCAGTTCTACACATGCTGTTGCTTTCTGTACTCCAGAACCTCTACTGGTGTGGTTGTAGTTTCAGCTTCAAAACAGATAATAATAAGAATAACAACTCTTTGAGGTAGTTATTGCCAGTTGGTTCCAGAAGAGTATGCCACAATGGTAACTCTGATTGATCTTCCGGAAGTGAATAAAGGACACCCCCCAACCCCCACTGCCGAGATGCTAGAAACATAGGGCTTTATACATACTAAGCAAGCATTCTACAACTAAGCCAGATTCCCAGAGGCCCCTTTAGGAGACAGGTCTTTCCTCCTGACATCATGGCTGCCATGTGACTTCTGCCAATGCCTGGCTTGTGTGCATCCGCTAAGGAGGCTGCCTAACGTTAACATTTGTACTCGTGAAGCCCTGGAGCACTCAATAGCCGACCTACAGTCTTTTAGGAACCACACAAGAATGTAATGATCGGTAGCCATCCAGGGAAGCGATCCACACACAGGAAGTCAGCAGAGGGACTCTGCTTAGCAGTCAGGATGAAGGGGATTGATGAGAATAAACCCTAGTGCAAGGTGAATTCTGCAAGTTCTAAAGTAACATGATCCCTCTGATTTCTCCATCCTACTAGTCTACGGATGCAGCAGTGGCCTATCCTGGAATGCTTCTCTAGAAACATGCATTCTCCGACCCCTTCTCCTCCTTTCCCGTCTTCTCCTCCCACTTCCCCCTACCTCAATGGTGTACTGTTCAAAGATGCGCAGCTGCAGGAAGATGTCCAGCTTGATCTTCCGCTCATGAAACAGCTCTTCCATCTGTACCTGAGCGTCGTCCAGCTGCTGAAGGACAGACTCAATATGGCTGATAGAACTACTGTGGGGCGTCTTGCTGTTGGATACGGCTGAGTCCCTGTGGCAGAGTTCAGGGGAGAAGAGAGGAAGAGGCCTCCTATGTTAAGAGTGACAGAGAACCAGGGTGACAAAGTGGTTCAGCTTAGTCATTAAGAAAGCAGTCTATGGAAGTGCCACTGTAACCTAACAGCGTCTTCTTAGCAAGAAACCCAGGGGTGAATTCACCCTCTTTGGAATTCATACCTTTATGTCCAAAACTTGCTGTTCTCCTATCCTCAAAGGTACAGAATAAAATAAGCAAAGAGAAAGGGCATATAATACCAGAGAGACAGAACAGTTCCATGCACACGTGGAGTCTATGGTGCAGCTTTAACACGCACATGCACATGTATAGCAGAATACATGGAGGTAGGCAAAGGAATCTGAAAAGCAAAGTCAAAACCTGTCCTATTTCTGCCTCATAGGACTATTAAAGTGACATCATAGGTACCAAAATTATTCGCCTACATCATTTATGCCATGCTTGTGCTGTGGGCCGGTGTTCTGAAATAGACTGCAAGTTATAGTTAGGACAGTATGGGATCTGGGGTCTATAAACACGGTTTGGGTTCCTGCTGTAACATATGTAGGCTGGTGGCCCTGGGAATTCATCAGCCCAAACCCTAGTTACCTCCTTTACGGAAAGGATTTTTCACTCCGTACTTGGCTGTAAGGTAGGCAGCTGTGTGAACCGTGATCAGGGGCATGCTATAGAAGTTACTAACCCTGAAATGGCACAAGGGAGTGTCGAGGGTTTCCTAGGGCTCAGTCAGTCTGGGAGAGTAAGGCTAGATGATACAGATGGGACAAGGGTTTCTGAGAGTGTGGATTTGGACTTGGGATTTAAAGAAACAGGTGGACTCATGGGGGGGTGTGAGGGAGGGAGCTGCTCCCCAGTAGTCTATACAAACGTAGTAGGGATAAGAAACACATTGCAGAGTGGAATGACTTTGGGGGCGTTGAGCCCATTAAAGAGGTTACTCATGGGAAAGCTACAGAGCTTGCAAAGCTTAAATTCTGTAGAACTTGGCATAAGCAGAGCTTTAATGTGTGAAATAAACAGGCATGCCTGTTAGCTTGAGACACCCTGGTTTTCTATGTGACTTAAGAGGTCAGTAGGCAAAAGAGAGGGTGTCACTGTTACATTCTCTCCTCGGCAGGCCCCAAAGGCCAGGTACTTTTAGCTCTCGCTTGTCTCAGAAGCAGCAGGCCTTGAGTGCATGCTATCTGTTCCCAAGGATAATGAGAGCTCTTGCTTTGTCTAACAGCTTTGTCTGTGCCACTCAGAGCTGCCAGCCCTACCTGCTACTCTTGGTGCGTCGGGATGGAAAATGGGCATAGTTTTTTTTTTTATCTTTACTATTGTTCGACTACTCCAACTATTAAAGAAGAGGTGTGGTTAATAGTGTGCAGCAAGTGTTTGTTGGATGTTTTGCTGTTGGGAGGATCTGGGTGTTCTCTCAGATCACTCCCCCATACAGCATCAGAAGAAAGATGACAATTTCTACCCTGCTGTACAGCATCTGTGCGGTGTCATATAGTAAGGATCAGAGACAACACACACGCAACTCAGAACTCCAAAGAAGAGCGTCAGGAGAACACTGAACACAAAGAGGTCCTGTTCCCAAGGTATACAAGAGATTCTGCCTGTGTCCATTAAGCTCCACCCACTTCCAACTCTTTGGCAGTCTCTGATGACAGGGAGGGAAGTACAGGATTGGGTCAGCCCTGTGGATAAATGTGTCACCGTGCTCTTGGACTGGTGCGTAGGGTTCTTGCTACAAACCATTGTCATAAACATTATAGAACAGGCACCACTCATGTCACCGAGCAGCTTTAAGCCCTTGGGCACTGTGCAAGCCTAACAGTTGTGAGGGACATGTGGTATCTGGGCAGACCCAGCCCTACAAAGAGGAAGCGCAGCCAACCAGCTTGTGAAAAGCATTTCAAAGTTCTCTTCTGACAAAACCGTCATAAAATCCTACAGCTGACAGAGAGTCTAGGGCACGTGCCTTAATTATACAAGCAAGACAGCTGAGGCTCAGACAGCCTAAGTGGCTACCCACAGTTAGACTTTTTGTTAGAAGCAAATGACAGCAGAGCTTCCTAGGTAGGCAGACAAAACTGTCATGCATTATATATTCATGAAGGTGAATTTGGAGGGAAAGGCAAAGAGGCTGTCTTGTTAGTATGCAAAAAGGAAAATCCAGTGCATCTCATGTGCATGTTTAGAATGGAAATGATTAATTTCCAACTAAAAGAAAAACATAACAGGGCCTCTTAAAGGTAATTTGTCATTGTTTATTTAATTGGACAATTGGAACAGGGGGGGGGGAAGCTTTCTCCAGTTGAAGTGATACCCTGAGGCCTTAGGGCTGACCTGGGACTTGTTGATGAGATTATTTCTGTCTATAGCTGGCAGAGGTCCCAGCACTTGGTGATCTGGGGACAGGAATAAGTCCCTGAGGGCAGGCATCATTAGCACCATCAAATCCTATTTATTCGGGTACCTGGGCATGGGGCTGGTTGCTGAGGGCTTGCCTAAGGCTTAGTGACATGTTATCTGAGAAGCCAGTGCCCTTGACAGGGATAGAAACTAAACATTGATTGCCAGAAGAAACCAATGAATGGTATGGGCAATTCTAAACAAGCACATACTTTCAGCAGAGCTTTCCTTATGTACTCAGTTTTGTGTGTTCAGTTGACAGCAGAGGACTTTCATTATCCAGACAAAAAGGAACTATAGATATATTATAATGGGTAACCTTCTCTACATCTTCAGGGACCCAAAACAAAGCAATGGCGTTACAGGAATCAGACTGTGGCCCAAGAACAAATGGTGGATGTGAACAGAGGAAGCCCTGAATGTGTGAAGGTCTGAGTGTGTGTGAGTGTGTGTGTGTGTTTGTGAGTGTGTGTGTGAGAGTGTGTGTGTGAGTGTGTGTGAGTGTGTGTGTGTGAGTGTGTGTGTAGAGTGTGTGAGAGTGTGTGTGTGTGAGTGTGTGTGTAGAGTGTGTGAGTGTGTGTGAGTGTGTGTGTAGAGTGTGTGAGAGTGTGTGTGTGTGAGTATGTGTGTAGAGTGTGTGAGAGTGTGTGTGTGTGAGTATGTGTGTAGAGTGTGTGAGAGTGTGTGTGTGTGAGTGCGTGTGTGTGTGTGTGTGTATGTATGTGTGTTTGGCATAAACTAGATCTATCAAGGACCATAGCCTCAGACCCACAGGAAAATGACAAGACCTCCGCCCCTACCTCCAAGTGAGGCCCAGAGACATGGCATTCTCTGGTCTGTGTGGATGTTTGTAACATGTAGGAAATATCCACCGCAGAGCTCCCCTGGGATATTTCTGGTCGGAAGATTCTCCCTTACAGAGACAGTTCCTACTGAGATTAGCTAAGCCTGTCTATTTGATTCAGCTATACAACACAAACCTGGTCTCCTAGTTCAGCTGTATACAAGCACCCCTCTTCTCTGTTCAAGGGTATAAAATAAAAATTCGAGGCTCCTCCATTAGAGACCTCAGTACATTCGATCCCAGCTTTTCTGTGTGTCTGTGTAGTTTTTCTTAAAGGTCCATCCCCGGAGCTATGCTGGATGCAGCAGCTGTGTAGTACTATGTCGGTCTTTGCATGGCCACATATGTCATTATTCTTAATGAGAATGCTATTCATCTTATTGATTACTGAATGTCATTCTGGGTGATAAACAATGCTCTGAAGCATTCAGTATTGCTTTCCTGGAATACGTCAGCCTAAACACTAAGCTGGATGTGTTGCGGGCATTTGTAAGTCTAACAGACAGAGAAACAGAAGCTTACACAAGACCACAAAACAGGCTGTGGCTGAGTCAAGACAGGGACAGGACTTATCTGGTGTCAAGCCCGAGGCATTCCCCGCTGGAATCACTGCCCATGCTGACCTGGCCTCGGTGGCCTCCCCCAGGGAGGGAGGCGCTGACCTGAGCTGCTGGATGAGGTCTTCGCCCTCCTTGATGACATTGAGCGTGGCGTCCAGGGTGGCGGTCTGCTGCTGCTGGAACTGCTTGATCAGTTCCTGGACCGCATCCACAGAGTCTGCACAGACATCCTCCAGCACCTCCTTCTGCAGGTCTTCCATCCATGTCCACAGCTGTGGGGGAGAGAGCAGAGACTGTACTGGGGGCTGAAGAGAGAGTTCAGCACAGGGGTGACAAGAGCTGGAGAGGAGTCAGATCCTAGACAGGGGTCTCTGTCCTCATGAGCACTCCCAGAGGCCAGAGTGATACTGATTACCAGGCACTGGCAAGTTCACTTCAAGAGTGTTGACACAGCCTAAAGACGGAAAAACCAAGTATTTCAGTGCAACCTGCAGGCCTCTTAGAACAAAGAGATTCCTCATCTTTGAGAGACCAGGGCAAACAGGAGACTGGACTGCACGGATATTTTCTCTTTTAGAAAGGAGAAAATGAGGGGACCTGTACACTTCCTCCAAGCAGCCAAATGCAGCTTCCTAGAAATTAATCATGATATTGCCTAGAAATCGGCCATATTGCAAATATGCAAAAGGATGCCACCCAGTGAGAGCCAAATGAAGATAAACTGTAGCCCAAGTCCCACTAAGCCGTTTTGTTCTTTTTAACGTTATCGTTTAGAAAGTTAGGCACTAACGGTGCAGCTTTAGTTAACTTTGGTGAAAGTATAAGGTAGTTTTGTGATATATTCAAGATGCTGAAAAGGAGCTGAAATGACGTTAGCCATTAGACTGCTTTATAGAATCAAAGTCTAGTGTTTTGAATAAATGATCAATGAAGCGGTGAAGGGATGGAAGAATTCCTGAAAACTCTCATTCCCTAATTTTGTATTCACCTAATGTAATGGGTATTTCAGCCATTCTGGACCCTCTCCTCCAGCTCTATTAGAGCTGAATTATAGCCCATTGCTCCTGTGTTGATCCCCATCACATAGCTGAGCATGCAGCCCCTGCTCTTTCCATTCCTTCTCCTAGAACACACGTGGCAATAAACCCAAACAGCTTTACACAAAAGAGCGGCCTAGTTTGGGACACTCTAGTGTAGAGTAGTTAAGAGAGCCCTTCAATGATTCACGCAGGTTAGCTCTAGCAATGTCACCAGTGTGACCAGGAAGGGTCAGCCACAGCTGCTTCCTTTCACATATATCTGGGCAGCCTTAGAAAAGGGCAACCAAGAAAAGCCAGAGGGAAGGGATAGCCAAGGAAGACAGGCATGCAGGGTGGGGGTGAGGGGTGGGACACACGTCAGCAAGGTTCACGGATGAGTGGTTCTGCAAGGAAATCATGTCTTCCTATGGCTTCTTCCTGCCGATTGGCTGTTCTGTTGTTCGTGGTGACCTTTAAGGATGCGAAAGAAACATCATCCCCATAGGCAAACTTCTCTCTTAATCACCTTGACAAGATTGTTTTATTCTGCCTTTCTGACACTAGCTTTTTTGTTCCTTAAATAAATACCATGTCAGTTTGGAAACTGAAATGGAAGGTGAAGTTGTTTTGTCTTGAGACCATCATCCTTTTGGAAGACTGGGCTGATTTCCTTTCATTCTGGGGAAGGCAGGTAGGCAAGACACGTGCATATGTGTTTGTGATGTGTGTTTTTTATGAGAAATCAAGGGTATATAAAATGTTTTCACATGGAAAAAGAAGGGGATACTTAATACAGCTGTCTAATTAGTACAGCTGATATGGTGACTTGGCATATTTTCTAACTTAACATTTACACTACTTAAAAAATGTAGAAATGATTATTTTGAATGCCCAGGGATGACAGCATTTCTATGGAAACATAACAAGAAAAGAATTCTGCCTGGACAGTCTGTGCAGAAGATGAGCTGGACTACAAAGTCTCAGGCTGTGGGCTTGGACATTTCTCCTTCCCCAGCTCTCCAGACCAGCAACCTGTCTGCTGCCCATGTAGCCTGGGAAAAAAAAAACATTCAAAGATCACATAATCTGCGCTGATCTCTGGGTGCACAAAGGGGCCTGTGCACATTCCTATCCTTCCCCTTTATCAAGTTCTTCTCTTTAAGTAGCTGTCAAAAAGCTGTGGTTCTGAGACTGAAGTGGCAAGTACGAAGCCTGCATGGGTCTGCATTGGTCCTCTGCGTAGATGACATCATGGCTGCTGGCTTGGTGTTTTGTGGGACTCCTAAGACTGGCAGTGGGCATTTGTTGGACACTTTCACCTGCCTTTAAAACACACTTCCTTCTGTTAGGCTGCCTCGCCCAGCCTCGATCTGCAGGCTTTCATCTTGTCTTTTTGTATCTTGTTTTGTTATGTTTGGTTGTCATCTCTTGGAGACCTGGTCTTTTCTGAAGAGGGAATGAAGGTGGGGTGGGTAGGGGAGGGGATGGGTAGGTGAAAGGGTGAGCTAGGAGAAGTGGAAGGAGGAGAGACTGTGGTTGACATGTATTGCATGAGAGAAAAAAATTCTATTTTCAATTAAAAGTCTCTGATTTGATAAAGATGCAATACTCAGAGTTCTCAAAAGTAATATTAAGTTAAAACAGAAGTGGTTAATTTAAGGGGTTGTGCCGTCATGTTGATGCTAAGTAGGTGCTAATAGGCTTGTTCATGACTGCATATTGAAAACAGAAACATATATTGGCTATTTATTTCATTACTTATGTATATATGTGTGTTTCTGTGCATGTGCAAGCAGGTACCCATGGAGGCTAGAAGACGTCAAGTCTCTATCTTTTTAAAGATTTATTTATTTATTATATATGAGTACACTGTAGCTGTCTCCAGACACACCAGAAGAGGGCATCAGATCTCATTACAGATGGTTGTGAGCCACCATGTGGTTGCTGGGAATTGAACTCAGGACCTCTGGAAGAGCAGTCAGTGCTCTTAACTACTGAGCCATCTCTCCAGTCCCGTTGAGTCTCTTAGGGCTAGAGTCACCCAGCATGGAAGCTGAGAACCAAACTCAGGGTCTCTGAGAGCGCAATGAGCACTCTTAACTGCCGAGTCAGCGCTCCAGCCTAGAAGTAGAGTTTTGAAAAATCAAGCACAGCATCCCAAACTTCTTGACATATTTATTTATGGTCTTTAATTTATGTGTGATCAAAATCATAGTCATACTGGATGGTCGTGTCACTAATGATCTTCGGTCATGTGGATTACCAAATGGCTGTGAAAACGCACCTATAGAATGCAGTCTGCCTGCTCTATCATATAAAGTGCACCATGAGTTGGATAACGAATCAGTGTGAAACAGTCCCATGGTCTCTAAGTATTCAAGACTGAGTAGCATTGGGAAGAAATAATCAGATGACTTCAGTCACAAGACTCCTGTGGTCGAAAAGAATTCACAAAAAAAGGTGAATAGGAATAAAAAGACTTTCTAATCTGAGGAAGAAATGAGGTCGAATGTTACCTTATTTGTATATTCTATTTCTTTTCTGATCCTAACTAGAGTGAGCCTTTTGGTATGGGAAGCAAATGGAGACAAAAATTATGAACTTCGGTTTGCATAGACATAGGTAGTCTAGATGAAATCATTTATAAAGATGATGTTGTCACACAGAAACAATCCTGTGATGACATTCTAGTGCATGTCAGCTAAGTCAGCACTAGAGTGAACCTTTAGCAAATGATGGAGGGAGGAGGGAGAAAGAGGACAACTCTAACAGTAGACCTGACCGTCAATCCTATTCTTCACAGAGAGTTGAGCAGGAGTCGGGGGTGGGGAGGTGATTACTTGTGAGGCCCATGAGATTGCAGTGTTGAGACATATTGTCCTGGAAAGCCAACCCCCAGGAGTGCTTTTATCAGAACACTGGTAAAATCCCACCTGCCCACCACACAATGCACTCTGCTTGCTCAGCAGGTCCCCAGGAAAGCCCCTGCTGGAGAGCGTACTACACTCTGCTCCTTGCAATTAGTTAGTTAGTTAGTTAGTTAGTTAGTTAGTTAGTTAGTTAGCTAAACTATGGGCATCTCTCTCTTTTCTCCTTCGCCCCTTCCCCCTTTGCTTTCTGTAAGACTACTAGCTTTCCATTGTCAAAGAACACACTTCTCAGCCATAATATACCCCTTCTTCAAGTCCCTGTAAAGAGGAGGAAGAGGAGGAGGAGGAAGAGGAGAAGGGGAGAAGGAACAAAGAGAAGAATGAGCAGGAGAGGAAGAAGACAGCAATAGACAGCAGCTAAGATTTCAAGCATGTCCCAAATCCAAAATGGCCTGAAAATGCCAGTTCTCTCACTGGAGTAGTTCAGATTTTGGTATCAGGTACATTGGACAGTATTTCAGAAGATGCTTGAAGTCGCTGAGACACTCGATAACCTTAGACAAGTTCTTTGTGTAACATTTCTCATTTGGAATTATGGATAGTAAAATCTGTAAGATTATCAAGATTACATAAGGTGATATATTCGGCAAGTAGCAGGTATAGTTTAACAACACCAAAGCTGCCTAACACACACTTACAATGTTTATACTTAGAATGAACCAAACCTTAGATGAAGGAAATCCCCTATACTGTTTCAGGAATACTTACTATTAATTATTAGTATCAACACCTAATGGGAAAGAGAAAAAAAAAAAAAAAACAGAAACAGAAGGGAAATTTGGGTTTATATTAGAATAACATACTTATAGCATCAAGTCTGATTCAACTATTTTATAAAGCAGGGAACCCAGCACCAGGAATATTAGTGACCTGCACATGCTTATGTGGTTTCTTAAGAGACTATCTGGAACAGAATCTCAGTTTTTTAATTCCACTGACAGAAGACAGGGTGCAGTTAGACAGGGCTCCTAGATGCTAGGTTGCCCTGTGGGGGATGGTTCTCTAATAGAAACTGGCCATGTCTACCACCTCCAAACAGAGCCCACAACCTTGTGACCTTCTGGGGAAGTGTCTGTCACTCCTGTTCATTCATACTCAATGGCTTTATGCAAGGCCCTTAATGACAAGGAAATCCACATGCTTTTGATTTCTGAGATTGTGGTAAGAGTCAAGTGAGCTACAAGCAAGCAGACAACTAGGCAGGAAGCCTTGGATCAGCATTAATCCTCTTGTCTCATGGACACTCATCTGAAAGTGGCTGCAGGTCCCATGGAGATTGCTTTGGGGGCTCACGGGGTCTCCTTCTGCCCAGGGGAACTCAGCTTACAAAACATTATCTCTGCATGATTTTCCTCCGAGGCACTGCAACACTCAACAGTGCCTCTGACAAACTGTCAGGAAAGCCCATGGATTAGTATCAGCCGGGCTTCTTAATGCACTCCCCAAACCAAAAATCAACTTAATTAAGTAAGGTTATTATTTTTTTCCTGAGCAGCAATCAAACCTTAATTAATACCCTATTAAAATAGATTCCTAGGGGAACGTAAACATTTGCATACACCAAATGAGTTCCTCTGCCAAGGATGTTACCGCACAAGATGATGCTAAATGGGCCTCCTTCCTGTCCACTTACTCAATCTGAGACTGCCCCCTGTTAATCAGAAACGGAGAGCAATCACAGGTTTGCCATCACCTCCTCCTAGGGGACCTCTGCTCTGCCAAGCAATTTGCAGGATCCCCCTCCCCTCCCCTTTCTCCAAGTGGTGAATAATTCTGTCTTGGATTTAGTCCACTTGATGTGAAAGGCATTTCAGTCCCGCCTCCTCTCCCCGCCCATCATCTTTCTTCCTGACAAAGTAAACATCAGTTTTAATACCTGCCTTCCATGCTCCTGGGCTGCAGACCCTACAGAGAAGACCCAATGTTTTAGACAATCAGTAAAACAGAGGTAGTTGGGAGTGCTTGCTCCCAAACCGGATTATCTGAGTTTTATCCCCAGGATCCATGGGGTAGAAGGAAAGAGACAACTCTGGCAGGTTGTTCCCTGACCTCCCCACTGATGAAATGGCACAGTATTCCACTCCCCTCCCAAATAAATGTGAAAAAAATTATTTTAAACAATCTGTAATATTACAATTGAACACATTTGCAATGTCGGATTGCTCCTTGCTAGTAGCAAAGTCAAAGCTGATCGAAGTCCTGAGACTGGTTTCTGACAGGCAGAAGTAATGGAGAGAAACGGGGTAGGTGGTGCCCAGTTTTGCTTTATACTTCCTCGTTTACCTATTCCTATACCAGAGATTTGGAAATTTCTTGAGCTGCAGGCAGAATGTTCTAGTTTAAGTTCCTAAAACCACCTGCGCCTGTCACTCTCTCTTCTCTGGAGAGGATGGGAGGGAACTCATTGTGTTTGGTACTGACCTAAATGCAGGTTATCAGTAGCAATGGACTTGGAAGCCACTAACCCCTAGCCTCTTAGGACACTGGCCAGACCCGAGTCCTCATTCCTCAGAGCCCAACTGACTTTCGAGGGGCCCTCTCACCCCTTACCTCTTTGGTGTGCGTGTGGAAGGAGACCGACATGTCCAGAAGAAGCTTCCGCTGTTCCACTCTGTGCACAAAGTCTTGGATGCGCACCTCCAGGTGTCGGGCTGCCTTGTAGATCTCCTCCGGGTCACATTCCCCAGTCTGGGCCAGCTGCTCCGCCGCTTCTAGGAGCTTGTCCGCATTGGTGTAAGTATTCTGCCAGCAACAAAAGGGAGGCAAAGTCAACTTGCAGCCACGGAAACAAGCTTCCCGATTTCTCAGGGCTCACCCTGGGACTCCCAAAGGAGTGGGCACAGAGGGCGGAGGCACTGAGCCTACAGCTCCCTGATCTGGCACCGCTCTGAGTGCGTGGAGCTGCCAGTGGGCTGCTGCGCACAACAGGCACTGACTAGGAGCCTCCCCTGCTTCTGAGCTGTCTCAGAGGTACAGCATCTTTAGAGATAAGAAAGAAGGCCTGTGAGACCCTCCTTATCCCTTCTACTCAGATTCTCCATGCTCTCAGAGCCCCTTCTTTTTTCCTCACATCCCAGGCTGCTTCTGTCAGAGTCGGAAATAGCACATCCACAAGGATGCTCTGTGCTTTCTCTATTCGAGAACCACAGAAAAAAAAAACACCAACTAGGAGCTTGCTTTGCCCCCGCCCACCATCTCCCCTTCACTCGGGTGTCTCTCTTTTGGAAGGAAGGGAAGCAGGCCAAAAGTGGGGGTTTGGGGGATATAGAATAGTTCCTTTGCCCCTGTGAAGGCTGGATGCTTGCAGGCAGCTTAGCAGGGGATCTGGTGGGTTTGTTTATCATGAGCTGCCGTGTCCCGTTCATACACGTGTGTGTCATGGGAGCTTCCAACCCTGTGAGTACACTGTACAATGTCTCACCAGTCTGAGGGCAGCTACTGCTTTTAAAGTAGTTATTATATCGTGAATGCAATGTTTCCTCAGGTGGCTACACTTAATCTGACACATTCTGACATCCGACCTGTGACTGGTGTACACATTTACCCATGCCCACCAGGTCAGCACACTGCCCTGTGCTGAGGGACTGTTGCTTACTATGTGATCGAGAAGCAGAAGCCACCACCAAATACACGGTGAGCAGAAAACTGTAAGAGGCCACGGCAACAGCTGTAGGAAACCTACTCTGCCTTCCCCGAGGATCCGAGTGCTACATGATGAATTATGGCCTGACACGAACACCAAGGTGACCCTCTGAAGGCTTCTGACCCTGCTTCTTCATTACTGAAAGCACGAAGCTGATGATTAGGAATTCCCAGAGAGGTCCCAAGGGATCCTTAAGACAGGCTGCTCAATAAGCAACTGCCCAAGGCAAATGTCCCAGTGTTAACCAGCTAGGATTTAAAGGAAAAACCCCATCTATGCCAACCAGACAAGTCACAACAATAACAACCAAGCCTGGTGTAAAGAAAGGGGCTTTTCCACAAGTTTAAAAAAATGTAAATTCTTGAGAGCAAATGAAAAAAGCCATTCAGAGTTATCGGAGAGATGAGGATGAGAGGCAAGAAAGAGGAGGCCTCCGAGGTGGTGAGCCAGGTTTGAAAAGCAAAACAGTTGTTTCTGGGTTGGATATAATATTCACTTATAGACCCATATGTCCTGAGAAAGTTTTTTTCTTCAAGATTTCCTCAGAACTCTGCCTTGAATCATAGAAAATCTCAGATGCACAAAGAAACCCAAGGTTAGAACTCTATGTTTTACACAAGCAATAACACTTTGTTGCAAAGTTCACAAGATAAGCGTGATCACAAGCATGATTTAAAACCAATAAGCAGGGAGGGGGAGAACCACCATATCCTTATTTGCCAAGGGCATTATTGGTTTTCGTGCAGAAAGTTCTGGTTCCCAGAAATCCCCTAATTCCAGGGAATTAGGCTGGCTGGTCACCCTAATACTAATAGCTTTACAATTATCTCACGGGGACAGAAGCATGCAACATTTGCATGGTTTCAAAGAAGAATAAAAGCGTCATTGAGAGAGATAACATAACACATAATTGAAGCAAGCAACATAACAGGTAATCGGGGGCTAACATTTTCTGGCAAGAGACAGATGTTAAAAAGAAAATGAACAGAAGGCAAGGATAACAACAGCTATCATAAACAAGGACTCCATCTTGCTAAGAACTATCCTAAAATCTTACATATACATCTCTTTTAATTCTCACAATAACCTAGGAATTGGTGCATTTTTTCATGTGAAGAAACCATAGAGAATTGCTGTCTAAGGTCACACAGCTTCAAGATGGTACTGCTTTGCTCTGATTCTCCCACCGTGGAGGCAGATGTCTGTGGGAAGGTATGATTTGTCAAAGGAGGGAGGGTTCAGAAATAAGACACTTTCTTCGTGTCCCTGGTACTTACTGTTTGTTTATCGAAACGGTAAAGGGACCACATGTGCCCATGCTACCTTCTGATGACATGTGAACCCCCTAAAGGAGGGTTCTATATCTTATTCATCTTTGGCCAGAGCTGTGTATGGTGCACAACAAATATATGTCTACCAATTGTGGAGTGTAAGAGTAGTGAGCGGTATGTTAGCATGGTGTGCCCAGATAACTGAGTTGACCCAACAAAAACTGGAGAGAGGCAGAGAAGAGCTGGGTGACAGGTTTCATAGAGAAGATGGTATAGGCAGGCAGAAAGGCAATGTTGTACATGCTAAAAGCTGTGCGCCTTGCTTTGTCTGTGCCCAACCTTCTCCCCAACTATTACCCCAAAGACCTCTCAAATCCAGATCCAGCCGACCTCTTGTCTACTTAGAAGGGTTTGTTTTTTCTACACCCTTGGACCTTACACCTAAGCATGGCATATGGGGCCCTGTCTTTCCCTCTGCATTAACACACATCACCTGTCTATACACTATCTGTAAATAAACAACCTGCCTTTCCAGAACTGTAGACAACGACTTGCACGGGTACCATTGCATCTACTTCTGCTTGAGATGCACTTCCTTTATATTACAGCTCTCTTTCACCTCTTAAAAGCCTACTTCAGCATT
Source organism: Micromys minutus (assembly GCF_963924665.1). Taxonomy (NCBI): domain Eukaryota; kingdom Metazoa; phylum Chordata; class Mammalia; order Rodentia; family Muridae; genus Micromys; species Micromys minutus. The sequence goes on along the minus strand of NC_137976.1, from coordinate 58,620,780 downwards.
GCTTCCTCTAGGAAGTCATCCCTTATCCCAATCTTTTTTCTGAAGGCTGACCTAGGAGCCCTTTTCTGGGGTGATCTATACTGTCCCTCACTCCACACTTCCTCCAACAAGGCCATGCCTATTTCAGCAGGGCCTTAGTTCTCTAATAGTGCCACTACCTGGGCCAAGCATATTCAAACCACCACACCCTGCCTCCTATCAGACCACATTGTCTCTTTCAGGCCAGATGGTGTCTTCCATCTTTTTTATTCCATATCTAGTACCAAGAAAGTTTCCCATAAATATTTTTGAATCTATAGATAAATAATACATCAATCACCACAAATCCTAACATTCAACTCCGATTCCCATACATATCTGATATAAGACTTTACATGCTAAAACTCATGTTGTTCATTTCTGCTTAGGTGATCTGATCACCTGGTCCAGTCTTGAAATAAGAATCTGCTCAGGGACTATCTACTGAAATATTACCAAAGGAATATGTTAACCCCAAATAGGGACAAGTATTGACAAGAGATTTAAACTCACCTTTTCATCAAATCAACAATGGGTACTGCCCCAGGGCCAGGCTTGACCTCACTCTGACATAACTCTTGGCCTGTGATAGCTTCCAGTCATCCAACCACTGCCTTGGCCATGCGCCCTTGCCTGTGTTTCCCACCTGGCATGCCAAACATATACATTCAGTGCTGGGATTTTGATCTCCCAGCCATCAGATCTTTCATAGGAGGCTATGGAAGCCAGCACCTCGGAGCTGTAGGTTTGGGCCATGTGGATGGTCACAAGCTCTTTTATTGCTCTCACTGTTCTGCACCAACCAGGTAAAATACTCCCAGTGGTTTAGCTCTTACACTTATCTTTGATTCTCTACTGCAGTCTCGCCTCATTACCTTTTTGTTTGCTTCCCAATATGTAACAACGCATTCTAGGATAGTTTATCTAAAACTCCAGGAACTCTAGCAACACAGACATTGTTTTGGATTTCTTAGGATAGAAAGAAGGACTTTTAAAAACAAGTGGGTAGGGAAACAGTGAATGAAGCCTCTCTGTAATCAATAGTCAGTTTCCTTGGTAATATGGAATTAGTCCTTTGGCTTTATATTCTGAGATGAGAAAGGATGAGTCCTAGAAGTATCTCTTATTATCCAAAAGTGCTATCTCATCCTGGAAAGCAGGCTTTATGGAGGACCAGTAGGGGACTCCTCCCCTGACTCCTAGTAATTATCTTCAAAGCCCCATGGCTAGAACCAACATGATTTGAGGGAAAAGAAGGAAAGGAATAAAGGCATGGAGGTGAAAGGAGCTATGGAAACATGGCACTGGGAGAACAGGCTTGTGGTAAAACTTAATTATGAACCGCAACAATCAAAATCATGTCCCAAGCCTTAACCTGGAATGCACTTTATAGCTCATGATAAAATCCCCCATTCCTTCCTCACTGTTTCTGTGACAGAGTCGGAGAAGAGCCACCTATGCATGGAAAGCTACCTGAGGCTAGACCACCAAAAAGGATTAAATAATGGTACCCAGGACTCACACAGGGCCAGAAACAGAATTAGTTTCCCCACCCATACCTAAAAGCCCTCGAGGTGTGTGGGATGTTGACACAGTACTCAGGAGGGTCTTGGCTTTGAACAGGTAAACTACATACTGCTTTGATCTTGGCTATCACATTTTAAGACTGAAAAGGATTAAACTTTCCCTAAGTCACGTAATTGTATCCCAGAGAACTTAAGATATTTACAGAACTAAAAATACTCAGCAATGGTCAAGGGCAATTTCACACTGACAAGCATAGAAAAGAAAGAAAACAGTCTAAAGGCATTAAAAAAAGTGAAAAACAATCTATGAGAAGGGAAAAATAAGTGAATCAAGACAGACACAGAATATATTAACATATATAATTTTCTATTATCTATAATACTATTTATATATAAATATACATATATATTAAAAACAGTAGATAATGGTTTAAAATTTTTCCATTAATTTTTTCCCACATATCCAAAATATAGAAGCCAGGAAGTAGAATACTTTGACATTTTTACTCTCAATCATAACAAATGCACTGGATCACATTAGCAGCAGTTTACACAAATGCAGAAGCCAAGATTACTGATGGGATGTAAAGTGAATGAATAATCAATTAATGGGGGAACATAACAGCAGAAACTATTCAGAAGCAGAGGGGATGAGGACCTGAATTCCAATCCCTAACACCCAGGCAGGGTTTTGGATATGGCAACGTGCATCTAAAATTCCAGTATTGGGAACCAAAGTCAGAAAGATTTCTGGAGCTCACTAGTGAGCTAGTTTAGCCAATCAGAGTGAGCTCCAGCGTGAAACCTTGCCTTAAAACATAGGATGGGGAACAACATGGGGACATGGACCCAGTGTTGACCTCTGGCCTTCACTTGTACATAACCTCTCCAGACACTGCCACTGCATATACAGCAACGGTTCAGACTGAAATTCGGAGACCCGTGAGGTATGGCACAGTTTAAATAGGCTAGTAGCCATGTTAGATGAAATTTAGCAAAACCTATAAATGCACAGATCTAAGAAACTCAAATACCTTCAACACAAAAAATACACACAAAAATTATACACATAAAACTCAGATCAAATAAAAAAAGAACAAGAAGAAAAGAAAATTTATAAGTAACTGGGGAGGAAAAAGGCATGTTGTCCTGTATGTGGAGAACTAAAGATAAAGATGACAACAGACTTCATAGAAACAGTGCAGGCAGGATCGAAGGCACTCGGAGACAAAAGCCTTTGAAGACAGAATTTTATACCCAGCCAAGTATTTTCACAAACAAAGGTAAGATACCTTTTTAGATATACAAATCTAAAATAATTCTTCATTAGCAGACGTATACAGCCAAAATATTAAAACAAGGTCCTTCTGGGACTTGAGAGATACCTCAATGGGTAAAAGAGCTTAACCTGAGTTCAGGTCCTCAGAACTCGTGTAAAAGCAATAGCATAGGCCTCTCTCATCCTAGCATGCCTATGGGCAAACCAAAGGTGGAGAAAGGAGCATCTGCAGAAGCCTGGGGAGCAGCTAGCATGGTGTATGTACAGGTGAAAACATCCCATCTCAGACAAAGGGGAAGCTTAGAGATCAACATCTGAAGTCTTCTTACCTTCACATGTCCAGGTCAGCATGCATGCATCTGTATCCACACATAAATGCACATGCGTGGGTGTGCACACCCACCTACATCATGCATATACATAAGACAAAATAAAGAAAATTCTCTGGAAGGAAAAGAAACTGAATTTATACACAAGAGGGAAGAGCCCTGGCGATGCTATACTAACTGATAAGTATGTCTTTTTCTATCATTTATGTCGCTTTTACTTAATAATTGACAGTTTAAACAAAAGTATCTACTGTGGGATTTATAGCGTAAGCTTATGAAAAGTATATGGCAACAATAGCACTGAATTTTAGAAGGTAAATGGAAGCACGCATAGAAAAATATAGTAATACTTGTAAATAACTGTGGCAGGTTTTAATACTATTTACCTTAAAGCACTATTTAAAAAGCTAATAAGCCAATGCAGGAAATAGAATCCATCATTAAAAATATTCAATTCATTTTTGCAAAAGAATAAACAGAAGAAAGGAAGGCAACATCACCATTAATAAAAATACATAAAGTAAGCCAAGTAAGGTGGTGTGCACCCTAAATCCCAGCACTGGCAGGCAGAGGCAGGCAGAGTTCAAGACCAGCCTGGTATATAGAGTGAGTTCCAGGACACCCAGGGCTGTTATACAGAGAAACAATGTCTTGAAGAAAAAAAAAAAAAAAACCCTCAGACAGACAGACATAAAAGAAATGGAAACAAGAGGCTCAAGGCTCTATCAAGTATCAACTGTCCAAATACCCAAATACCATAGCCCCAGTCAGCACTGTCAGGTTGGATTAAAAGAGAAATGTCCAAACTATATACTGTGCAGAATGCTGTTAAAATATATAATTAATTTTAAGGTAAAAAAATTAAAAATAGCACGGTAAGCATAGCCAAAAGAAAGTTGTGTGGTTATATAAACAACAGATACACTAGCCCTGGGAGCAAACAATATTACTATGGAAATAAAAGGTCACTTGGGAATAATTGAAGGATCCATTTATCCCATGCGCAGAAAAGTGTTAAGCATTTATATAGATAAAAGTAAAGGTTCACAGTACAGAAAACAGACTCTGGTGATTATTCATGGGGAGAGATACAAATTCAGTTACAGCCAGAGATCCCAGGTCCCTATTTAAGTGAGTGAGAACTAGGAGGCCACTAGGCCTGCCTAACTTCTCTGGAAAATCTGCTCAACTACAGAGAACAGCACATTCTTTCTGAGGGTTCTTAGAACATTTTCCAAGACAAAAGTTATCTTTGTGTATAATGGCAAATTGAAAGGGACACAAATCACCTTTTTTCCCTGACTATAATATAATTAAATTAGAAATTAATGACAAAAGTATCTATGGAAAATCTCCACTCTATTAAAAACTAAATAGTATATTTTAAGTACCCATAACCAATTAACTTGAGTGCCCACAGGACACTGGCCTTGTGTTAGGGCCTTTACCTATGTAATCTCCAAGTTGGGGGATTGACAACAGAGATGTATACTATTAATTTCATCTTTAAAATGAAAAGTTTGAGGCTCAAAGTATTAAGAGTCTCTTCTTTTTAGAATGTTACATAACAACAAAATATGCTAAGTCTTAACTGTAAATCTCCAAGTACTTTTCATAGAGCCTTGTCTTAGTCAGGGTTTGTATTCCTGCACAAACATCATGACCAAGAAGCAAGCTGGGGAGGAAAGGGTTTATTCAGCTCACACTTCCACATTGCTGTTCATCACCAAAGGAAGTCAGGACTGGAACTCAAGCAGGTCAGGAAGCAGGAGCTGATGCAGAGGCCATGGAGGGATGTTACTTACTGCCTTGCTTCCCATGGCTTGCTCAGCCTGCTTTCTTATCGAACCCAGGTCTACCAGCCCAGGGATGGCACCACCCACAATGGGCTGGACCCTTCCTACTTAATCACTAACTGAGTAAAAGCCTTACAGCTGGATCTCATGAAGGCATTTCCTCAACTGAGGGTCCTTTCTCTGTGATAACTCCAGCTTGTGTCAAGTTGACACACAACCAGCCAGTGCAAACCTCATTCTCCAAATTGCAATATAAACTCTCCCTCCCTTCTTCCCCCCTTGCTCTGTATCACCTTAGTTTGATGCCCTCGTACTCTAACTGTGACACTCCAGCCTTTGTTCTTGTGGCTCTGAAACACACCTCCGGGCTGCTTTCCACATTCCTCCTGTACGAAGGACTGTCTTCCTCAGCTGTCTCAGGCCCTGTCAATGCACCTCCTAGAACCAGTACTCTCCACTTTCAGTGCTCCTTCAGACTGAGACTCCTGCTGTGCTGCAGGAGAATGCTGAAATGGATGTTCCCCTTCTATGTAGGCTGCTCCCACTGCTAGGATGAATAGTTGGAGAAAAATTATTTGTAAGCGATATTTCCCAGCTCCCTTTAACACTACAGCTATGTCTTCCCTGCAAATGGGCATTAGGTTACTGGGATAAATTTAAAATGATTCACTTGAGTACAGACTATGCTTGAAACCAGGTCCAGATACAGCACATGCTCTCCAATCAGCGAGGGGAAGAGTGGAAGGTGCTTTCTGGTGTCTAATGCGGAACTCCAGGCAGCTTTCCATTGACTCTTGTGGGGAAGACATGACAATGGAAGAATGGTCTATGGTGGAAGGCACAGGAGACAGAGACAAGGGTGGAGGAACCATTTCTGAGGACCAATGATGAACTCACCAACCACCCCACATTTGCTGGAATGACATGGTCTTACAGCTCTAAAGAATAGGGCAAGCAAAACAATGGGGCCCCATGAAGACAGCTTTTATGTCCAAATAAGGCGTGTCTAATGAGGACTCTTAGCCAGATGCTCCTTAGATTGGATCCCGTCCATACAATCTTCGGTTATAATTGGGATCGATACCAAAAATAACTGTAGTAGATGCCAACACTTTCCAGCACAAACAGTTTGGGCAATGCGATCTTCTCTGGGAACCTGAAGGCTACTTTATCACTTGTACAGATGCAGTCATCAGCCTGTCCAGTCCCACATCTATCTCAGCTGGCTACAAAGTGTTTGCTTCTTCATATCTAAACCGCCTCAGCACCTTTTTTGTAAATAATTCATTTAAAAACTTTGAATTTCTCAGAATTTTATTTTCTTAAAATAAAACTCTCTTTGTGTGTGTGTGTGTGTGTGTGTGTGTGTGTGTGTGTGTGTGTTTGTTGCTACAACAGAATATCTGGTAAGCTTATAATGAGCAGAACTGTATTGGCTTACAGTTGCTGTGCCATTGGTAGGCAGAGGTATAAGAGCCAATGATGGGCCAGGTTTGTTCTTTCATAAGGGCACAAATACCATCTAGGGTGATGAAGCCCTTAGACCAAGTCACCTCTTAAGTGTCTCACCTCTTAACATTATTACAATTGAAATTGGACTTCACTGTGAATTTTGAAGGGAACAAACATTCACTCAATATCACCTACTTGTTTAATAATGCCACACAATATCACTAACATGTTTAATAGTGAACGACGAGCCAGTGAGATGGTTTACCTAGTAAAGGCGCTTGCTGCCAAGCCTCAAGATCTAAGTTTTATACCTGGAATCTCCATGATGGAAGGATAAAAGTGACACCTCCACACATGTGGCATGATTTGTTTGTGCATATAATACACTAATGTAAAAACATGAATGAAAATAGGCCTAGAAACTCTAAATAGAGTAGCCACTGTTTCTTGCTAGGGTACCCTCTCTTTCATTGATTCTTTTTCTCTTTCTGATCATTAATAACCCTTCTTTCCACTCCCACACTTCAAAGGCACTTGTCTTATCATGGGCTGGAACTAAACGCCTGGGCACTTTCAGTAAAGGGAACAAAGGAAATAATGAGAATTAACTATCAGCAAGCAATCCAGTAGGACAGTAACGACAATGAAATGGTGCCTTTCAAATAAAAGGCAAGGCCAATCCCAGAGGCGGTTGCTATGGAGTCATAAGGCATAAGTGGACAGGAAATACCAGGCTCAGCCCATAAGAAAAGTCCAGTTGGGATTCCAGAAAACATGGCAACCCTCAAACTTTTCTTTAAAAGTCTCGTTGTCCCTCCAACATCCCCACCCTGCCAATACCTTTACTCTGCTCAAATCAGCAAAATAATGAGCGGGAGTACGTAGCCTCCTCATGAGAACATGAACAAAAATACTATAAAGTCGAGGAAGACAGATATAAAAATCCAGATGCAGATGCAGAGGGCCAGTGGTTCTGGTCCCGTGGAAATTCATTCTCCTATGGAACTCTTGAAGCCAGGCAGCGAGCAGGTGGCATGGCAGCAGCCTCGTGGCTCAAAACGAGGCCAACTGCTACAGGGTTTGGCAACGGAAAGATTTGGGGTGGGGTGTGGTGCACCCGAAGAAATGTTCTCTCTAGAAAGATGGAACTTCCAAGTGTTGCTGTGTCTCCCGTTTTCCATATTCTAAGTTTGGCTGCCTGTGGGAGGCAGTGGGGGAGACAGGGAAAAGGCGGGGCTCTGGAGAGACAAAATAGCTTCAAAGTGGCTGAAAACTTTGGGACTTGTAGGTTTATCTTTCTCTTCTTCTCCATCCCTAAAGAGGCAGAGAGGACAAGACTGTCTGACCCAAGAAATGATGGGGTCAGAGGATGAACCGATGGAAGGATGCAAGGGCTGTGACCTGCATTCCTCCAGCCCTGGTGCTGGAGTCCTAGATCCTTCTTACTGTCTGGGTCACAAACATCTGTGTAGGTCATGGCGGTCACATCTTAGAGGTTGACTGTTATATCAGGTTGGTCTACTGTTGTTGATATTCTAATGTTAATTTAGGTGCCCCTAAACTGTCTGCCCCAATGACAGTCTATAAGTAAGACACTGAGGGACCCTGTCCCCAGTTAATTCTAATTGGTAAATAAAGATGTCAATAGCCAATAGCTGGGGAGAAGAGACCTAGTGGGGTTTAGGTTTCCCGGGCTTGGCACCATGAGGAAGAAAAAGGAGAAGCAGAAAGGAGTTATGGAAGAGGAAGAGCATTCAGGAGAGAAGAGAGGAGGGCTGCCATGGGGTAGGGGCAAAGAAAACCCAGAGGGCTGCCTGATTAGAGCTGAGAGCAGCCCAGATGGAGCTTGATATAATCTATCTAGAGAAGGTAGACTCTAACCACATGGAGGGTAGATAATTGCTCAGCTATTGTGCTGCCTAAGGCATATTAAAAAAAATATAAAGGCTGTGTGTGAGTTCCAGCTGGGAACACAAATGGTTTAAGGTGAGATTAACCCTGCGCCTGGCTCTTTAAAAATACTTTTTGCTGCAGTCTGTGGCTCACAGCCTCTGTGCCGAGGCCACTGGTCCTCTTGTTTACAGTGTTCTAGCTATCCTCTCTTCTACCTTTCAGGACTCTGCACCGTCCCTTCCCACAAGTCTTCGCCCATTCACATTGCACCGGCAAACACATTAGTGCACATGGCTTTTGAAGAACAAAAATCTTCAGGCATCTTTTGGGGGATGGGGATGGGGTCTGAGATCAACGTGCTGGCAGACTTGGTGTCTGGCTCGGGCTCCATCGAGGGTTTATAAACGGCGCCTTCTCACTGTGTCCTGGTTTGGTAGAGGGTGTTTTCAGGGCAGCGCTACTGAAGCGCTATTCGTGAGGCCAGGTCACTTCTCAAAGGCCTTGCTCCTAACACCACAATTTTGGGGATTAGGTAGGAACGTGGAGGAGATATAACACTCGGGCTATAGCATCCTCTCCTATCTTAGCCACCCAACCTGGGGTGATGCTCAGGTGATAAGGACCACTTTCCCAGTAGCACCCCGATTCATGTCTTGGACCTGACTGAACAAATTGGCTTCCAGTTGAAAGCCACAAGACACCAAGACCATAGAGGAAGTCCAGTTGAAAGAACCATGCAACTCTCAGGCTACAGTGTTTCTTTGCTACTGTTTAAGATGGCTAGAACCCGAAGAAACCACCCAATACTGTGGTTCTTATGGGATATAGATGAGAGAATAGTAAAGGGCTGGCCATGAATAGAGAAGGGAATTTGGAACTTGATTCCAAGATGCTTAAGTCAAAATGGATTAATTCATCCATGTTGATACTGGTCAGTTAATGGTAGGGCTCCAAGCTTGGGCTAAAATTCAATGATGACCTGACACAGGGCCATACACCTATAATCCCACTGCTCAGGAGCTAAGGCAGCTTGGGCTAAGTAGTAAGGTTCTCTTTAAATTGAAACTGTGATGGGGATTTGTTTCAGTTGACAGAGTGCTTGTCTAGCACACATGAAGGCCAGAGGTCAGTTCTCAGCACTCATAGCAATAGGTATAATGGCTCACACACTCATAGACCTAGTGCTTTGGGACTGGAGGCAGAAAGATCAGTGGTTCAAAGCTATCTTCAGCTATACAGTAATTGGTTATAAAAATCACAAACTGTATTTTTTTCAGAGGTATGTGTGTGTGTGTGTGTGTGTGTGTGTGTGTGTGTCTTTGTGTATAGTCCTTAAGAAGACCAGAGAAGGCACTATTTCCCTGGAGTCAGAGTTACAGGTGGTTCTGAGCTGCCAAACCTGGGTGCTAGGAACCAAATGTGGGTCTTTGGGAACAGCTGTTAATATCCAAGCCATTTTTTCATCCTAGACTATAAATTATTGATAGCCAAGATGTTTATCAATCAGAACAGTTTCTCTCACCCTCTAAGCTCAGAAGCCATCAAGGAATAGAGAAGGGAAGGACTGTGAAAAACAGAGGCCAGGGACCACAGGCTCAACACAATGTCTTCTGGACACGGCAGGACTGTAACACTCAGGAACTCACAGTAGACGTGGCTGCTGACATAGGAGCAGGCCGGTCAACAGTCCAGCATGGAGAGCCGTGGGCATCGTGAACACCTACCTCAAGCCGAGAATCTATTGGCTCCTAGGGGAGGTGAGTCAGTTTTCTTCAAGGGTGTGGCCCCTGGTTGTCAACATTCCAGTGTCTGGCCCCACAGCATGAGTATATAAGCCACATAAATTGTATTCTGGGTTATAGAAACAAAGCAATAAGGTGGACATGAGTTTGGAAGTATGAGGGAAGGGAGGGGTTAAGAGGAGTGGAGGGTGAATGTAATCTAAATACATGGGATGCATTTATAAAATTCTCAAAGGGTTAATACAAATAGGTTTCTAAAAGAATGGTTCACTATATCATGTCGTATCTTCAGGTTAGAGGATTGTGCACCCACCCTAATTGCGTATTTCAAGAACATTTAAGGAAGTGAGGAAGTGGAGAAGTCAGGATAGAGCCAGTCACATGTCTAGTCTGTTTAAAAACTACTACTGATCATGACTGTCAGTTTGGGGTCAACTTATAAGTATTATAGATGGTAGATTATGCTCAGAGGGGGAAATAGAAGTCAGAGAAGAGAAAGAACCCGAGGGAGTTCTCAGAGTGGCATAGGAGTTCACCACTGATGCCCAGGCAGAGCATTCTTGGCATTCTGCTGGATACAATTTGTGGGTCAGTATTCACAATGGCTAGCTCTGAGTAAGATTAGCAATGAATTCTCTTTTCTATTACATTTTTGTTTCCAGTCCTTCTCTAATGGACATGCATTGGTTTTATTATTAGAGAAAACACTTGTGATATAAAATTTACACGCAGGGCATCCTCCATCACTCTATCTAAAACTACACAGATTATATTCACATGCTCGCCATGATTACCTGCGAAAGGCAGATGAGGGCCTGTGAAAAGATTAGTAGCTTTTAAATTTCTGTGTCATTGTAACATTCTACAACTAAAAGGGGTTTCTTCAAAATTAGAAAACCACAAAATACAAGCTTCAAAAAATAAAGACAAGGACTCAACATATTTGTCAACCAAAAGGTGATGATGATTTGAGTGATCTTAGAAATGCAAATAAGTATCATTATAAATGTATTTAAAGAGGGGCATGTTTTGTCTGGCCAGCCAGAGTGAAATCGCTCCACAGCCTGTAAATCCTGCTTCAGCTCCAATCACATATTTCCCCTCTCCCAGCTTGAATTTGATGACATTGCTCATCATAGGCTAGGAGAGGCGTGGTTCTGGCATGATATATACATGCAAAAGGAGATTGGATTTAAAGCAATCACCTAGGAAGCCTTAGAAGTTATTCTTCGTGGCAGAGTGTCGGGGCGTATATTCATGACCCTTGGATGATTTCCCCAGCAGACAAGGGAGAGACTAGCCAAAGGAGAACATGTACCAGGAAGGAAGGTTCCCAGCCTAGAGACCCTGTCTGAAACAGGCTCTAAGAGTTGGTTGAAAGGTTTCTTCATCAGTGCCAGACACCTATCAAAGCTTACCCTGGAGCTGACAGCAGTATGGATACAAGCATGATGCTGGTCTGTTTGGTGGTGTTTCCAGAGATGAAGCCTGCTTAAATCTCTGCAAATAAACACTAGCAGAGTCATCCCCACTCCTTCAGTTTTGCTGTTCCACCCTGGAACTGAGACTCAGATTTAGAAATACCCTCATTGAGGATACCGTGAAAAACCATCCTTGGTCCTGCAGGCAGATCCGTGGGTAAGGTACCAATCTGAAAGCCTGAGTTTGCTCCCTGAGACCCAAATGATGGAAGGAAGGAACTGACTGGCAAGTTGTCCTCTGACCTCTACGTGTGTGTGTGTGTGTGTGTGTGTGTGTGTGTGTGTGTGTGTGTGTGTGTGCATGGCCAAACATATTAAAGAAATAAAGTGGGATAAATATTTGTTGAAAACATCACCATCACCTGAGAGAAGCATGGCTATGGGACAGGGAGCTGCTTTAGGGCCTGCAAGGAGTGGCATACAGATGGCTGCAGGAACTGCATTCATGATCAGGGCCCTTGAACTCGGACTGGCCTAAGAGTTACACTGTCCTGTTGGGAAGAACCCTCACTGAAAAACAACATTAGCCTCTATGCTGGGTCTTGGCTGGGTTTCTACTCTTCACAGAAATTAGTGGGCCTAGGGGAATCAATAAGATAAACACACACACACACACACACACACACACACACACACACACACACACATTCTGTATATAAGGCACAGACTGTGCATTAGAACTGTGTATTATTTACCATCAGTGAAAATGAGAGTAGAATTTCAGACATAGATCCTTAGGGTTAAGTCTTAGCTCTCTATAAAATTAAATTATGTAGAACAGTTCACTCTCTAAGGACATGAAAGAAATGAGGTGTGACATGAAGTACAAATTTGTAATCTAATACCAGGGGCATGCTAGGTAAAGGAGCTACTAGGGCAAAATGGGGAGGCCTGGGGACTTTTTCAGTTGAAACTGTGCTTTGGGCCAACTTTAAAGTCTAAATTGTGAGGCCATAGACAGTCATCTTCCAAGCAAAGGACAAGTCCAACAGTCAGAGGAGCCTTGGTCAAAGGTCAGGAGAAGAAAATGAGGGGCAGTCCAGCCAGGCTAGTGAGGGGACACTGGCTGGAACAGTGACAACAGCTGTCCTCAGACAACTATGGTTTGGGAGTCAGAGAGGCCAGATCAAGTGATCACTGTAGGTTCAGTGCCCCACCTACAGTATCAAAGACTGAAGGCAGGGTGTGGAGGGGGCAGGGAGTGAGGAAGACAGTGGAAATAGAACTATTGCCCCCAATACAAAGCACCATATTGTTTCCATTTGCAACTTCTTTGCCCCTTGAGTCTCGCTGACCCCACTTAAAGAAACATGAGAACAAAGATCCTTGCTCAACACATCGTGAGCTTTAGCTTTAGAATGTGGAAAGAATTCCAGCTACTCCAGTGAGCAAGCCTGGGAACCTGGCCCTTGATCAGTGAAGTAGCCCAGGGCGTCAAGAGTTCAGTCAGACTGAGAGTCACATTCCCTCTCTTGGGAAACTCCCAGTTTGCTGAAGTCTCATCAATCTCTTCTGTATCTTTTGTTCGTCTTTTGTGAATGTGTTCCAGACATGATCTCATCCAGTCACAATATCTCCTGAATAAGAATGATAATGATTAACATTTGTTCTGTGCTCTAAGTAAACCGAAGCGTTACTAAGTAGCATGTTATCTCAATGTCTACTTCAAATAAGATGGAATAGACATTATTCCCATTTTGTAGATGCAGAAACTGAGGCTTGGCAAGGTTATATCACTGGTAGGGTCGCTCTAATCCTCCTACCTACATTCCCCAATCCCTGTATCCATCCCACTGACATTGATGCTTATTCCCCATACAAGGAAGAAAGTAGGAAGGATCTGTAATTGGCATTCTGTAGATGAGGGGTGGGTGGGTAGGGAGTGTGGTACTAATTGCCCCATTGACTTTCATGGAAGAGACAGAATGAAGAAAAGAGAACCTAGAACTCTGTCTTGTGCTCAAGTTACCTAATGCCTCACTGGGTACCCTGAAGCCATGAGAGGATACCATTTTTAAAAAAATAAATCCCAAACGGGTGATTCTTTCTAACCTTATTCACCAGAGCAATGGCTTCACAGGTGGACCAGATCCAAAGTATGAACAATATGAAGAGATGATTAGAAGGCAGACTTCTGAGCCCACCCGTGAGGATGTTTCCAGAGAGGATTAACGAAAGAGGGAAGAGAGCATCACTATCCCACAGCCAGTAGCTGGAGATACAATGAAAAGGGGTGGGCAAAAGCCCTTGGTACAGAAGTGCACCCCCATCTTTCTCTATGTTTCTTTGTTGGCCATCCTTGCTTGCTTCCCATGATGCTCTGCTTCCCAGCACAGAAGCAGTAGAACTCAGAAACTGCAGTCTAGAATAAACTTTCTCTATTCTTTTGTCAGAGATTTTCTAACACTAACAAAATGTCTAATGCAAAGTCTATATCTAAATAACCCTTTCTTCCACAGCTATAACTTTTTAAGCAAATGAGAATGACCCCCACACATAATTTTAGACAGAGCGCAAGCCTCATGAAGAAGAGATGAAAATGGAGCGAGTCCATCACACGGCTTTGGAATTCCCTTTTTTAGACTTTCTCACTGCCTCCTCCCTGGGTGATATTTTCAAATTCTAGGCATGTGATGGACTAAAGTCCACCAGAGCTATTTCAGTCTGAATTTGGCATTATTGAGTCTGGGATATAGTGTACAAAATAGCCCACAGCGTGCAACACCATGGAGTTATGTAATCAGAGCTGAGGAAACCAAAATTTTGTGTGGCTGGTCACTAGACTACAGAAGGACAGCTGTCTATCAATCCCTACGTAAACCCCACAGGCCATGTGTTGGCCTAGCGTTTGCTTTGTGCATGCCAAGGCTAACACAGAGGACGATGCAGATGAGGCGAGGGTACCTCCTGCAGAAGCCTGTAAAAACTCACATCCCTTTATCTAAACCTGGCTTCCAGGTGGAAGCGCTCCAGTTTGTTCTTGTCAGAACTTGGCAGTGAGTTTTTCCCTGTTGAAAAATATTCCGAACAAATGGTTCATGAAAATGTCTCCAGTTGCTCCCTGGCAGAGAAAGAAGGCCTGGGTCTGCCTGTTGGGTTGTGCTGTTTGGTGATGTAGTCTGGGGCTTGCATAATACTGCCAGGAACCATTTCAGTTGGAGGCTTTGTACTGCTTTTCTAGTCTCACTGTCTGCTCCGGTGCCCCATTCATCACCAAATTCTCAAATGTCCTTACCCTTTAGCTCAGACACTTGAATCTATCCCTTTCCTGAGTGTCACACCCAGGGAGCTCTTGCCTCATGGAGGTCCTACGGTTGTGGAGGCCACTGTCCATCTGACTGAAACCATACCTCAGTTGGAAGACGTATGGAGGGAGGAGGTATGTTACAGGATATTTGATCGCATTGTGAACCCCAAGATTGTGAGCTGGGTAAACCTTGTGGTATGGCTCAGCCCTAGCACACTCCTTTAATCCAAGAGCTACATAAAGTCAACCCTAGGTCAAGTGGTGGTGTAAGCAACCAGGGGGGTGAACAGAAGAAAGGAGGGGCATTGAGTTGGAAGGTATTTAAGACAGTGGAGGAGAAAGAGCTTTTATTTTCTGGGACATCAGTGGAATAGGAAGGTCAGCTGGGTGTTTCTCTGAGCTAGTGTGTTTTCACCCCAGCATCTGGCTCCTGAGTCTTCACTGGCAACATTGAATGGCTGGAATTCTTGTTTATAAAATAACAGAGGTAGAAAGAAAGCAATGAAGCGAAGGAGGGAGGAGGAAGAAGACACTGACCAGGAGGAAGGAAGGGGCTACAGACCTCACCGTTTACAAACCCTCCCATCTCCACTGCAGTCCCAAGCCCAGGCAGGTTTACAAACTGAGAGGCTTCAAAGACCTCTGATGTGCACGCCTGCAGTGAGGAACATGGCGGGGCTTGGGAGAAAATTGCCATTCTCTGATGTTTTCTCTTGGGAAAGAATTTGTTGTTTGTGTTTGCTTTTTTGAAGTAGGGTCTTATGTAACCCAAGCTGTCCCCAAACTTAATATACAGCAGAAGACGACCCTGAGCTCCTGATTCTCCTACCTACACCCCCCAAGTACTGAGATCACAGGTATGTATCACTATGTATGGCTTGGAGAAAAAGATTCTTTGTGATTGATTGAAAACAGGCCCTCTGTGTCCACTGCGTAACATGCAAATCTTTATAACCGTACAATTATAACTGGCTTTAATAACTTTAAGTTACTAGAAGCTGGGAAAGAACAAAAAGTCTTTATATTAAAGAGGTTGCCAATGAAGGGAAAAACTATATATTCACTATTATGGCTATTTCATTATAAACACTAGTCAGAAAATGTACCCATACACAAAACTGAGAAATATTGGGGAGAATAAACAGCAAGTATTAGCAACCGTGAGACTGTTAGACAACTGAGTGGGTGGATTATTTTTGTTCCTTTGCTTCTCTGAATTTTCTATATTGAAAATATGCAGCTTCCTAATTAAAAATAAAAGATAAATAAAAATAACATGGAAACTTCCTTTGGCAAAACAGTCAAAAGAAGCCTTGAGCCAGCCCCGTTCTCTTGGTTCCTCCAAATGGATGTGTGCTGGAAGCGCAGGCTCTGAGTCAGCCTGCTGGGTTCAGATCCTGCTTCCTACCAAGCCCAGCTCCTCAGCTGGAAAAATGAGGAAAATATTAACACTGACTCTGTAAGAGTTGCTTCAAGGATCAGATGGGATTTTTCTTCATAATGCTTCAGTAATGAGCGGTTCTCACTTATTCTTGCATGCACGTCATTACAGAGTAAGTTTGAAGTCTCTTAAAGGGGAATAATTGCCTAGGTGTGTGGTCTGTATATAGTTCCTCTTGCTGTGGGGTCTGTATATAGTTCCCCTTGCTGTGGGGTCTGTATATAGTTCCCCTTGCTGTGGTGTCTGTGTATAATTCCCCTTGTCTTAGGGTTTTACTGCTGTGAAAAGACACCATGACTAAGGCAAGTCTTATAAAGGATAACACTTAATTGGGCTTGGCTTATAGGAGCAGAGGTTCAGTCCATTATCATCAATGTGGGAACATGGCAGCATCCAGGCAGGCATGGTGCAGGCAGAGCTAAGAGTTCTACATCTTCATCTGAAGGCTTATTCTAGCAGAATACTTGCTTCCAGGTAGCTAGGACTAGGGTGATGCCCACAATGACACACCTGTTTCAACAAGGCCACACCTCCAAATAGTGCAATTCCCTGGGCCAAGCATATTCAAACCATGACACCCTTGCTGAGAGGTCTGCATAGATTTCCCCTTGCTGTGGGTTCTGTATGTATTCTTCTCATAGTAGGGTCTGTATAGATGTCCACATTTACCACTGGCTTCCTCTCAGCCTCAGCTTAGACAAACTCTGGCTTCATCCATCAGCCCCACTCCAGAGGCCTGTCCTCCTGACATAGGAACAGAAGGACCAAAAGGAAGTTGACCCCTTTTCTCTTCATCTGGGCAAGCTAAGCTGTTCTGAAATTAACCTCTGGAAGCTGTTGGAAGGGATGGATTACCGTCAGAATCAATAATGGCAGAGGAAGAAGCTCTTCTCCAGGACTGTCTTCCTGACTTTCTTTCCACTGTCCGCTGGTGCTCCTCAGAGCAAACTAGTCCTCCTATATGTTCTCTTATCCTGCAAGGCAAATGCCGTCAGTGTGTCCTGTGAAACCTAGTGGTTACACTTACTTGATACCCCTTGGAGGTTGGCCACCAAATCAGACAGTCCTTTAGGACTTGCTCCTGGACTCCTCTCTCTGTGCCTTACTCCCTTCTTTGGGGCCCCATGATAAGCTCAGTTTTAGACTAGTTACAGAAATCCAGGAGAATCGAACATCTCATCAAAGACTGGTCCCCTGTATCAGATATTCTGCATAGCTAGCCCCACCCTGCCTCATGTCTATTTTCCCATCTACAATCCTGTCATTTTGCTGAAACCAGCATTTCATCACCTTAGCTGGTGCTCTAGGAACTCACACACGCATTGTAGTCCATTGGCCACAGCCCTGTAATCTATTAAACTCTTCAGTGTAAACTGGCCATCTTCTGCCTGGGATCTGTCAACACCATTGGCTGCTGGAGGTCTAGCTGCTGAATATTCCTTGTTGCTGGCAGGATGTGCCATTATACTATTGGATTTTTGATTGGTCAAATGGGGCAATCGCTTATTCTATAATGGTTAACCCTGATTGCCAGTATCTCTGGAGAGATGGCTCAGTAGTTAAGAGCACTGACTACTCTTCCAGAGGTCCTGAGTTCAACACCCGGCAACCACATGGTGGCTCATCACCATCTGTAATGGGATCTGATGCCCTCTTCTGGTGTGTCTGAAGATAGCTACAGTGTACTCATATATGTTAAACCAATTAATGATTGCCAATATCTGTTGCTGACCTGTTTCTTTGGCACCTGGCTGTATCAAAGGACAGATAACTGTTAAATCTAGTTAATATAGTAAAGTAGACCATCTCATGAATTTATTTTGTTATTCATTCATTGATTATTCTTAGGATATAACATGAAGTTTTGTGCATAGCAAGTAAGTAATCTTCCACTGAGCCACACCCCATCCTTCACTTTTTTTTCTTTAAAAGTTTTTATATTGAGATGGAGTTTTATTGAGTAACTCAGGATGGCCTTAAGCTTGCAGTTTTCCTGCTTTGTGTTCATGAGCAGTTGATATCACAGGCCTATATATACTACTAGGCCTATTTCCCAGGCTGACTTGGGAGATAATAGCATAGCACTTAGTAATTTGGCCTTGAATTGGCTAAAGTCTAGACATAGTCTAACACAAGTCACAAGCCATGGGGGGGGGGCGGAGCCTGGCATTTTTGAGTGTCTTCTACAAACCAAACTCTCCATCAAATACTTTCTACTTATTTTTATTATTAAATAAATAACATTTATTTTTATTTTTAAAATTCCTATTACTCTTTGGGGTATCGCTGTCATTTCAGAGGGAATTGTGTAACTATGACGAGGTACAAGGTTCAAATGTAACATACGGGGCTACACAGACAGACTATTCTGTGCTAGAACATAGAGATGAAGACTTAGGGTAGACACTTCCCAAGGCCACTATTAACCACACTAAGCTCCAGCAGAGATCAGAGCGAGCTCTCCCTGGGCTGCTTGCTTCAGATGAGCCCGAGGACAGACAGAGAAGGGCAAAGGGTGGAAGATAGTCAGACAGCCCCAGATCTGAAACCTCTTACCTCTTTACTTCGGATTCCTTATCTGTACATTTACATCAGAAATGTAAGGTCGAGTTAGAATTAAAAAAAGATAGAGGAAGCTCTACAACCCAGCACCTGAGCTAGGAACCCTCAGGGCCAGTCTGCTCTACGGAGCTTGCCAGCCATTTTATCCACCTTGGCTCTCCAGACCATAAATGCCAACACAGTCAGAAATTATATCCAGCAAAACTATTAGGATAGGAAAAAGCCTTTTGTGATTAAAAGCAGATTCCAGGGGAGCTGGAAAGATGACTTAGTGGTTAAAAACACTGGCTGTTCCAGAGGACTCAGGTTCAATCCCAAGCTCCCACATCACAGCTCGCAACTGTCTGTAGCTCCAGTTCCAGGGGATTTGCATCCTCACATAGACATATGTTTAGGCAAAACATCAATGCACATAAAAAAACAAGCCAAACTAAAACAGATTTAAGGAATTTATGTTTACAAAGCCAGTTCTAAAGAAGAAAAAGAATACTTTTGTCCAGATTGACACCTCAAAGTCCTCACCGAACACCAAGCAAGCAAAGGCAGGATCAAAAGGGGGCACAAGGAATAAATAAACAATTCCAGAATAGTAAATTGAAAGGTGTCTAAGAAAATAATATCACCACAACAAAATAACAGGAATTAATATACATTGTTCATTGATAACTGATTAATAAACACTGTTCAGCAATAACTCTCAATATTAATAGTCTCAATTCCTCAACAGAAAGATACAGCCTCAGGTACTGGATTAGAGAACAGGGCTCAGCCTTTTGTTGCTTCCAAGAAACACCTCACTATCAATGACAGATATCATCATCATCATCATCATCATCATCATCATCATCATCATCATCATCATCAACATTATCATCCAGTAAATCAGTGGGGAAAAATTATCCCAAGCAAATGGAATAAAACCGAGAAAGCATAATTATTCTAGTATCTTATAAAATAGATCGTAAGTCAAAGCTAATCAAAAGAGCCATGGAATGATTTCTTATTCATTAACGGAATAATTCATCAACAGGACATTATAATTCTAAATATTTACACACCAAGGACAGGGCACACAATAAAAGAAATACTACCTAATCTAACACAATAAACTGGCCACAACATAGTGTTAGTGCATAATTTCAATAGGCCATACTCTCACAAACAGGTCATCCAGTTTAACAAGGTTATCCAGACAAAAACCAAACATAGAAACTCTGGTATTACATGCTATCACAAATCAAGTAGATCTAACAGACATTTACACAGTGTTCCATATAAACATTAAAAAATATACTTTCTGGTGGGCATAATGGCCCTGTAATCCCAGCAGTCAAGAGGAGAAGCAGAAGAATCCCAGTTTCAAGTTAGCCAGAATGACACAGTGCTTAAGACCCAATCTCAAACAAACAAGCAAAACATAGAAACACACGAAATAAAAGCATGCCTCCTTAGCTTATAGAACTTTCCTTAAGATCAGCCATGTGTTAGAATACAAAGCAAATCTCAACAAATTTAGGAAAATTTATATGACCATAAAGAAATGAAACTGGGGCTGGAGAGATGGCTCAGAGGTTAAGAGCACTGGCTGCTCTTCCAGAGGTCCTTAGTTCAATTCCCAGCAATCACATAGTGGCTCACAACCATCTGTAATGATTTGATGCCTTCTTCTGGTGTGTCTGAAGACAGCTACAGTGTACTCACATAAATGAAAAATAAATAAAATCTAAAAAAATAAACAAAACAACAAATAAAACTGGATATGAACAACCATAAAAGTGACAGCAAGTAGCAAGTATACAGATTCATGACAACTGAATTTAGGACTATTTGGTGAAATTCTGATCATGGGAGAAATCAAGAAGAAAACTGGAAAATTCCTGGAATCAAATTAAACTTAAAATATAATATGTCAGAATTTATAGTCACAGTGAAGGCAGTCCCAAGGACAAAATGTATAGCACTAAATGTCTACATAAAAATAAACCCCAAAACCTGATGATTTCATATCACTATCTTAATGTTGGACCTGAAGGCACTGGAAAAACAAGAAACAAGACCCAAAAAGAATGGATGGGAAGAGATAATCAAAATCAAGGCAGAGAATAGTGAAACTGAACCAAAAACAAAGCAAGGAATTAATGAAAGCAAAAGTCGGCTCTTTGAAAAGATTAAGAAGATTGACAAACCCTTAACCAAATTAAAAGAGAGAGAGAATCAGAGAGATGACTCAGATTAATATAATCAGAGAGAAAAATGGAAACATTACAACTGAGGCACTGAGCAAAGCCACAGAAACAGAACAACGGAAATTAACCAAGTGAGGAAGGACATCCTTGGCTCGTGGTTTCAGAGAGTTTGGTCTATGAGTTTGGGCAAAGCATCATGCTAGAGGGATGTAGTGGAGGACGCTCAGCTCATGATGGCCAGGAACCAGAGTAACAGAAACAGGAAGGAGAAAATACTTCCCAAGGACCTTCCCTAATCACCTACTTTCTCTTGCTAGGTCACACCTCCCAAGGTTTTCAAAAATTCCTCAAACAGTACTACCAGCTCAGGACATAGGCTTAGAAGCATGAGCCCAAGGGGAGACATTTCATATTCAAATGATAATAACATCATTTACACAAAAGTGGATGTATCCAGTTACCTTAACTTTACAATCTGGCAGCTTTCCAGCAGTTGCATTATGTTTTATCAATATCTTTTAAAAGTACAATTTTCATAACTAGGCACAACATTCTAAAATGTGATCTAAACAGCCAGAGTACAGAAAAATAATTTCACTTCTGATATGAAGATTCTATTTTAGTTTATATTATTTTTCAAAAGCATTCACCATGATGCTTCTGTCCTGTAAGAATAAAGTCTAAACCCATGTAGCTAAAGGTCAAGTTTCTTGGAAGTTGAGAACTCATACAATGTGTGAGCTTTCAAAGAAATACATAATTATTTCCTTCCTACTATGTAGAATCCTTTGCTCTTAACAACTTAACTGGCATGTGTGTGTATGTGCACACACATGTGTTTAAGCATGTATGGTGTATGTTAGAACTAGGCTACAAAATTTCTAGGAAAAGCTGAAAAATACCATAGTTCCCTCCCGAACTAGAACAGCACTTCCATTGCCTCCATCTGAGAAAGCAGTCTATGCTTGTGTGGGCAGTCTATGCTTGTGTGGGCAGTGTATGGCTTGTGTGGGCAGTGTATGGCTTGTGTGGGCAGTGTATGGCTTGTGTGGGCAGTGTATGGCTTCTGTGGGCAGTTTATGCCTTGAGTGGGCAGTGTATGGCTTGTGTGGGCAGTCTATGTCTTGTGTGGGCAGTGTATGGTTTGTGTGGGCAGTCCTTGGCTTGTGTGGGCAGTCCATGCTTGTGTGGGAAGTCTATGGCTTGTGTGTATGCACTCCTTATGTTTTCACATTATTTCTTTATATTTCTTACTACCCTCAGGCTATAGATTTTATGAAGATACAGAATTCAGGAACTCCCTGATAGATCCTCTCTCCTACTATTAGAATGATTCTTTTTTTTTTTTTTTTAAACCAAGACTCTTCAGTTACTAGTTAAGAGACTGATCCACTAAGGCCATAGGGAAATTTGATGCATTTGCCTTTTTGTGCTAAAAGCTTAAATGTGTTACTTGTTGCATATGTCATATGTTGGTTTATACAGTTTAAAAGGGCTTTGTTTGTTTGTATGTTTGCTTGTTTTTGCTCTATACTACCTGTTTGGGGCCGTAGGCATTTCTGGTATTTCCTGGGATTATTATCCCTTTCCACCTCAAATTCATTTAAACCCTTCCACACAGATCAGCAGGGTTCTCTTACAATTGGCAGCCTTTCCAATCTTCACAGGGCATGCTCTACTCCTTGTCAGAAGGGCACCATGTTTACTCTGTAGATACAGTACTGAGGCTTTCTAAAACACTCTTCACACAGACAGCCAGTCATCTCTCAAAGCCTCGCTCTTTGCCAGTCACTAAACCACACGGAAAGAGATAAAAACCCTAGTGCCCAAGAGTCTTTCAGTTTGTAAAAGGCATTAGGAACACAGCGGGAATGTGTTCTGAATGTGCAGGAAGTAGAACAGAGGGGGCTGGCTCACAGGCTTGATAAGAATGTATGGTGAGTTATCCATACTGTATTAAATGGATATATCCAATATAAAAGATAAACAAAAACCTTCCAAACTCCTTGTTGGGTGATGCCCCAACATAAAATATAGTTCCCCTAAGAGTGGTCACAAGTTCCTTTCTCCATTAGCTCAAGCTTGTGACTTTCTCCCTGAATAGATCTGAAATGTCACAGAAAATCCAAAGGGCAAGACAGCCCCTCTTCTCTAGGCTGCTTCACATCCTTCCACTGGCCAGCTTCATGGCATTAATTTCTAAGCATGTTCTTGGCTTTCTTCTTCAGGAATTTTTTTTAAATTGCCAAAACCCCTTTCATCCTTGCAAAGAAACTGGAGTGTGACAAGGCACCCATTTAGGCTCTCCCACCTTTGCTGACTGCTTTCGTTTGCAACTGCTATAAATGGTCAATATCTCCAGCTGAAGAGAAGGTGCAATTGCCTCCAAAGGTCACCATGCCACCCACAGCAGCCATGTTTACTGGATCACCAGATGAAGTAATGCTAGGCCTAGTTTTTACCCTCAATTCCCTTTGACAACTCTGAAGAGGTAAATAATTTTCTCCTAAGAGTGAAGTTTTAAGAGTGTTAAAATATGCTTGTTATATTTGCATTAGATTATAGAAACTATATGTCTTAATGTTTAACACCAAGACTTGATGGTGCACACCTATTAATGATGGCTGGTGGCCAGCTTCCAGGGCACAGGCTTACTGTCTCTTTGCACAAGCCTGGCTTACTTGCCTTTAGCACCCCAAGTTCACGGATGACACCTCTGACTATCTGGTCAGTAATGACGTGCTGACCCGCTAGAGCCCTGCCACTTTCTCACACTTTATTCTCCTCCCAAATGCAGAATGGATTTTAAAATATTCTCTGTTCACATTTGAGATTTAAAAAACAAAACAGAGCATCATGTAGTAAGACCGCTGAATGGAGACTTATTTCTGAATTACTTCATTGTGCGATTTTTTTTAAAGTTGCCCATTCTTTCCAAAATATGACACTAATGCTACTTAACTGTGCTTACCTGCTCACGGGTGATTTGATGTGTTGAGACTCTTGGTAGCATATATTCAAATGCAAATGCTTCTAAATTGGGGCAACCTAAGCTTATAGAAAATCTGGCCTTTCATATAATGAGACCATAAAGCAGACCACTCACAGGGCAGTGCAGCTGCCCTCTAAGCTGCGGGCATCTGAGTACTGTCAGGACAACACAGCACAGCTACAAAGGCCAGCCTGTTACCTGGAAAGACACAGGTCCATCTATCCCCTCCCAATCACGCTAAGGGCAACGACTCACCTTATATTTGTTTATTATCCTAGTGACAATGTGCCTCAGAATAAAAATCTCTCTTAAACCTGCTTTATACTATGGTTGGGTTATTTGGTGAGTAACCATGAATAACTCGGGTTGAGTTGTGAGTTTTTTTCATCAGGATCAGGGGGTTGTCTCAACAATGTCAGGGTGCCATGCATTCTATAGGAGAAAGGCAATATACCCGGTCTTTGGACGCAGATTCCCTGGGATATCCCTGACTAGGCCCTCACTATCTGCACACTGAGTGCCTCCTACCCCCAGCTCCCCTTGCAGGTTCTAGACACTGCTGCACTTCCTTGTGGCTTAGCTACTAAGTGACTTGTTCAAACAGTGCCACCTGCAGGGTGAGCTGAAGGCTCCACAAACCTTAATTTCCTTCAAAAAAGTTGAATTTCTTTAAGATGTATCCAAGAATTATTAGGCCCCAAAGTGGGACATTCAGTGCTGAATTCTGAGTCACCATATTAGTTCTTCATAGAATTTACAGCTGTCTGAACAGTTGCCTTAACTGTCTTTACCCCAAGGTGACCAAGGCACAGACACCTCCACCATCCCAGAGTGAAGATGCATGTGTTCAGGGGTTTTACAGCCCTTCAACCTCTCTTCAGGGTTAATTCCTTTGCTTGAGCGCTTGCTCATCTCTTCAGAAAACCAAACTTCTGGGGACCCCAGCAGATGTAGAAGTTCTCTCCCTGATCCAACGTAAAGCAACTAAAGAAAAACCCCCAAACCCTGAATACAGAGATTGAATGCTCAGAGCCCGCCTCTCATGTCAGAGCCTCCTAAGAAGGTGGGGTTAAATGAGGAGGGCTCCTTTAGGGCACAGCTAATAAGTGAGCCCAAGTTTGTCTGTCTACAACAAATGTGACACCCTCTTTACCATCCTTACCCCACAGCAACACCAAACACAGAGCAAGGGCTTTGGCTTTTTGTCATGGCTCTCAATCACTGTCCAAGGGTTTTCTCTGTTCACACACACACATTAATCCCAGAACTCAGAAGACTTAAACAAAGGACAAGTTTGAGGCTAGCCTAGACTACTGGAGAGTTCCAGAACAGTCTTAGTTGTATAAGAGAATGTTTATTTAAAAAGAGAAGTTTACACTTTTTGACACCTCCTTCCAATAGTTCTCGCCTAACTGAGGCCAGAAGCAAAAAGCAAAAGACTAAACTTCTGCTAGGATTACTCTGTGCCCAGTAATGAGTAGAGCAAAGTCTGTCTGAGGCAGGTAGATACTGACAGTCCCATCCATTTGCTCCTCTTGTCTGATTTTCTTACATTAAACCATCAATTAACGAATGCCAAGCAGCTTAAATAGTTCAGAGTGGGGGATAGGACAAAGAAAGAGGTTTGATTGATTTTCAAACTACAACTTATACCTTTACTGGCTTATTCATAAAACCCCATGATGCTTGCTTAGGCAGGCCAATTTGGTCTTTGTTCTTCTTTATAGAGGACATGCTCCTAAGCAATTTGGAAATTAGAACTCCCTCCTTTTTTTAAAATAGCCTAACCAGAAAGCCCATTTAAGGATTTATGAATTATTTCAGAGAAAAAAACTACAACAGCTGCCCAGCAGGATGGTGCTGCCGAGCCCTCCTCCCTATCTTTTCTTTTGGTCATGCATACTGTGTATGCCAATGAACGCTGAGAAATAAATTGTATACCCAACTTCTACAAACAATAAAGATGGAACAAGAATACGAAGCTGTCTCCTAGAGCTTGATATACCTGGATAATCTCAGCAGAGCTCCTGAGAAGCAAGATGATGTGGTTACATTAAAGAGCTTTCTGAGTCCCCATGTTGCCTTCCGTAAAGCAAAATTGACATTATTTATCCATAGCTCAAAGAAAAATTCTTTCTTTTGTATGAATTTAAACTAGGGGCCTCTTGTGGTAAGTGGAATGTCTTGTTCCATATGTCAGGAGTATCAGGCACCACTGGAGGACTCAGAGAAATGGGGTTGTGATAGACACTGACTTATTTGCACGTAACAACACACAAAGCCAACTGTCCCCCTGTGGCCTGCAAACCAATGCCCTTGAGGCCACAGCCCATTACAGAGAATGAGAAGACACCAAGAAAAAGTTGAGCTGGGCCGTGGCTGAGGATGGCTTTAATGACACGCTCCCAGAAAATGGGAGTCTGGACTACAAGACAGCCCAGAGAACAAGAATGGTAAAGCTATGGGATAGCTCTACTCTAAGAGACCATTTCAGGTATAACAGCTCCCCTCTTTGTAGAACAGTAGTTCTCCAACTGTGGGTCACGACCGTTTGGGGAGGTGTATATCAGATATCTTGCCTATCAGATATTTATGACTCATAACAGTAGCAAAAATTACATTCATGAAGTGGCAATACAATAATTTTTTATTGAGAATTATCACAAAGTGAGGAAGTGTATTAAAGGGTTGCAGCATTAGGAAGACTGAAAGCTACTGCTGTAGACAGATGCACATGGTCTCTTCTATCCCTTGTGTCTTAGGAGACTAAAGGATACCCAGAGCACCTTAGATCGGGGCTGTATCTTGTTCATCAGAGACAAACAGCACCCATGTCCACACAATGTTGATCAAGCACAGTTTGTCCTGCAGAGCATAGTCATATGACTGAGAAGATTTAATAAAAATAATGTGTTAAACCACGAGAGTGGTTCATGAGCCCTCATCTCTGGCTGAGGAGCTACTGGCAGCTGATGCTTTCTGCAGAAGAGAGTCAAGTTTCCATTACAGCTGTGGCCTGGTAGGTAGAGCATATTCCAGTGGCTGTCCCTACACCCATGATACACATGGGAAGCACATCAGACTCAGTAAGTTATATTTTTAAACAAAAGTTGAGAGTCAGTGGAGGGTAGAAATATAGCCAAAAATATATTGTATGAACAAAATTCTCAAAACACCAAAATATTATACTTAAAAATGTGGTAAGAACATACATCGTAAAAACATTTTTCCAATTGTAAGTGTAAAGTTCTATGCAACCATCATAACCACATATCTTAGGAACTCAGTTTGCAAAACCAAAACTTTGTGACACATTAATGTCCCCACTTTCCTACTCCCTGACAACCAGCCTTCTCTTCTATCTCTATGATCTTGGCTACGATAGGCTCTCTAGATAAGAGAGGAACCACCCAATATGTGTGCTATTGTGACTGGGCTACTTTCCTTAGTACAAGACTTCTAGGTTCATCAATACTCTATCATGTGCTAGCATTTCTTCTTTTAAAGTTGAGTGATAACTTATTGTATGTATATATAACATGCACTCATTTGTCCATTCTCTGATGAATGTGATATACATGCTGTTCCCACCTTTGGGCTACTGGGAATAATAGTTATTGAAATATGGGGTACAGATACCCTTATTTCACTCCACTTGGGAACATCTTGTTGTAACTATACTTTTAATTTTTTGAGGAATTGGCATAGTTTTCCACGGTGGTGCATGGTTTTATATGCCTGTCACCATGCCTAGGTAGTCAGTCATGTGTGACTTTTCCTACCATTCACAGTGCCTGAGTTCAGATAATTTTGAACAGGGCTTTCTGTCTCCTGTATGGCCATGGCCATTTCTACCCTCCTCACAATTTGAAAGGTTTCCTAGAGACACTGCAACGATCCACAGCTTTTCTGTCCTCCTTTGGTTCTTGGTGGGTCTCCCTTTTGAACCGACAGGATACTGCTTGCCTTCTGGGATGAGGGTTCAGGCTCTGTACAATGCTCAGGGTAGCATCTACATTAAAGGCTGTCTGAAGGTGGAATCAAAGCCAGCTCTGACCAAAGCTGTGATATGACAAGCTATAGCTTTGTTATCCTCACTGCTTTAACATACCAACTCCTACAGCCCATTTCTGACCCCTGTGGCCCATTTGGACATTATCTCTAAACGTATTCTTAACAGAGTTTTATTTTCCACAGCAACTGATCATACCTAAAAACAAACAAACAAACCAAAACACAGCTGTGCAGCAATACTTTATCTTGAAGATCTTGAAGGATCTATTTGGATAATATCCCAATAGACAAATTTACAGAGTAAGGGTGTAGAGATAAAGAATCATCTACTCAAAATATCTTTGCCCAAATTAGATAACAGTGTTCTTTTTAATGTATGTGCTCAGTTAAGTAGTTAGTAGATTGAATATTGAATAAATTTTGAATTAAAGATGGAAGTGATTCTAAGAACATTCTCCAGGCCCTGTAGGTACATGACTGACAATTGGGCACCATCTCTTCCTTCAGGTCTTAGATGGTGCACAGCTTTGCAAGCAGGGCTAGGGTAGTTTTTAGCTCTCACTTATCAGCAATGACAATCAAAAGCAGGAACTTCAGGTTGATGATAGGTCTAATGACATTAACCTCCTTCCAGCACCACCTTGTGGATAAGACATTTTTTAGATCATAGTGGTAGAAAAAATTTTGAAGGCCTTGAGCTATGATGTCTATGCAGTGGCATCCTAGGGAAGACAATACATTTACATATTTGACCAGAAGATAGACCAGCAGATATAGACTATCAACCCAACATGTTTCCATCTAATGTCAATGACACCCTTCCACACAAAGTATCGTACCTGAGCCACTTCTTCAAAGTCATCATGCCTCTTCTGTAGTGCCCGTGCCCGATGCAAAGACTTGCCAACCCCGGTATGTTTGCTGAGGAAGGCCTCGCCATGGTTTTCAATCCAGTCCAGCACCTGGCCAGAGGAGGAAGGCAGAAACAGTGACTTTTCAGGAGGAGGAGAGACTTAGCACCATGTACAACTGTTGAATCCTACTTACTACCCCCATGCCCATGAGATCAATAGTCCAGATAGAAATGAACATTAAAGTGAACACAAGTCATTGGCAGTGGAATAGTCTCACCCTTAACTAAATCCAACTCAGCCATTTTGATCTCTAGAACAGCTTCCCATTACTTTTTTTCAGTTGTTTTTAGAGCCTTAGTTATGCCATCATTTTATTTATTAGTACTTGTTATTATTTTGGTGCTGAGGATTGAATTCAGGGTTTCCCACATATGAGTCCATTTTTCTAAATGAGCAACAGAGGCTACACGGGCGAACATCCTCAGGGCTTCTGCCCCATCATGTAAAGTCAGCTACATTGGTCAGAAATGAGGTAGATCACAACAGTGAAGTAAGACTAGGCCACTTGCCCTTCACGCCACCATGAAATGTCACAGCAGGAGTACCAGTCACAAGGCACTGTCTTGCACTCTGAGCCAGGTACTCAGGACACTCGGTCACAAGGATACTAGGCTCCTCTGCCTTCTTGCCACCTCTCTCCAACCAACCAATCAAGCTAATCAGTCAAGTTCTCTGCATCCTAAGTAGTTTTTATCTTATTCGAATATGGTAGAGACTCCATGTTCTCATAGGTTTAAAAATCTAGCGACTTAGCCTGAAGACATTTTTCCAGTGTTGAAGCTCAGAGTAGCAGTGGTTCTGCAGTCAACAGAGGACCAGGGTGTTAAAATAAGAAACGAACACTTTTCCTAAGGGATACTAGGGAAGGTACATAGACATTCTGAAATGCAGAAGGAACCTAAGCTTTTAAAAAAACACTGTTTACATTTCACAAATGGCCTCACAAATATGATGGTGTCCAAGGAAAAGGGAGGCAGCATAGCTTCCAGTCTCTGAGGAGTTACTTCTTTAGCCACGAAATAACTTAATGCTTGCAATTTGCAAAGCATTAGCATCCGTGTTTCTGTGTATGTATGCCACAAGAGTGTGTATGCAGACCACAGACTCTTGATTCTGATCCATGGCCTTCAGTGTGACCTAGATTTATGGGTACACCTGTACAGCGTGGTAATGTGCTTCTTGGTAGACACTAGCAGTATTGACAGTTACACCACACACTGAAATTTCACATGCAGCTCAGGAATTCTGGATACCCCTGCATTTCTGGTGAGGTGATTTAAATGAGCCAGGCCCCAGAATCTGAATATCAATGAATGAAGAGGATTCAGCTCTCTGGCAAACCCTAGATTCCATTGGAGTTTAAATAGGCACCAAAGCATCATTTATATGTAGCCCCAGATCAATTCTCTCCCACATGTCAGATTGTATTTAAAACGCACAATGATTTATAGTCCAGATTGTATAGGATGAGAGCTGTGCAGGTCTGTTGATAGCTTTTGAGTTGGTATTTAAGCATTTCCAGCACTGGAGATGTAGTCCTTTTGTTTTTATCTAAAGGGTCTTTGAGCAAGATGGGCACAGTGGTGCCCTCTTTAATCCCAGTAGTTAGGAGGCAGAGGCAGGCAGAGCTCTGTGAGTTTAAGGCCAGCCTGGTCTACAAATCAAGTTTCAGGATAGCCAGGGCTACACAGAGAAACCCTGTCTCGAAAAACAAAACAGGCAGAGAAGAATGGAATCCAAATAATCATTCCTGATTGTTTACTAGTCTTACTGTGCCCTAAAAGCAGGTACTAGAGCTATCCTGTAGATAAGAGGTTACAGACAGTCACAAGTCATCCTGACTCTAGGAATTCAGTCTATGGGCTAACAAACATTAGTTCCTAAATCACACAACTCTTCATCAATTGCAGAGGTGAAAATCACCACAAGCCAAATGCTGTCTAGATGGAGTTGGGAAAGGTCTCTGAAGAAGTGAGATTTTTACTTGATTCAAAAAACCATAAGATTTACCTTATTGTTATGAGAATTAACTTTTAAAAGATGCAAGCATAGATCAAACAGGAAGTGAAGAGGAAGTAGGTCCAGAGAAATCTGAACAAAACGGCAGTGAGTTATGGTGTACTGGATGAATATTCTGATATTCATCCATTGAAAGGCTGCAAACAGAGAGAGATCATCAGATCCCTATGGAACAGCTACTGTTCTGATTATGGAAACTCAACTGGAGGGAAGCAAGAAGAGAGAGGCAGGAAAATGAGACAAAGGTAGGGGCTCTGACAAGACTGATGCAGGCTTAGATTTGGAAAAACAACTGCCAGGATTTGGTGGCTGAATGTGGTGGTGGCAAGGGGAAAAGCAGTAAGGCCAAGCCACCAAGACACAGCCTGACATTGAGCAGAAGGGATAGGCAGTCACTGGTCAAAAGCAAAGGAGTGTGGCAGGCCAGCAGAGACATAGATGTCTTAGAATCTCTGTATGTATGTCCTGGTTTGTTCACACATGACAGAGACCATTGTGACCCTGAACTTGAAAGGGAACATCCTCTAGTGACAATTGTCAATCTGATGAGGCAAGCTGTGCCTTTTGTTTCAGAGTTGTAACTTATGGAGTAAGAGTTTAAAATAAATAACTTATTAGTGTATGAGGCTCCATTAAAGAATAAAAAACAGGGAACATTAAGTCCCTTTTATAAACATAGTCTTAGCCTTAAATGGAGTAGGTACCTGATTTTTGACAGGGATCTTCAGTGCAGCTTTGAGTGCCCTGTTAGCCTAATACACAAATTCCACAAAACTGTGATGGACTAGGGAAAGTTTACCCCTTCTATGCAGCCTGTTCTCTGGAATCTCATTCCAAGTGTTTGCCTTCCCTTGAGCAGTCTATGAGGTTCTCCCGCTTCTCACTCCCTGGGCTCCCTCCTAGTCACATGCTAAGCTGCATTTTAAAATCACTGTCAATCTTGAAAAACTATCCACGGTAAGGTGGCCCAAAGTCTATGATTTTGATTTTGTTTTTGAGACAATGTCTTACATCGCCAGGCTGGCCTCAGATTCAAGATGTGGTTAAAGTTGTCCTTGAATTTTGGATCTTTCTGCTCCATTTCCCAAGTCCTGGTATTATAGGCATGTACTGCCATACCCAATCCTTTGATCCTGTTTGAACCGCAATTACTAATTAGAACAAAGTATAAGGCCACATAGGTATGAAAATACTATTATACAACCCATTACTCTGTATGAAAAAAAATCACAAAAATACCCATAGAAGAAAACCCTCCACAATTATGGCCCACAGACCTGTCTCTCCCATGGGACTGTAACTACCTCATAATTTCACAGCACAGCACAGAGCAGCATGCAGCACTGAGTGGTTGCTTAGTTTTATGTCGAACTAAACTGAACTCAAACTGATCCCTCCAGTGCAGACCTATAGGGGTAGATGTTCACCTCCGAATTCCTACTGCTCACAGTCTGCATCAAAAGTTGCCTCTCTATGTTTCTCCGTCATTACCCCACTTGGCAGGTAGTTCCTGGGACAATGAAAGAAATAATGGGGTTTTCACCTTGAACCTGATCCTCCTCTTTCTCTACCGCACAGCATCTTGCCTGTACCTCCTGCTTAGGGTATGGGTGATAGATATTTATGACCATAGATTGTCACTCCTCTGAAGCTAAGACTTCTTCTCTGTAGAGCAGTCCTATTCTGGACAAACCTAATTTTGTTCGGTCACTAGAGTAGCCTGGACTTCAACGAGGCAACCTAATAGCAACTGGGAAAACTCCTGCTCCATTCTCCTGCCCTGACATTTCAGCCAAAAATAAACGCTTGCCCGCCCGGAACAGCCTTTTCTTAAGAGATGCTCACATCCTGAACCAGATTTGGGAGCCAATTATGCATGGTTTCTTAATCACCCCTTTCTTTTTGTCCAATTGTACTTATTCCATCTAACATACAATCAAGATGAAATGTTCTTCAAGGCAGGAGGCTGTCCTTTCCAGTAGCCAAGGAGGAAGGAGCATCCCTTTGAAGGAAACTATTGAACGTCACTGAACAGTGACCTGGAACACAACTGAACAATAGAAGGTAATCTTGGTATCAAGGGCTTTGTAATCCTTTCATCCATACCCGGACCCTCTTCTTAAACCCACCCCTGTGGCATTTCTATTCAGCTCTCTACTCCCACAATCCTTCACGTGGCTCTGCAATGCGTACATGTTTGTTTGGTTCGATCCCCATTTTATTTCCGCCCACAGTATGAACGCCATGTGGCCAAGGGCTTTTTTAGTTCATTGTTGTGTTCTCAAATGCTAAATAAATGATCAATTGAACCAAAAGAAACATGTTTTCAGCACTTCCTGTATGATAAGAGGTTAAAAAAAAAGAACCATAAAAGGAGATGGGGGCCTTTTGAAGTCAGACATGGACTCAGAATTCCAACCCAGTAATTCCCTTATCTGGATTTCTTTGATAAATAATCTTATTAAAAATAGACTTTTAATTGCTAATACTAAATTAGTTCATGGTAAAACAAGCAGGGCACCTGAAGCTTCTAGAATATCAAAGGATTCCTTCCTCCCAACTTGTATGTGCCAGTGCCCCGGCCCACTACCCCATCAATTCAGAAGCGACTGTGCACGTTTTGTTGTTAAAGGCTTAAGCACACACAAAGTCCACCAAATGATGATTCCTGCCTATTCACACGGTAAACTGAGTCCTGTTTGCAGAGGGGACCGGCCAGGACCACAAGCACCAGTCAGGTTGTGGGTGGAGAGCCGGCAGACGTCACTTCCAGTGCTCAGTTACCGGGAATTCAGTTTGGGTTTGTCCCCTCTTTGGAAGAGCATGATCTGAATAAACATCTCGCTATAGCAGGAGAAGCCATCATTTTTCTGGGTGGGCAGGGCTAATGCTCATTAGCAGGTACTCAGTCTCTGTCTTTCCCCTCAGAGCTGCAGTTCTCCCTCCTGACAGACAGATCCATGCCATGTGGATGGAAAGCCTGAAGGCCTCAAGTCTCTGTCATCTGCATTCAGAGCCTTGACATCTGAGCTGGCCCACACGGCTCCCCCTTGGCAGGACTGAAGTTAGTGTACCCGGCACCTCTCTGGAAGACTTGCCTCATTCTGGTGTC
Organism: Micromys minutus; assembly: GCF_963924665.1. NCBI lineage: Eukaryota > Metazoa > Chordata > Mammalia > Rodentia > Muridae > Micromys > Micromys minutus. The sequence goes on along the minus strand of NC_137976.1, from coordinate 58,586,777 downwards.
AGCTGTGGACTCCCCTTCTTCTCACTAAGGCTTGCAACTTGTAAGAGGCTCTAAACTTTAAATTCTTCTGGGATTCTTTTAAAGCAGAGGTGCTACTCACTCTCAGATTCTGAATTAAAAATTATGAAACTGTCTCCCAAAGGGTGTTGGGGAAACATCCCCACTCCACTGAGATACTTTAATGACTTTAATTCTATATGTACACCTGGTACTGCCTTTGTTTCTACCAAGGAAACGGACAGTACTGAGCAGCATTTTTACCGGAATGTACTCAGACCCACGGGGCCATCACTCTCCCTCTTGCTTTGTTACTGTGACCCCTGCATGTGTCCCCATTCTACCCCAGCCACTTAAGGTACTGCCAAGTCAGAAGACCTACATTCACTCTGATTTTGTTTTACCTCTGCACAGAATCCTTCTCTTAGTGACAACATGAACCATTTAGCCTGCTGCCCAGGGCTCTCGAATCAGCATGTTAAAGCCCAAGGATGTGCTAAGTACAGGGAGAGATGCTGAAGAGTGACTCTCATTACTTGTGAACATAACTACAAAATATAGAAGACATTAAAGATGCTGTAAACTGCGCATGAGGAAGTGTAAAGGGGTCAGTGACCCCCTATGAAGGAACTTCCTCCTCTCATCGTCTCCCACACTCTGACAGGCTTCCCAAAAGATGGGGAAGTGCTGGACCTGCCTTGCAAGGTCATTATCTTTAGAGGACCACTCTTCAGTCAGGATGGAGTTTTACACACACACACATACACACACATACACACACACATTTAAACACACAGCACATTCATGCATGGGTATACATATACACACTCACACATACTCGAACACACTCACACATATTCAAACACACATGGGTATACACACACACACACACACACACACACACACACACACACACACACACACGGCAACGCTGTGGGAGATGGCTGTGGTGGGAAGTAGCAGCAAGGCACACAGAAGGAAGGGTGTAGAGGGCAGGGTGGGTGTAGGATGGAAAATGGGATCCAGAGGAAGAAGGTCCAAGAGGATCATGGAAATCTCAGGAAGAAAGATATGAACATGAAAACAGCCAGTCTCTAACCTGCAGCAAGAAAATACAGAGAGAAGGGGCACCTACTGTTTCCCTCCTCCTAGGGGAGCAGGATGGAACATGCCCAAAAAGGTGAGAACACAGAGGGATGGGTGTGTGTGTGTGTGTGTGTGTGTGTGTCTGTACCCATGCATGTGTGTCCATGTGTGTTTGAATGTGTGTGAGAATGTGTGTGAGAATGTGTGTGTGCATGTGTGTTTGAATGTGTGTGAGAATGTGTGTGTGCATGTGTGTTTGAATATGTGTATATGTATGTGCATGTGTGTTTGAATGTGTGTATATGTATGTGCATGTGTGTTTGAATGTGTGTATATGTATGTGCATGTGTGTTTGAATGTGTGTATATGTATGTGCATGTGTGTTTGAATGTGTGTGTGCATGTGTGTTTGAATGTGTGTATGTCCCTATCTTCCCTCCAGTCAGAAAGCTACTCTCCCTCCTTCCTTTGACATACTCAGTCAAGCCTCCTGGTACTCTGGCTGGGATTTCATTCTGGCTAAAGAATCATGTGCTTTATACTTAAAAAGGTCTAAATGAGTGGATTATCACCATTAAGATTTAAGTGAGAAATTTTTAAGTGCTAATTACGGCCACCAGCAAGTGGGTTTTATTCAAATGTATGCTTTTTACAAAGGACAGAACCAGCAAGGCTGAGCTAACATCATGGGCTGTGAAAAATGAGAACTGGGAGTGGGTGTTCCCTTATAATTCCCATAAGGAGGTGTAGAAAGGGGGTCTGAAGGGATGGGACACAAGGGAAAGTGGCACAGAGTGTGTGACTGTTTGTGTGGCACAGATAGTTTGAAGGTCAGTCTTAGGCTGTCAGTAGGGACACAACATTGAAAAAAATCTCATCCTGTGGAGCCAGATCCTCTCCCAGGGCTCTTTGGATCAGTGACATTCCACACTAAATGATGACCCCTATGGCGAGGCGCCTCTTATCCTCCCCCTCCCCCACAGTGCTGCAGTTACGCTCTGATGTCAGGTAGACCTGGGTTCGATGCTATAACCTGCCATCAGGTACTGGATCAGAAGTGAGCTGACATAACCTAGCCTCAATTTCCTTCTCAGAAAGATGGAGACCAAACTGCCACCTACCTCATGGTGTTGGGAGATTAAATAGAAAAAGGCAAGGGGAGGGATTAGATGTCCAATCATATTTCTTCATACAGATGGTGGATCCTGAGCTCCGAACAATGTACCTTTTATAAATAATTTAGTCTCAAGAGTTGGAACTAATCTTTTCTTTGATGCTCGACTTTCTTCCCAACATTCTTACCATAAAATTGGTCTATTTCTAATCTAACGTGACAGCTCCTCTTATGCTGTATTCTAGATGTGATGTGTGCACAAGGTGTACAAGCCTCTCGTTCAGACTCTAATCTTTCCTTGCATAGGAAAAGTTAGTTTCCAGACTCAGCACGTTTGGTCACATGTTGTTGTTGCTGCTGACCATTTTTAAGGTGACCCACGATGCTCACCTTTACTATATAACACTGCCAACTGGATAGTCAGTGGCTAAGCTGACTTAGTCTGATTAGGGAGTCACTACAGTTAATGAATGACTGATTATCTGTAATTAAAAAATACTCACAATTTTCTTTCAGGCATTTTTTTTTTTGGCAAACAAAATCAACAAAGTAAAATCTATAATTTTCCACATGAGGTACCAGGAAAATTAATGCAGGGAGATTCCTGTATAGCTCAGGAAGTCTGGCTCTAATAGTGCTTTTCATCAGCTCAAAACATTGCCACCATGCAAGCCAAATCTTGATGCGACTCTCCTGTTAACTTACAGGAGTAGACTGTTCAAAAAGAAGGTCTTCTTTTGAAGGGGAGGCATGGGAGTCTCAAAGGTGCTAGTTCCCCACTCACACCATCGTGAACACATCCATCTTCTAGTCAGCAGTGGAATTCAGTTAGACTTTCTCTCTCTGCTCTGCCTGCATATGGCTTAGCTCTCTGCATTCTGACCTTCCCAAAAACACTGCTCCAAACTCTCTGCCTATGCACCAAGAATCAGTACAACTCTCACCCCGCCACCAGAGGGAGCTCTATGCCGGACTCCACCAGTCCAACATTCTTTTGCTTTCTGGCTGGAACCCAGACAGCTGTGTGTTACTAGTCTTCCAGGAGTAGGGGCTTCAAACTTCTAGCATAAGTAGACAGTCCAAAAAAAAAAAAAATGTGTAGGGTCATGAAACAAAACAAAACAAAACAAAAAACTGGCAAGGAAAAAAGCGAGGCAGAACAAGTTGACCTGCTGGGTTTCTCTGAAAACAGTTTTTCTGACTAAGAAAACAAATGTGCAATTTAGTTCTCCCAGAAAGAATAGACGTCTAGTTACTAGCTACTCCCCTTCTTCCCAACCATATGAGGTCTACGTGGGCTTCTGCATACACAGGAAGCCAGAAGAGTTGCAGGGCCATAAAAGGCACAATGGCTGATGCTGACAGGGACCACTTTTATGGCGGTTGCTCAATACGGTTCTACGCTAAGCTGAAGGGGAAAAAAAATAAAAAAAACAAATCCACAATGACTGAATAGCCGGTGACATTCTCTTTCTTTAGTTAATGAATCCAAATTTCAGTTTTCCCTTTAAGCCAAATTTCCAGCACTCCTACAACCCAGCAGGGAGAGAAAAAGCTGAGAACACACCTGTTGGGAGCAAGGGGAGGGAACCAGGCCAGATTTAAATGCAAGTGTTTAAATGGAATGTCTCCCACTGACATCTTCAGCTTGCACATCTCTGTTTCACAATGATTTCAATCCTAGAAGGGCAAAATTTTCTTACCTAGGAAAGATCTAACTCCAGAAATGGCACCGGGGCAAGAAGGCAGACAGGCAGAGCTTGGCTCATTCATTCTCCATCTTCCCATGAGGAGACTCTGGCTCCTCTGTCTTCTTTTTCTCACATTGTTTCTACCCTGGCCTTAATGGCTTCCATCTTTAAGTCTGTTTTCCTTTCTTTACTCACTGCTTGTCAATCTGTGTCTCTGCCTGGGGTGTGTGGTCTGTCTTCTCTATATAATGTGCATCTTTCTGTCTCCCGAGTCTTTTTTCTTCTTGTCTATCCTGAGTCTTTTTACTAAGACAACTTGGAATGTGTTTGATTCTGTGTTATGAGGAAGGTGCTATTGTTATCAGTCCTGATTAGAAGTGGGGAGGGGACCCAGAAGCATCATGGGATGCAGTGGTTTGTCTATGTTCTGTAGTCAGAGATCAGGCATGTTGAGAACAGGGTTTACTGACTCCTGAGTCCATGCTGTGGTGTCAGCCCTTCTGCTTTGCCCTGGCTGCTGATGCTTACACATGCGCCTCCCATGCAGGCTTCTGAGAAAACATCTCTGGATCCCAAATGTGCGTAGCTATCTTGGGTCCAGACTATGTGTAGGATTCCGAGAACTCCGTCTTCCTTTAAGACACCAATCCTGATTCTCACTCCTTTGCCTCAAAGTGTTGCACCAATGCTTAATTACCCTGCACACTGATGGGCATGCTCTGGGGTGGACCTGTGCTTTGTATTTTCTTGTGACTTTCTAATTAATTAACCTGCTATATCACCAATATTTAGTTCAATTCGGGGCCTATGGAAGAGACCAGAACTTGTTGAATAATCAGTGAGCATCATACACTCATGAGCATTGAGATTACATCCTTGCATCCTTAGCCTGGACCATGAACACCAAGAACTTGAAGTTATCTGTCACCCTTGGCTGGCTACTCACTAATAAAACACCCACTGCCTAGGCGGGGGATGGCTAAGTCGTCACTGGACAAAAGCAAGGGGGGGTCTTCTGATAATTCCCGTTCAATTCATCAAGTATAAAGAGAACCCCGGCTTAACGTGGACACAGCTAAACACTGTAAAGAACTCAGAGAGGAAGGAATCCTGGTCTCTGCCCTTGAATGGACTGGGAGAGTTTTTAAGTGACAACAGGATTCAGCGATGAGTATGTCATTATCACTCTGACCCTCATGCCTATGAGTTCAGACAACTCCCAGCACAAATGACAGAATGTATGTCAGACTGGGACCGAGCATCGGGTTTGTGCAGCCGTACGTTCAATTTTCTCCCGCCATGCACATCTATATGTGCAGAGAATTAGTGATGGAGCAAGCAGGCCAGCGATGGAACGTTTGAATAGTTATGCTCTCACAAGTCACTTTTGCACCCCGTAAAGAGAACAGTGGAGCTGACCATTCTGAGCATCCGGGGATCATGAAACATCCACACTCATCTCCCAATCTTCCGTCCGCTTTCCCACGGTGGCAACAATATGATAGACTGAGACGCTTATTTTTAAGATGTTGCAGAATACTTTGTTATTACATTGTTATTACCTTTTAGTAGAGATGCCATGTGGCCACAAGAAATCCTGATGACTATAGATCCAAGAGGACCCACGTGGGACAAGCTTCTGTAGCTCTACAGGAGCCTGCCTGTGTCACAGGATGCAGAGGAAGAGCCCAGCACACTATCCTGCCTGTACTGGTGGCCAATGTCATCTTGGCTAGTCACAGAGAGTTTGTGGATGTGGCCACACCCATCGTTTGTTCCCATGGGGCTGGCAATTCACTCATCTCTCTCACTTGCAGACCAGACAGCTCCCTGGTCTCTGAGCTCAGGGTGATGAATTTATTCAGACAGCTCCAGATGGCCCGAGCAGGCAACCAACTCCTCTGCTTCTTCTTTCCTGCCAGCCCCAGGCCTCAGAGCTGATTGGCACATCAGCTGTGCTCACCCCTGGGGTGTGAGGTATCTTTCTGATGACTCCATCAGTTGTCAGTCAGGAAGGGGGTGCCATAAAGGAGTTAGGGGAGCCCAGGAAGGAAGAGCAAGCCTTAAGACCTATGTACTCATGCCAACTTCCCTGGTTCCCAGGATGTGTAACAGTACTGAGCATGGTTCCTATCCTGCCTGTCCACCTTGGTCACCTAGTAATGACTCTTGTCAGCAGGAGCTGTGAAGTCATGCGCCCAGGCTCTTGCTCTCTTGTGCTATCTTGCAAGATATCTTGACTATCCTCACCCAACAGCCCAGGAGAATGGGAGAAAAGTTAACTGGTACTTCCTGTGTCAGATACCAAAGTTCCTTGGCAGCTGTGACTACAGGAGCCTGACAACAGGCATTTGCATCCAAATGTCTCACCTTGCCTCTGAAGTAAAGTCAGACGGAGGTGACCTTGCCCTTGATCTTGGGTTCAGATTCTACTCAGCTTTCCTACTCGGTGTATGATCCTCCGGGCAAAGCTCCCAGAGAAACAGAAACCACAAGGGGAAAGAATGGGCAGTTTCATCTGAATGCGCACCGGTGGCATGGCTGCATTGTTACAGTCAGAAAGAATCATCTTATTATTACTAAAGTGATGAACAAGCAGGGACCAGCACAACACAGAGAAGACAAAGCCGAAAGTCACCTCTGACCATGGGATGTACACTGATTGACAGCCCTTGTTTTAAACCTGGTTTCAAAGGTACAGCTTCATCAATCTATAATCTAAAAGCCCCAAGATGCTGCCCCACCTGTAGTCAGTGAGCATTTCGGTTTCTTTTAAAACCCAGTTATTTATTATGTGAATATGGTTTTGTCTTCATTCCCGGTGTGGTATATGGGGCTGTTTCAGTTTGTCCACAGCCACGAACTATGACTGTCTTGTGCTCTAGGCATTTGTGATTTTGGGGCAGCTGCGGATAGTTTAACTCTGGGGACTGTGGAGAGGATGTAAATGCCCTGAGAGGGCCTGTGGCAGCCGCTGCTCCCCTGATGCTGCTGCATTTGCTCTTGCTGGTTGGAGATATCCTGGTGATGGAGACTGGACTTGCCCCCAAGAAGTCTGATACTCCTAATCAGCAGGAAGTAGTCTAAGGAGGTCTGTGCCCCCCTTTGCCTCTAACCTTTAGCACCTACCTAGTGTTGGGGGAGGTTAGAAGGGATCAGGGTGGAATAAGGGTTGGAAGGCAGGTGGATATAAGCACCCAGTAAAAAAGCCAAAAACTGCCAACACCCACCCCTACTCTGTTAGTGCATCTCATCCTCCATCAAAACCTGAGTTCACTTTCCAGAGAGTCCCTCTCCAGAAGTGCTCAGAGGTCCCCAAGACACCAGAGTTGTCTAATATCTCCCTGCCTGTACGAAGAAGGCACGTGTCACCTGACTACAAGGAGTTGCTACTGTGGTCGACCTCCTGTTTGACACTCTGTAGACCTGCTTAGCAAGAAGCACAGCATTAACAAGGCCAGTTGTTTGTCTTGTTTTCCTCTCCCGCACTGGCTGGAGGAATAGCTGAGGGCGCAGCGGCAGTGTTCCCTTTACCAATGCAGACCTCCTAGAGCTTGTCAGCACCCTGATGGAGGATGGGACGTGGGCCACAGAGCCTGTTACCTGCTGCACGTCCTGCTGGAAGACACACAGCTGCAGCCGCTGGTGAAGCCGCACCTTGCGGTGCTGCCAGATGCTCTCGAGCCGCCGCTGGTGGTGCAGCACCTCGTGCACCACATCCAGCACCTGGTGCACCGCCTTGGAGTAGTTGGCTGTGGCTGTGAGGGACTCGGAGTTCCCAGGACTCAGGGGACGCTGAAGGACATCCAGTAGTGCTTTCCCGTCCTGGCTGACCTGCAAGCAGGGAGGGAGGTCAGGTCAAGAGCCCTGAGCAAAAGAGAACAGAAGCAGGCAGGGTCTAAGAGGGGTGAGAGGGATCTACCCAGGGGCTCCTGATGAGACCTGATACCCTCGGTCCTCACAGGCTCATCTCTGTCAACTGTGCCAGCCACAGTGCCTACAGTCCAGAGAAGAATGGAGCATGGGGTGGAGAAAGGAGCTACAGGACCACTGGCCAGCTGTATGTGAACTCCTCTCTCCCATCTCCAAGCACAGCTGAGTGCACACGGGCAGAGTCTGCCTCGTTCTCAGTCCTTCCCCCAGTGTCCACGGCAGTGCCTGACACACGGTAGATGATTCCCGGGTATTTGGAATGACGCCGACAACTACGTCAGCTGGCAGAACTTCACGTCAGAAGGATAGACACGTGTTGCCAACCTACATCTCTCGTGCATTCTCTTCTTCAGCTTTCTCTGCTTGGCCCCAAGTTTCTAGACATAACAAGGACACTGGTCCTCAGTGGCCTGGTCTGTAAAGGGGGAATGATAAGGGTACACATTTCACAGTGTTGGTAGGAACTGAGTGAGTTAGCACATGCTGAATACAACAGGCAGCACATAGTCCTGCCTACAACTTTCTCTTCATCTCTACCACCTCTCCTGTTACCTTTCTTCTTTCCTTCCTTCCACTTTCTTTGTTTCTTTGATTATTACCTGTTCTTTTACCCATTTCTTCTCCCTTTATACAACCCCCTCCCCTGTTTTTTCTTGAAATGCATTTTTCTAGACCATGCAGGGTATGGTAGGGACCTTCAGATTTTGGACATACCATTTGCATTCTTGGATTCTCCAACTTCACCCTCAGTGCTGGTGGCAGTGGGGGCTGTATCCCTGTCATTCCTGTCCCCAGAACTCTGCCACCATTAGAAACACTGCTCATTCTGAGGGGTGGCACTGTTAGATCAACACCACTGGCCCTGCAGTGCCTGGCAGAGTTCCCACTGAATGTATGCCTCTGCCTCTTGACACAGAGGATGCTGGAAACCTCACAAAACTTACAAGTCCAGGTTAATTGGATTAGCATCAGAGTTGAAGCAGGTGTGGAGTTGAGATGTCCTTCTTTTTTTTTCCCCTTACTGGAAAGTTATATAGAGGTGTGTTTCTCTAGCTTGTGTGTGATGAACTAGGAACCCTTCCCAGCCTCATAGCCTCCCTGTTCTTCTCAGTCTTCCGTGAAAACTCCAGAACACAGAAGCAGCTACATTCTTCTTATGGGAGGGGGCAAAATTTTGTTGGGGTTAAAAGAATTGAGGTGCTAGAATTAGGCTAAAGCAAAAGAGGAAAGGATCCCCAACCACCCACGGGCCCTCCCTCTCTCTCCACCTCCACAGTGCACTGGTGACAAAGGGCAGCTCATAGGTAACGCAGAGGTGATACTCTCTAAAGATGCAAACAGTGATATCCTAGTGCTGGAGCTAGGTCAGTTCTCCATGGGGGACTCTGAACAAATCTTCTATCTCTATGCTATGCTAAAAGATGGGTGAAGAAAATGAAATTAAAATCAACATAAGCTCCATCTCTGTATCTCAAGAGGAATCTCCCAGATCCATGAGAAGATTCTAGAAAGAGTCTGTCTGTATGTCAATGTTCCCTGACCCTATGGATATGAGCGAATGGTGTACAGTCATGGACTTTATCTGCTCTCTACTTTTAGACTTTACAGGGAGTAAATTTAGAGATCTGTGGGTCATGTGTAGAGGCACAGCCCTGTCACAAGACAAAGCAGAGCTGCTGGGATTTGATTTATTTCAAAGGTACCCAGTGTGCTTCCTATACAAACAAGACTCTCCATATTTAGTCTGCATCGCTGTCAGACCTCGGCCAGGCACATGGCACATGCTCTCCTCAAATCCCTTGACACTACTCAGAAGCTTCACTTCCCAGAAGAACCCGAAGCTCAGATATTAAAGCTACTAGATTGAAGCCACAAAGCCACCAAGCAAGAGAACCCAAGATGCAAACTGTCTTCACTGTGGCAAAGCCTTTCCATTGACCGTGCAGACTCACCTGGAGCAACAGTTATTAGAATGAATGTGATAACCCCCCAATTTTGGACATTTTAATTCCATCCTGCATCTTTAATGGCCACCGAGAGGGATCAGATGCAGGCAGTCTGGGGAGCCACTGTGATCTCACTGACCTTGCCCCTGAGGACAAATGCCAGCTGTAACTGTGTCCAACTCCTCCCTTCATCTAGCTTCCGAACCCTCCCATCTTTCCCTCTCAACCTTTCTCCTTGGAATCCATTTCAGTCAGCAAACATTCATACTTGTGTATTTGCACACGTCTGTACATGTGGCCTTTTCCTTTCACCTGGGATGGAGTGTCCCACAAAATTCCTGTTTTCACCCTTCAGCATCACCTGCTTTTGATTTTTTTTCCCAGCAGAAGGTCCTTTTGGTTTGCCTTTTGCACAAACGACAGCTTCCTACGAATGCACACTATGGGGCTTCCCCTGGCTTTTCCAGGAAGAAAATGAGGATTGTTCAATGAGCTGCTTTGTTATAGGGGTGTGAGTGCTGGTGGTGGCACATTCTTTTACCAACAGGAAGGCAAACTTAGAAGGGTCTGCATTGCTTCCTCACACCCTTCCTCCCTCCGGAGGACGTTCACTCTTCACACAAGGTGTCTGGGTACATGGGAAGGGACAAAAGAGAAAGCAGGCAAGGGAGGCCTGGAGGAGAAAATTATATGTAACAGGGTGGGCCTGGTAAAAGCTCAAACCAAATCTGCCCCTGGGTAGACTCCACAGCTCATGGGTCACAGTTCTTAACGACACAAAGAAGAAAGCTTGCTTTTCTTAAAATACAACCCAGACGGTTCCACAGTGTACATGGCTGTACTCTAGGTCCCTCACAGCACACCCAGGCCTGTGGTTGTCCCTCTGGTTCTTACCTCTGTGTAGGCCTGGGTCACCTGTTCATATAAGGACTGGTGATGGTGGATTGCCAGCTCCAGGTCCTGCATCTCAGAAGGAAGGCCGCCTTCACTACACATCTTACACCAGGCATCCACTCCTGACAGGAACTGGAAAGAGAAGCCCGGTGAGTGAGTGAGGGACATCAGATGGAGAATAAGTGTCAGACATGTTGGCAACATCGAGGAGAAATTTTAGTATTTCAGGGACACCTTCAGAAGGCTGGACTAACCCCTAGAACAAAGTTCAGTCAGGGAAGCATTTGGAAAATAGAGTTTCTACAAAGAACAGGACAGGGCCTGGCTTCTGGATGTTCAATAGGGTATGCCCTGCAAAATCAGCAAAGAACAGGCACCTGCACAGACCACTGTTGCCCACTGATAATGAGCACTCTGTGCACATTTGGGCATGTGAGAGGGGCTGAATGAAATGCAAGAAGAGTTTGCTAGCCTGTGCATCCTGTGTACAGGAAATGGGGAGAGGCTCAAAACACCTCAAGATATCACGGCCATCCCCCAGGACCTTGCAGAGACTCCTCCTACTGGGTATACAGATTAAGGCTGATCAGAACTATTGGACCCTGTCTCTGGGGGCTGGACATACAGAACATAGTAGGGCAGACTGCGCTGCTTTTACTTTGTCAGTGACTCCTGGGATATGGTATGTAGACAGACCTTAGCAGACATCAGATTGTTTAAAAATTATAATTAACAACTGTAGAAAACTGTGGTTCCCCCTGCATAAAAGGTGAGCTTTCTAAAACCACTCAGATTTATTAGGTAGAAAAATACACCTTTAAAATGCAAATAATTCTTTACCCAACAGTCTGGAATGGTACTGCCTGTGATTCCCTCGCCTGGGTGCACAACCCCATTTAAATTAATTGCCTAGATGCCTTTTTATCTCATTGCCTAGAACAGCCCATAGGGGGACAATAAAGAGCTGCCTAAATAAATGCTTGAAAAATAGTTTTGGATCTTTTCTCTTTTTTCTCTCCAACTAAAGGAAAGCATGGCTTAAGACTTCTCTGAAGGACTTGTAAATCCTGAGGAAATGCACTAAAGTAGATAAAAATAAACTTGTTTTGGGCTCAAACCAATTCAAGACAGAAAACAAATCACCTTAACTTCTCTGTTTCATCTCAGTTCTGGCCCGTGGTGTTTTCTTCTGCTAATATGTGACAGCTCCTCCTGGTGTCTGTCATCTCTTAGCCTCAGAAGACTGCTAGTTACAATCCAGTGTCAGATGGGGCATACTGGGAGGCTTCCTACTGGGTTATGGTTCTGTTCATAGGTAACTTTACAGAAGAGCCTGAGAGACACTTGGAATTTGCGTGCCAACTGGGGATGGAGAGATCTCCCTGCTTCACTCATAGGGAAGCTAGAGCAGTTCCCCTCCTAAAGCAAGGAAGCCCAGAGACATCAGGAAGGACCAGATCGTCCTTGCTAACTAGACAAGCCCAGAATAAGGTGAGCAAGTGACAGAGCTGAAGACAGAACAGACTGAACACCAATGTTTTTGGGATCCGATGAAGGTACCGGCCACTACTTACTGTGTTTGAGGGGTGGCTAGCTACATCGCAGAACGTAGGGTCATGGCTTGATTTATAGCAAGTGTTTATTTTAGAGTGTGGGACAGCTACATATGGAAACAGACATTGGTCACTGTGTGTAGCAAATACCCATGGTAGTAATGTTGGAAGCACACTAGGCAGCTTACATGACCCATCCATCCCAGCCCACCTCTTCCCAATACACCGAGAATATGATAATCAGATTCGCATGGGAGAAGAGGCTCAGAATGGTGGGTGGGGTTGTCATTCTGAACGTTAATAAGGAGAGGGCTGGGTTCAGAACCCTCATGTCTGGCCTCAAAGTCAAGACTGCTTCAGTGATCCTGCGCTGTTGCCTTCCATGATAGAGGTTAGGCAGAGGGATTTAAGATATCACCATATGTCTGGAACTCTTTTACCTGCAAGTTACCTAAACAGAACATCGTGAACAAAACTTAGAAGGTCAGAGGTATTTAACATTCAAGAACCAAAACCAGACACTTCTGGCTTGATGCCTCAACAGCCCAGAGATTGTATGATTTTATCAGTGTGTATAAAAAAGTGTTTAACGATTAGTGCACATATGGATGTGCATATGTGTGTATGTATATTTGTACATATGAATGCATTATAAATTTCATTGATGTAGACTGTGTAACCTACAGTTTACAAAGAACAATGTACACAATGCTCTGCTTTGTAGTTCTGTGCAGCAAATCCGCTCTCACGGGTACTGTTGAGAAACTCTTGTATCCACAGTCAATGAATGGTTGGTAGCAAGTGACAAGCTTAAATTGCTCCAACACAACACTGTGATATTTTTGCTTACACTACATTAGTGAGTGAGACACCAAAGCTCGCCCCTCAGTGATGTGTGGATGAGTGTGAGTACTGAAGACATCCCTGGATTTCAGATGTACTAACACTGTAACAGTTACAGACAAGATATATTTGAAGAGTGCATTTTAAAAATACACCCACCCTTCCATTTTCTTAAGATTCTAAAAGTATATCCTAAAGCCCTGATCTGACGCCTTCCACGGTGTCAAAGTCACAGTTTTAACATTTTACCCGTCAATGCGATGTCACTGAGGGCAATTGGGAAGAGACAGCCAGGCGCATGCATCCCTACAGAATGTCCATCATAGAAAGCATAAAAATAGCCTCAAGAACAGACTCTAAAGAGTGATGAATTTAGCATATGGCAATGTTGAACGATTAACTCACAAAATTTTTGAAAAAAAATTGACAAGTCCTTTTCCAGGAACTGGTTTGGACCAGGTCCTGACTTACCACAGGCTCTTGGGCAGGTCCTGTGCTTTATTTAAGGGTTAGTCTTTCTCTTTGTAAAATGGGTTGTTACAGATACTGCAGTAGTAACAGATATTCCCACCCACTGCATTATTACTAACGTCTCATTATCCCCAGCACACACCTAACACATGCTTCCTATACAATCAGTTTCCTCTGCTCTCAGGACTCAAAGCTTCACTCCTTCATTCATCTCGTCTCTGTTCAGAGTACACTAGTCAGTCACACATACATATACACATACTATATACACACATGCACACACACATACTTACACACTACACACACACACACACACACACACCACACATACCATATACACACCACACACACACCACACATACATACTCACACACACATAACATATACACATACCACACATACACATGCATGCATACACCATACACATACCACACACATCATACACATACCACACACATACCACACACACACCATATACACACACACACACACACACACCACATGCACACCATATACACACCATCACACTTACACACACATCACTTGCAAGCAGAAGACAAACTCCCTGAATCCTTTCCTGTTTATGTGAACAGCAGAGTCATAAGTTACCAATGTTTGTTGTATATGTAGGACAGAGCAAGGTTTATTACCAAGCCTACGCAAGGGGATCTTAGGGTTCTCTAAAGAGACTGTGCCCAGCTCCCACATGCTTTCCATTCCCACCATGCCACAAGCCTTACCTGCTCTGCCTTCTGGTGGAACACAGCAGACATGGCCAGGATTGTACTGCGTTCATCTAGGGCAGCAGCGAAGCTCTTCCACTCTTGGTCTAGCTGCGTGGAGATCTGCTTGATTTGCTGGGAGGCATAATGGCCAGCCTCTGAGAGGCGGGAGGCCACAGACATGATGCGGTTGATGTTGACATAGGCATTCTAGGAGACAAAGCAGAGTGAACACTGAGCGGGGAAGACTGAGCACTGCCGAGAGGAGTATTTGGAGGAGACTGCTCAGAGCCTGAGAGGGACTGGGATAGGCTTGGGATCTGCGTACAGAATAGGCCCAAGACAAGTCCTTACAAAGCTGAGACATTTCAACCAGAAAACAAACACAGGCTGCTGCATGCCAAAGACAAGCCCCAGTGCAGTCTTTCCATGGAGCCATCATAGTCACTGAGGCTGTGGGTCATGGTAGGAGCTGAAGGAAGCAAGGGCATCGCTCTTACTCTAAAGAGAAAGGGTTTATTGTAATTAGTCAGCTTCCATCACCAGCCAAAGCTATCCTTCCCACCTTCCTATCTTCTCATCCCTCATCAAAAGACACAAGGCATGAGCCACCAGCCAGTGTGTTCCTAAAAACAGAGTTTGGAGGTTGCAATGGCCTCTGTTTCTTCCTGTGTGACCTGGGAACATTTCTCTCCTTGATTCTGACAGGCACCGGCAGGTATGCCTTAGTGTATCTGCAGGGCCTTCCTTGATCTGCCATGTCCTTTCCCCACTGGGCTTTGTTGGCATCCATTCCCACTTTTGTTTGCTGGTTAAAACCTCTTGAACATGTAGGTTATTTTATTCCAGGCCAGCAGAAAGCTCCTCTGGAAGGAAGAAGACAAGGAAACCCTACCAACACAGTGCTGCGGTGATCCTGATTGTTTTTAACTGTTCTTTCCTATTAATTGTCTGTCAAAGCAGCCATGTAATGTGGCCTCCTTGGGGAGCTCTTCAGCACATATATGCCTGGAGGACCAGGAGCCAGGTTATTCACACATTTGCCCTTCTTACAAATCTTCTCCGATGATGATAAATACTCCTCAGCAGCCGCAGCTTCCCTGGGATCTATGAGCTGTGCAGTAGTTCATTAGCTCTCGGGCAGGCCTAATGAGGGCTCCCTTATTTTCCTTCAGTCCCCATTTATCTCAACTGTCCCCCAGCACCCACACACTCCATCTCAAACCTGGCCCAGGTTGATAAGGTCTCTCTTAATTTAAAAGGTCTCCGTGGAGGCTTAAAAGGTTAAGTGGGGTACGTAAGCATAAATCCATTCTGGTGTCTAAAGGCCCTGTGTGCTGTCTCTGTTTTGAGTGTGGCATGAGCCCTTCCACAGATAGTTCATTTCCTTAAGGGAGCTTGAATAGTGCTGGCTGTTATCAGGAGAAACAACCATCCTTTATGGAATTAAGGATCATTATCGGCACTGTTTTCTGAGTTAGACACAAATCCACTGAAAAAATTAAACTATTTTTAGGACTTCCAGAAAGGAAAAAAAGAAAAAGGAGAAGTGAGAAATAAAACCCCACTGCACACTGACATAGAAGAGGAAAAAAGGAAGGTGGTGGTTTTAGTAGTTTTTCTCTTCAAGGAGGCAACATTGAAGCCCTCTCAACCTCCTGCGTCAGTCATATTTGTCATAAAATAGACCGTGAGAGTCAGGAGATTTCAGGGAAACACTGGCTTTGAGCACTCTTCCCAGGAAGCACGTCGAGGGAAAAAGGAGTCATGGGTGGGGTGGATAAGGGGTGTATTTATCAGTAGGTTAGTGCTGTAAGCAGCTGGGTTCAGTCTCTCCGGGAGACTTTTGAAGAAACTATAAAACACACCTCCCACAGATCCTGCTGACAGGGGTAGGGTCTGAGTTATTGGCACATTAATCCCTACTGCTCCGTGGCTAAAGGTCCCTCCTAGAGTAACTCTGGCATTTGCAACCTGACCTCCCACAGGCCAACCATACTCTATAGACCAGAAAAACACGGGGAGCTTCTGTCTGCATAGCAATCTGCAGATGATACCCAGGGTGCCTATAAGAAAGTGGATTGAGAATTTACAAGGATTGATAATGCTTCATAAAGCTGCCTCCGAGGTGGGTTCTAGTCCCAGAAGGTTCCTCTCCTATATATAGATGTCTCCATAGTACTCAGTTTTCCAGTCCCGGAGGAAGGCCTGGTATCCAGCTTTCAGTCACACAGGGCACAGGAAGAGTAAGACATTTGTCACCAGGTGTTTGCATTCTCCTCCCACTTAGGGAACAGAGAGTGATCATAGATGCCCTACTGTGGCCACCTCAGGAGACTGGTGACAGCTTGTCACTTGTTCAAATATTTATAGAGAATCGGGCAGGCTCCGTGTTAGGGGCTGCAAGAGATCAAAGTGTGGCACAGAATTCCTGCCCACCGATTCTACATCCCCAGAGTTCACCATGGAAGACAAGTTTTCAAATGGCTATGGTTTAAAGGGAAATTAAATAAGCTGGCCCACAGCAGTGGTTCTCAACCTGTGGGCCGCGACCCCTCTGGGTGTCAAATGACCCTTTCATAGGGGTCACCTAAGCCCATCAGAAATCGTAGATACTCCTATTATAATTCATAACAGTAGTGAAGATGCAGTTATGAAGTAGTGATAAAAATTTCTGTGGTTGGGGGTCAGCACAGCCTGAGGAACTATATTAAAGGGTCAGCATTAGGAAGCTTGAGAACCACTGTTCCACAGAGATAGAAGGAAGCCATTGAGGATACAGAGAGAGAAGGGTGTGAGCCAATCAGAGGTGGTGGGAAGGGGATGGATGCAGATGGAGAGGATGGAGATGCTGGCAGCTCTCCCTGGTCCCCTCTACCTGTGATCAGAGAAACACAGAAATCAAACAAACAAGACCAGAGCTCAGTGTCATATTCTGGGTGCTAATCTCACAGAAAATCGTCTTATGTTTCCTCACCAGTGGACAGGGAGCTGCCTGCTAAAACTAACAAGCAGTTATGATATAACACAGCAAATGTTGGGGCCACACCCCTACAGTTCCCATGCTGAACACCAGGATACTGAACGCCTCTGTGCCTCGGTTTCCTCACATGTGAGGTAAGGGAGCTAAACTAGGTGATCTCAGAGCTCTGGTTTCCAGGTCGGCATTGACAAAGAGGCAAGGATGGTGCTGCCTACCCGAGAAGTACGGAGCTCAGCCTTGCCATCCAAGGGCTTGGCTCTTCACATCATGAACACCAAGTCTGGAGCTGGGTCACCTGATCCATGTTCTTTATGTTCTACATGACCAAGTCCTGCCCTCTCCACACCCTCTCTCCACACTCTTTCTCTCAGCAGAGCTTCTCACACAACCCAAAAGATAATCACCTGACTGTTAGTTGGCATGAGGTATGTCTTTGTGAGCATACTAACCTCAGACTCACTGTTTAGCTGACTGTGATTTTGAACTCCTGATCCTCCTGCTCCTACCTGCCAGTGCTGGGAGTTTAGGCTGTGGTAACCATGCCCAGTTGATGAGTATCTTCTCACATCCTTCAGAACGGATTCATTACATTCTCCATATATACTCAGCCTTACTGCTACGTCTTACCACGGTCCTTGTTACTTTAGCACAGTGTGAGCTATAACTACGATCCACTCTATAGGATGCAATAGAGTTGCCTCATGGTCTGTTGTATCATCTTCCATCCTCCTTGTCATTTAGTTGCAAGAAGGAAAGATAACTAAGTCTGGCAAAATCTTGTTGACCTGCAGATCTACTCTATTGTGCCCTGCCCCCCTTTGCTACTTATGAAATTCTCCATTTGTTTGTTTCCTTCTCCAAGTCACTCACTGGAGATCACAGGCTAGACAGCTCCTTCTCTTGTGGCCCTGTCAGCTGTTAGGACCACTGAAATCAATGAAGCAGCCACTTTCCCTAAGAAATACCTGGCAGAATCTTGAGCTTTCAGCCCTCCAGAAGGAGCCCTCACTTTGAACATGCCAAGTAGAAATAAAAAACATGCAAAGATGCTTACTGAAAAGGATACTGATAGCTTATCATTAAAAATATGAGAAAGTATTTTATGAATTAGTTTCCTTTTGTTCAGGAGACAGCAGCACTAGGAAAAACAAGCTATGATTTTAGCAACCTTAAGCTCTGTGTCAGGGGCTGGTTGCTAAGGAGATCATCACCAGGAGTCTGCATTATTTGAATTCCATTCAGTTTTCTTCTAAGAACTGGGCTAAACATCATAGCCCTGTGGTCACAGGCATCACTCTGATCAGACACCCTGTGTTTCCTGAAGTTTCACAAAGCAACCAGTCAGTTGCCTGATAACTGTCGATGTGACAGGCAGCATTATCTTTTCCATCATCCAGTTTTAGCACACTGGCGTTATTCCCCAACCTGTATAAACCAGATCAAAGTATTGGTACAAAGCACAATAAAAAGTAAGTCAGCATTCCCAACCTGAGGCACCATGAGCTTTCAATGTCCCATCCTAGTTCACAGAGAGCACAGCACAATGTCCTCTACTATTCCTGGGAAGATGCATCTTCCATGGGGCCTGACATATGTGTGCACAGCTGCCAGCCCCTGCCCCACTTACTACAATATCCTTTCCTGGCAGACACCTGAGCCCTAGGAAGAGTCCAGTGACTGAGGTTCTGAGTTATCTACAAGGATTTCCTTGACCCAGAGAGACCCGAGAAGTCACACCATCCTGCCAACACTGTTGAAGCTACATTCTTCTGATGTAGTGTGCTTCTGCTCCTTAAGTTGGAAAAACAAACGACCAGGAGGCTTGAACGAGACTTCTTCACACAGCTCTGCTGCTTGGTATGTACTTGGCACATCCACAGCACCCACGGTTGGGCTGTCTTGTCCTCACGAAAGGGGACAAAGAGTCTTCTGCTTCTCTCAGATAGGGCTACCAGGCAGGGAAAGACCCTCCTCCCTAGGCTGGGCATGGGGTCTTTGTTTTATGTTCTATGTGACTTTGCCTCCAGAGGTAGCAGAAAGTCATCAAAGATGTTTCATCTCTGCTGAGAACAAGTCCAAGGTATGGCACTGAATCCCATACCAGTGAATGGAAGCATGGCATTTCCACGGTCATCTATGGATAGAAGTCCTGGCCTGTCTGCCCAGTCATCACAAGTGCCCAGAATACCACTGGGACTTAACCCTTTTGACAAGTCCTAGAGCTCTTGACTCTCCAAATCCAAAGCTACATAGGGAACCCAGGCCAATAACTAGCCAAGGGCCAACATGCTCAGAAAACCATTTAGGTCAAATTCAAAAGTTAAAAAAGATAAGAACAAGATATATAAATAGTATTACATCAGTTGAGAAAAACACTGCACACCAGGAAAACACACACACACTACCACACACACACCACCACACACACACCCGAGTGCTATTAAAGTTCCTTCACAGCTACATATGATGGTTGGTAGTTCTTAGGAATCTCTTTTCCTATTTTTATCTTAGGAATATAAAAGCTGGTTTAAAATATATTTCTAATTAGAGAATATATGCATTAATTATCAAAAATAATGTGTCCTTAAATATAAATGGAGGAGATTCTCTTTCCAGCCAGTTAATAACCAAAATATCACCTGTCTGCGGTTACAGAGCTAGTGGAATTTATGCTCAGCCTCCTATTTTTATTCAGCTTTCTTTTGTTATTGGTGCAGAGTGAACCCTTGGTTCTGCACATACTAGGCAAGGGCTTGAGCAACCGAGTCACACTCCAGCCCCCATTCTTATTGAGGAACAACAATTATTTGAAGTTTCTTTCTTTTCCACTTTGAATACTTTGGGTAGCTTGGGGATATTTTTGATTTTCACAAATTTTGTGTTTTTAATTAAAATTAGGATTATTTAATTATTTAAATTATTTATCTGGCCAGGATGTATACTGTCAACATTACAACTTCTCATATTCTCCCTTCTTTTTGGGTTCAGTAAAGCTTTTTTTTTTTTTTCCTTTCATAAAAGTAGAGTCAATTTGCAAATAATGAGACAGGCAGGTTCTAACGACTGGTATTAGAAGGAATGGAAACCCACCTTATTGGAAGCTTTCAGAAGCTAAGTTCATGTAACAAATCATTTTATACAGAACATAGGTACATCTCGAGCTCACTTAGGATTGCCTAATGTTCCCCAAATCAGCTGAGAGGTGAACTAAGAGAACAAGCGAGTTGGAGCCAGCTCCTCGGGCCCCACTCTGCTTACCCCTTCCTTCTTGTTACACTTTCCTCCTTGTGTCCTGCAACTTATATTTTTATCTTGTCACACTCAAAGAGTGCTACAGGAAGTTATTTGGAAATTTTCTCATAATAATGCCCAGTATTGGTGAGAAAATAGAGACCGTCCGAAGCTCAGCCAGCCTTACCTCTCTCCCCAGCTTACTGCAGCGCAGCATTGATACTTTGTAATCCCAAACCCACTTTGGGTCCTAGAGCTGCTAAAGCATCAGTTTATGACTAATTAGTTTAACATTACCATGTAAACCTGCTGATCCCACCTCAAAACATATGGACATCGGGGCTGTAACATCTGGAGTAGGCACTGATAGTGCTTCCAGCCACAGTGCAGCAGCTACAGAAGGCAATGAGCTCTAAGCAAAACCTCCAACCCTGCCCCCTCCCAAACCACAGGCTGCCCTCTAGGGGGCAAACAGGGAAGCTGATGAATGACTATCTGCTCTGGTTTGGCTAAACAGTAGGTCCGTCCAGGTGGAAGCCATCTGTCACTGCTGGCTACAGAGGGGAAAGAATAGGAAGGGCCTAGTGCTCGGCAAAGATAACATTGGCCCACAAATCCTTTTGCCCCTCTGGCCTGGCTTGTTGTAGAGATGTTTCCTCCAGCAATTGCTTCACAAACCATTAAACAGCCATGAAAACAATCGCCTAGCCATATGTCAGAGGGCCACAAAAAACCCACAGCGGGTTGAAGGAAAAGAGAAATGCCCTTCTCCTTTCTTGGCACTGAGAGAGAAGCCTCCATAACGGTGTGTGTGTGTGTGTGTGTGTGTGTGTGTGTGTGTGTGTGTGTGTGCAGATAGAAAAATGGATACATGATAGATTGATAGATGGATTGAGAGATAGACAACACCCCTGCAAGATTAAAAAGGCAGGTATAGCTGGCATTAGACACAAGGACACCAGCAGAGAATGTGATTAGGAACAACGCATTCGTTCCATGGCACATGGTAATTTTAGGCCATCACTGATGATGAAACCAGAAGCTGACACTTCAGGTAAATGCATTCATCAGTCTTCCATCTATCCCTTCTTGTACAGGGCCTAGCTAGAGTACGGTCTGGGGCAGCAGTGGCAGCGGTAGCTGAGAGAGACAGTACCTGCTGGCCTTCTGCATCAAACCAGTACTTTAAGATGCTGCCTTGGGTGACAGGTATGCACCTGAATGTCTGAGAAGTCCCACGCTTGGCAACTCCGAGGAGCTCTCTGAAACCAAGGTTATTCCTTACAGCATTTCTGACCTGACAAGAATAGATGGACAGTTGCCAAGCACAACACCATGGTAAATGTGTGCCTAAAAGCAAAACCACATTTTTCCCTCACAAAATTCTCAGAGGCAGGTAGTGAGGAATATGAATACCTTGACTAAGGCTACAGGAGAAAGGAAATTTATTATGTATCTGTCAGTTTGTTCATCCATGCATGCATCCATGTATCCATGCATCCATGCATCCACCCATCCATCCATCCATCCATCCATTCATCCGTCCATCCATCCATATGTCCATCCATTCATCTACCCATCCATCTACCTATCCATCCATCCATCCATCCATCCATCCATCCATCCATCCATCCATCCATCCATCCATCTATCCATCTATCAAGGCTTGGCACAAGGAAGAACCAAGATGCAAAATTCTTATGTCCATGGGTCTTGCATGTCATTAGGGACACCAGAGAATAAGCTGATGAGGATGTATTTTGGTACCATGTAAAACAGATCTGGGAAAAGATAGAGCGTAAGGGGACGGAAAATGCCACAAAAGATAAAGAGAGCCAGGGAAGGCTTTTCAAGCAGCAGTACCTGGGCTTGTCTCTAGGGGAAGTAAGAAAGGGAAACATGTTGATATCTAGAAAGAGAAACCCCTGGTAAAGGGAACAATAGGACAAAGACTACCAGAGTTAAGAAATATCAAGAAACTAGGTTACTTAGGGCAGATGAGTAGGCTGTCAGGGTGAAATACAGAACCTGATGCCAGTATAGAGTAGTGACAGGACACAGGGACAAGGTGACTCTGGTAATAGTCTGAGATAAGCATTTTGTATCAAAAGAATCTGCTAAAGGAAATCTTTTTATTCTTTCTTATGCCAGCCCTTCAGCTGTGCCATGAACTCTGACCTCTATCTTTTACTGTTCCTCTCCAGTCAGTCTACTTGGTCCTGAGCTCTCACACCTTGTAAATATCTGATTTGCAAACATTTTACTGTGTGCCTTTGATTGGTCTCTGGCCAGAGCTGTCCGTGGCCAGGATGGAATATAAATATTGCTACTGCTTGTTACTTCCGACACTTCCCACTCGTGTTCTGCTTTGCAGGTTAAGGCCTTTGGTGTACATTAGCTCATCGAGACACTAGGTTTTACGGGCCATTTCATGCCTTTCATTCAACTCCAGGAGACTGTAACGAAGGGGCATGTGTTGGCACTGGGTGAATTTCTTACAAATTAACCTCCCGGCCTCTGTAGACCTGGACCTGACCAGGAAGTTCTATAAATCGTTATGTATAGGTGATCTGAGTGAGGCTCAGGAGAAAACACAGAGAATATCACACAAACAGCCAACGGCAAAACCATGAAGCTAGAGAGTCTCTGGAGAACAACAGTTAGCAGTAAAAACAGGGGTGTCAGAGATTGGAGCAGAGAACCAGTCGTAAGGCAGAGGGACAACAATCTAGGACCCACAGGAGATAACAATCAAGACAGAAAACGGAGCCAGGCCAGTGCCAACCACAAGCCGGAGGCTAAGCTGTCACCCAAGTCCTCTGCATTATCTCAGAGAAACCTGGGCCAATGGCTGAGCAGCTGCTGTGTGAGCCAGTGTAGTGTACTAGAGTGATGTTGAGATGCTCTTCCTAAGCCCAAGGACTCTGGTGTTTCCCATCCAAACAGGGCTGGCTGGGGAACAGTGCACAAAGGCAAAGAAGCATCAGAAGCATTGGTGGGGACCAAGAAGGAAGCGGTGAGGATAGGCAGGTGCTTGACACTGGGTAGGGAGTCTTCATTCCCCAACCAACCCTACTAGGTAACAATAGTCAGCTGTAGAGCTTAAGGCAGGGCTAATGTCCGTTGACTTCATTTCTTCACATTGGACTGTCCAGTCTCATATTGGTCTTCAATCTTGTAGAGAATTCCTAGGGTTCATTCTGTGCAGTTAAACCACAATCCAGGGTGACAGGAACCACAATCTGAGGTGACAGGGAGAACAGTAGAGAAGAGGCCTGCGGCCTCACATGCAGGCACCCACCTCCCCATATCTGAGTTTTAAGCATGCTCTGTTGTGCTCTTCTCCCTGGTCTGGTTAAATACTGGTGACGGTGCCAAGCACAAAGGTCATAAACTGGTCCAGGGCTGGTCAAAAAATAAATTCTATTCCTCTTACTGAGTGGCTAGAAAAGGGCAATTCCACCCATGAAGTTGTTTGTAGAAATAAAAACATTGCATCCTGTTGATCTTGACCAGTAAGAACAGAATAGCCAGCACTGCAGTTGATACTTTGCTCTCTCAGGTTCTCTGGCATGCTTACTTAAGATGTAATCCCCAGAAAAACTGATCTCCCTTACTCTTGTCAGCAAGGAACCTGCAGTAGTGGCCCCGTCTCCATCATAAGGATCAGAATCTCAAAAGGAAGCTCAGGTCCTGTGAACTTGAAAGTCCACCAAGACAAGGGATTCCTGAGCACACATCTGTACTGGACCTACAACATATATTTAGTCAGCAATTCCACAAAGGGGGTTTTCCAGATGCAAATCTGTATTACTCTGGACAGTGGCTTGGTGCTTTCCCGTCCTTGATTGTTCAATTGCCATGTGTCTTTGATGCTCAAATGTTTCTCCTGCAGAAACCACCCATTTAGAAACTGGCTTTCTGAAACCTGACAATCTGCATCTTTGTTTAATTCTTTCACCCTCAGTGCCATTATTTTTGTGCATAAATGTTATTTGAGTAAAGGTATTCATGTGTGTGCACATGTGCACGTTATTGTGTAAGCATATGTATGTGCAGGTCAAAGGTCAACATTGTGTGTCTTCCTCAGTTTCTCTCTAATTTTTTGAGATAGGGTCTTTCACCGAACCACCAGAAAACATTAGAGATCACCAATTTAGCCATATGAGACAGTAAGGCACCTGTCTGTGATTCCTCAGTGCTAGAATTAACTGTGCACACAAAAATACCCAGCTTTTTACAGGGTGCTGAAGATCTAGCCCAGGTCTTCCTTCATGTTAATCCAGCAAGCATTCTATGGAGTCATCTCACTAGCTCCTGGAGTCATTATTGACACAGTTGAACCTACAGTTGCTGTTTGCTTTTCTCCTTCTGTCACACATTTCTTCCTACATCTCTGCTCCTCCCACACTTCTGTACTAATAGAATACTTTCTAATGTAGCATTTCAATGTCATTACTGATTGATTTTTTACCATTTTAACTTATCTTCCGAGCTATCTGAGAAATATCTCTTAGAAGAATCAGCTTCTGATGTATGCTATTGAATTCAGTGAATGTGAAAACATTTCTCCTGGAGAGAGCTTTATCCCTTTTCTTTCCCTGTGTATTATAGTATTGTTCCCGTATATATTACATCCATAAATGATTCACACTCAACACTACATTGCCATAATTGCCACTTTTTAAAAAATAATTGCATTGCTATTAAGGCTGAGATAGAAAAGGAGAGTTAATGTATGTTATAGCTTGTGTTTATTAGCATCCAAGTTGTTATTTCTACATGTTTTTATTTGCTCCTACGGGTTACAGTTACTATTGGAGATATTTTCTTTTGACAGTATAGATTTTTACCTACATATCTCTTTAGTGTGTGCTGCTTTGTTACATTTCTATGTTATAGGCCCAACAATACACATACATATTATTTTATACAACTGTTTTTAAAATCAGTGAAGAGACAGAACAAGAGTGAATTTATACACATATCTTGTACACATGTAATCACATAATTAGTTTTTTTTTTTTACCAGTACTGTCTATAATGGTAGATTCAAATTACTTTATGGGAACAGTTGCTTTCAGCTTAAAGAATTTCCTTTGTGATTTTTCTTCTTCAGTTTTCTTTGCTAAAAGTTTAAATCTACATCTCCAACCCCTGCCTTGTACAAGATTCTCCCAAGGGTACTTTAAAAAGCTCTATTGCCTTAAATATCTGTAATCTCTGTTGTAGATAAAGTCAGCTCCTCTGGGGAAAGATTTGCAACTTGGTTTTGTACAGTTCATTTTTACCCTCAGTAAAACCTCCAAGCCACTCATGGCTCAGTGGCCAAGCTTTTTACATGATACTGACTTTTAAAAACGGTACAGCATTTATTCCTTCCTCCTGTTCATCCCTTTCTCCCTTTTCCCCTCCTCTAGAACAAAAACAATAGCTTTGCTATTCATATTTACACTAGTGTAATAAATATGTGTCCATGTATGTGCAGATATGTGTGTATATGTGTGTGTATGTGTGTGTGCATGTGTGTGTATATGTGTGTATGTGCATGTGTGTGCTGTGTGTGTTCATGTGTGTGTGTATATATATATGTGTGTGTGTGTCTGTATGCAAGTGTGTGCTGTGTGTGTGCATGCATGTATGTATATATGTGTGTGTATATGTATGTATGTGTGTGTGGGGGTGAGTGTGTGTATGTGTGTATGTGTATGTATGTGTGTGTGTATGTATGTATGTATGTATGTGTGTATGTGTGTGTATGTATGTGTGTGTATATGTGTGTATGGATGTATGTGTGTATGTATGTGTGTATGTATGTGTATGTGTATGTGTATGTATGTATGTGTGTATGTATGTATGTGTATGTATGTGTGTATGCATGTGTATGTGTGTGTATGTGTATGTTTATGTATATATGTGTGTGTGTATGTGTGTATGTATGTGTGTGTATGTGTGTATGTGTATGTATGTATGTGTGTGTATGTATGTGTGTATGTATATGTATATGTATGTATGTGTGTATGTGTGTGTATGTGTGTGTATGTGTGTATGTATATGTGTATTATGTATGTGTGTATGTATGTATGTATGTGTGTATATGTATGTGTGTGTGTGTGTGTGTGTGTGTGTGTGTCCACCAGAATCTATCAATTCTGCCACTATAGGAAGGGCAGTAGAACCCTGCTTGGAGACCTCCTCAATCAATAATGACAGGGCACTGCACAGTAATATGTCTGAGTGAAGAGAAGAGGTCACCTGCCTAGACTCTTTCTATCTCTTGCAGCAGTTGTGGCTTTTCCTTGGGGGTTGCCATTTGTAACTCTCTCTCAAAACAGAGAGACCACCGCAAAGTTTTTGCAGGCAGCTTGACTGACATACCATCAAATGCAACGTTACCTCTACTAAATGAATGAATAGCACTGGATATAAAACATGCGATGGCAGAAAGCCCCCCCACCAACTGCTTCTGTGCACAGCTACTATCACTACACAGTGTCATCGCTACGATGAGCCCTCACAGTTGTCATGGCAACAGAAAAGAAATATCATTCCTACCATTCCACATTTTAAAACAACAGACAGGAGCCATCAGCAACTTATTTCTTCTCAAAAGAAGCAGCTAGTTAAAAGTGTAAATAAGGCTGTGTTAGGTTCACACAGGCTCCTTACATGGATAGCTACAAGGCTGTTCTGTGTAGACTAGACTCTGACTCACTTCCAGCTCCCCTCACCCTCAGCAGAGAAGGCCACACTCAGGGGATGGAGAATTTACAGAAGGCAAAATTAAGAAAGAGAAAGGGCCCAGAGAGCTCAGAAAACCTGAGGCACTTTCGGAAAGCAGGAAACAGAGGATATTTTCCTACTGGCTTTAGTAGGCCAGTCATCGTGATTATTGATCAGTGTGCCTTATTCATAAATACTTCTTTCCAGGATGCATGCGGTGATTTCTATATTGTGCACTAAACTAAACCCGCATCTCCATGTTGAAACCCTAAGCCCTAGCATCTCAGAATGTGTTCACACTTAGGGAAAGGGTAGTTAAGGAAGTAGTTAATTTAAAATGCTGCTATTGGCGTGAGGCCCTGACCAATCTAAACTGTGTCTTATACAACCGAGAGATCAGGACACAGAGACATGTCAGAGGTGTGTGAACTCTCAGAGAAAGCACTGTGTGAAGGCATACCATGAAAGACACCATCTTTTGCCAAGACACTGTGAGAGCCTCAGGAGAACCCAGTCTGCTGGTATGTCTGTCTGTCTATCCATGCAGCCAGGCTGCCGTATAATACGTCCGGTCTTTTTGTTTGTTTGTGATGACGTTGCTGGAGGGAGAATCCTGGACCCTGAGCATACATGCTATGAAAGTGTTCTGCAACTGAGCTGCATCCCTAGGCTTTGTTTTTCCTTCATTTGTGATGTCTAAGACACACTAGTTGTGGTATTTGCTATAACACTCCTAGACAGCTAATATATTCAGTGACTGTCACCTTAGCTAGAATTACATATTTAATCAGTATGTAAACAGTGGACATAGGGGAAACATAAATGGGTAATTTATGAGCTGGTGATCCTATACACGATTTGTTATACCTAGGACTTAATGTACATGCCTTAATTCACATGTTATTCATGATGAGCATGAGTGAGCTTGCCAAGCCAAGGCTGACTGCTAATGAAAAGTGCACCTGATCCCTCTCCTAATCTGAATCCAGCCCTGCCTCTTGTTCCTGTCACTGTAATCCTTGCTCTGCTACATGAGGCTAGCAGTTTGTAATTACATATTTACTCATGAAGTTATACATTTAATGTCTGTCTCTCTTGTGAATTCTATGGGATACAACACTCTTCTTCCGTCCTTCCTTCCCTCCCTCCCTCCCTCCCTCCCTCCCTCCCTCTCTCTTTGTGTGTGTGTGTGTGTGTGTGTGTGTGTTACAGCATCCAGAGTAATACCTGACTCTCAATTACTTGTTCTGTGTTCTGTGATTTAATAAAAGAAATTATCGAGTTCCTGAGTTCTAAAATTGGGGAGGTTGATCATCGAGATTTAGCACTGACTGCATTGTTTATCTGAAACATACTTTAAAACATTTGCGTATCTATTCCTCTGCAGAGAGGACCCACAGCTTTTATACAATGGGGCTCTATGACCTTCCCTCAAATAGGAGTCACTGGTCTAATTCAGTAGTAAAACAAGATTAAGCAGTAAAGAACTCATCTGCAGCTTAAAGTAAAATAAGCTACAAAACCATTTGTATGTATAGGAGTGTGTGTGTGTGTGTGTTTGTGTCTGTGTGTGTGTATGTGTTTGTGTGTGTGTCTGTGTGTGTGTGTGTGTGTGTGTGTGTGTGCGCGTGTGTGTGTATGGGGGGTAGGGAGAGAGGAGACTGAAATGCCTCAATGAATTTGCAGAGCCATCCGTATCACTGCCCCTCTCCTCCACTCTCCCTGAAGAACTGATCATTCCCAAAGTCATTGGCTGGAGTCACGAGTAGAGTAGCTGCTGGCATTCATCTGTTTCTTGGCAGCATCGTTCATCACTGAGGCCAGGGAAAGAGCCTGTAATTCTCTCCATTCACCTGATTGGAACAATGCCAGCCCTCTTTGTAGGAAGCTCCTTTTAATAACAAGCCTGTAAACTTCCCAGAAAACAAGGGCACTGAGCTATGTTTATGAAGCAGGGGTGCCCATGCAATTTCACCAAACATTTTTACCTGGGATTTCCCTTTCCTTACCCAGCAGCCCAAGAGGAGATCCAGCCTCATCTGGCTACAGATGCCTCAGTCACTGCTTGCTGCTGGCGCATTCACTGAGGAGCTAAGGGAGGCTGTGGATGGGTTGCTTCACACTAATTGGTTATTGGTATTAAACCTTTCCTCTTCCAGGTTCAGAAGACATTCTCTTCAATATTTCCTCTCTTGTTTTTGTCCTGAAAATGACTTCCACAGTAGATTTGTCACCATAAAGGTTTTCAGTGTGCTGTTAACTCATAGTTACCCATGGCAACTGGGGAGAGCAATAATGCAGATAATTCCCAGCCAAAGGTACTTTCTGTCTAGCTTTTAACGCATGGTTCAAGGGGCTTTGTGGCAGCCTTTCCTCCCTAATTATGTTTGCCTTTGGTGCTTATTAAAATGAGTCTGACTGCCTTTGGGCCAGGCAGTTGGGTGATGTGAAAATTCTGACACAGAATTTGTAAATATCTTCAGGGGAAATCCACACGGCACACAGATAATCAAACTTGACTAGATTTGACTTTACAGTCTAATTACCTGTGATCGATTACTTTGTTCCCATGGGCCTGAGTCTGGGATAAGAAATAATTGAGAGGAAAGGGGTCTTTACATTTAACTGAGGACACAAGACTGGGTTGTGGTCCAACGTCTTCACGGGATCATGTTGGTTTTCTTACCTGGATTCACAATCTTGTTTTCTGTGGTCAACCGTCTTCCTGTGCAAACCTCACAGTGCTCATCTCTACTTAGCAGCCTTCTTATGACTGCTCACAATCAGCCTGTCCTCCTGGAGGCAACATGACCCTGTTCCCTTGAAGTTAGAGATGGATGGGTACTAAGGTTGATACTGACCACTGAAATGTGCATGAAAACTGGCCAATGGACATGACACTTCTTAGAGCCTGTTGGTTTTGGTTTCACACTTTGTCTGGCCAGTGTCTGGCAGCAACTGAGATGGTGGCTGCTCCTGACTCTGTGAAGAGCCTACTTTGCACTAGCTCTCAGCCACTTAGGTTTTAATGTCCTAAGTTAACTTGGCATGTCTGGCAATGTACATATCAAACTACACTGAGACTGAGTTTCAGCTCTGCAAGCAGACAATGAACAACTGGAGGATAAAATCATTTCATCTTCAGTGTGTTAGGTCCACTATGAAACACATTTAAAACAATTTTGCTGATTTGTTGATCATAAAATTTTCTTCCTTACCTGCCCCTGCCATCTTTCAGGTTTCTCCCATTCTCAGGGGCAAAGCTGAAAAGGGTAAAGTGTATATTTTTTTTTCAGGGAAAATGATGGAGCTGTGTCTTTGGACCAACAGAGGCAGAAGGAAGAACTTATAAAAGAGTGTCTTTGGTGCATTCGGAGGCTCCGTGTGTTTGGATTGGGCGAAGGTTTAAAGACAGAGAAGATTTCAAAAGGAAACCTTGGAGTGTTGATACAGAAAGCATAGTATCCCCAAAGCTGAGGGATCACATGCCATCCACTCTAGACTCCCACGTCTACCATAACACCTGCATTTACTGATGACTTACATGGGCCAGACACAACTTCTTTACCAGTAACCCGTCGATTCCCTAAGTAAACTTCTAAGACAGTTATAATTTATATTTTACAGACAAAGGAGCTAAAACATTGAACTATAAATTCCCTGTGGCAACTGAGAATAAATGGTCTCCTCTAACTTCAAGCCCACTTGAACACTCCCATCATGCGTGCCCACTCCTGTGTCCCACCCTTCCCTGTAAGCCACAC
This sequence comes from Micromys minutus, assembly GCF_963924665.1. Lineage (NCBI taxonomy): Eukaryota > Metazoa > Chordata > Mammalia > Rodentia > Muridae > Micromys > Micromys minutus. Next base: position 58,555,827 of record NC_137976.1, on the reverse strand, counting down.
TACTGACTCCACAGACCACCATCCTCTGGAAAGTTCTGCCTTCTAGAACAACATAAAGCAATCCTCCCTTCTCTCCAAATCAGCACTCAAATATTTGAAAGCAGCAATCATGTGTCCCATAGGGTTCTCCTTCGCAGTGTGAGCAGCCACAAGTCACTCAACACTTCCCAATACAACATAGCTTTAAGCCTTTCTCTATCCCTGCTCAGTGACTCACACATGCAAAGCCAGTGGAGTGGAACTGGTGACTCTCCAGCCTTTTAGTCTGGTCTGAGATAATGCCGCCCACAACCCCCAAGCACATTCCTTTCATAGTGTAAAGTAGAGTGGAGATCTGCTGTAGGGACAGCTGTTTGGCCCGGTGCCCAGCACAGGTCGCCATATTGGACAATAAAGGATCTTCCTGGTCAGTGCTCCTTATTCTAATTCATCTGCTCCTCCTCCTGATTTGTCCTGGCCCTTTCTTGTCCTTTCCCAGAGACATGTTGAGGATGGTCTTTCCACTCACCATGGAGTTCATGGCAAAATGATTGTGCTGTGTCTGGAGGTCTCGTGCATGCTGGTAGCTGACTCCGATCTCTGTGTGGCTCTGGAGAAATAACTCCTTGTTGTGGCTTATCCAGTCGAACATCTAGAAGGGAGAAGAAGGGACAACATGATGAGAAAGGTCACAGGTCAAGCAGGACAAAGCATTCAAAGCTACAGAGAAGAATAAAGCCCGCTAGCTGTTTCCCAGGGAGAAGCTGCCATCTCCCTGGTGTCAGGGTGGGCTGCAGTCTCATTTTTACAGGAGAATCCTCATTTCTTTAGCATAAAAATTTATGGGAAGCTTGGTTTCTCTACAGAGCTTAGGGAAAAGGGACCGCAAGGGCAAGAATTGAGATAGGATGGTGATGTGTATCATCCCAAGCTATTGGTCTTTTGTAGTCTTTAGAATGCTTCAAGAACAGGCACTTTGAGAGCAAGCAGGGAGGCCTAGCCCACTCATTCAGGTGGTTGTGTGTTCTCCAGGAAGTCTCCACACAGAAGGAGACTCACCAGAGTCCAGGAAGTTCCTAACTCTTTAGGACACCAGATCTAAGACCCAGCACATGTTTCTCCCCAAGCATTCAGTCTGTCTCAGAAATAAGAATTCGATGCAATCAATGCAAAGTTTGTTACAAACTGCCAGGGGCACAGTTCTTTTGACACCATCTTGTGTGTCACTGGTCTGGCCCTGCTGTAGCTACTAGAGGTGGATGGAAAGGAAAGGGTAGAGTCAAGGCAGCTGCAGCAAAAGGCCAGATCCCTGACTGAGTTGGGCTCAGTTCCATCTTGTCTCTGGACTTCTGAGTACCTGAAGCAAGAAGCCCCCTATTACTCAATCTACTTTAAGTAACTGTTCAGCTGCCCAGAACAGTCAAGTGAGACAGCCAGGAAAGGTGTGAGCCGCACCCGTGAATAAGGTTGCTCTTCTCCGGCCATGTGCTCCATGTTTACACGATTAGGGCGTGTGTGTGTGTGTGTGTGTGTGTGTGTGTGTGTATGTGTGGTGGGAGCACTACAACCACTCCCAGGGTAGTGAGAGGGCCAGATAAACTGAGACAGGGTATGAAAGCTGCACCAGCTTTCTGGTGCTAGCTTTTCTCCTTACATCAAAAACTAAACTTGCTTTTCCAGTTAAGTTCAATTAGTATGTATGGGATACCTGCCACACCCAAGGTGACATAGGGTCAAAATGTTGAAAAGGTGGTTCTTGAAATTATGTGGCTTTTATAAGGTATAAAAACTGATGTGGATCAGATTCTGTTTGTTTGAGAATTTCATACTGAGGATAACATATTTTCATCATTACCATCCCTCTCTTCCTTCCAACTTCGTCCATGTCCCCAACATTCTCTCTCAAATTCATGAATTATTTTTCTATAATCATTATTGTTTGTTTGTGTGTGTGTGTTTGTGTGTGTGTATGGTGTGTTTGTATGTATGTATATATATGGTGTGTATGTGAATGTATGTGTGTATGTATATATGTATATATATCATATATACATATATATATGGAAATATGTGTGTATGGTGTGTGTGTGTGGCATGTTTGTGTGTGTGTATAACTTAAATCACAACTCTAAAGGTCTATAAACATGATAGAGGCTATTATGAGCTACTAACAGAGGACAAAGAACACTACACTCCCCAGGAGGCGATCCTGTGTTAAGCCATGACTTAGAGAAGGACCAGATAGCTGAAGGTCAGCAGGCTGAGTGATCGGACAAAGAGAGAATAGTGACACAGGGTGGAGGCTGGGGCGGCCCAATATGTCACTGAATGGAGGCAGGTGCACAGAGTGACCATGAAGGATGTGAACCACCTATTGACAGCGAGGTGTGGGGGAGAGTCCATAAAGTATGAATGAGCTGTGGCAGCGGTTTGGGGTGTGGACTAGGAGAGCCAGGGGGAATATTGGGGGAGTCTGACATACTAATCCAGCTATAGGTGAGGGCCTGGATCTGCAGAAGAGTCAGAGAAGCAGGAAGGTTTGAGAGCCTCCTTTGGACAGACCCCCAAGAGCTCATTATCACTTGGAGAAGAGAAGGTAAGAGATCTGGGGAGACCAGCCATAGCATTCTGGTTCCTGCAATCTCAAGAATCACCATGAGGACCACTGAAGGATGAGGGTAAGAAACTGAGGGTGCGCAGATATAGTCATGCATTTGTGAGGCATAGGGGAATTTAAGCAAGCATGTCCTGTGGGCAGCTAGATTCATGTGTCTGGGGGCCTAGAGAGAGACATCAGGGCTTCAACGATTCGTGCCTTAACATGAGAACATTAGTTTACAGTCTGAAGGCTCTCCCACCGGAACTACTCAAATAGCACAGGGTCTACTACAGGCTGCAGGCTCCTAAACAGGCTGAGCAGATATCTGTGTTGAGTATACCACTCTGAATCTATCACCCTTAGTGAGCCCCACACTGTAGGCAGCTGGCCAGAGCTCTCCCGATCCCTAGTTACCATTAAGAATAAAGGGAAAAAGAAGAAAAGTGCTGGAGTTTAGAGGATTCTCATTCTGTAATATTTTACCTTAAAATGTCTTCCTCCCGACCTCACTTCAAAATAATTTCTCCTCCTCCTTTCTTATTTACAAAAGAACCAATGAAGTCAATGAAAATCTGAAACACCTTCTGGTGATGGTGTTGCTCCTTGGCTATCTCAGCAGCCCAGCAGTGACCTTGTGCATTCTGTGGGAAAGCTATTTAGATGGATATGTACAGGCAGAGGAGCTTGTGCAGTACAGTGATTAGATTGCTGGGCACCAGGTCCCTGCTGGGCTGCAGAGAGAGGTGGGTTGGACACAGGCCAGGGAGGTGGAAAGCAAGGGAAATGATCAGAGGTAAGTCAGAGATCGCTACGGCAGCTGTGCACCTTGCTGCATCCGCTCCTCACAGACTGATGCTGGCAGCCATACCCCGCCCCCCAAACTCTGCTGAAAAAGAGCTTCCTGGTAAGGAGGCACCCAGACACAGTCTATCTTGTTCTGGAGAAACTGCTTCAAAGATGTAACACATGTCCCAGGAAGACAGAAAAGGTCTGTCTGGGCGCTGGATGGTCTCATGCAAATACATGGTTTTTTTCTTTTTTACTTTTTAAAGTTTTTGATTAAAATATTTATATTTATTATACTTTAGTTATATTAAATATTAACATATTAAATGATAGTGTATATTAAATATATTAAATATATATTATAATATAGAAATTAATAATTTCTATACTATAAATATATTTTATGTATTTATTATAATATATCATATTAAATTATCCATTATGTCATATATTCTGATCTATAATACATTACACATTCTGATTTTCAAGGGCTAGTATTCCCTAGAATAACGGTAAGCCTCCTGGCTTACAAATGGCACATTTTTGAAACCCATAAAAAGCATACCTTTTCTATTTAAGACAAAAATCAGTTCCATGGAGTCTCCTGATTTCGAAGGTATATTCATTGCTATAGCTCCTATTTCAAATGATTGAATTAAGAAATGTAGCGGGAAAACTGGCCTTGTTTTACAGCCAGAGAAGAGCGGCTCCTTGGTCGCGGCCACATTTCTCAGGTGCTTTCAGGTTCACGATCAAATGCCCAATGGCATGTATCATCTTATTGTGAGCTCAGACAGTATCACACGGCTATTACCATCAGGCTACAACAGAGCATGCTCAGAGAAATGAAGTGCAAACCCCAGAAATCATTGTTCTACCCTATGCTACATTTACCAGTCAGCCAGGCACTGAGAGGCTGGCTACAGGCCCCGTGGTGCCCCAGCCTAGGAAAGGTGCTTGGGGTCACTTGTTTTGCCAACCCCCAGCTGCCACCTCTCTATGGCTGCACCATTGGGAAGGATCACAGATGCCCAGGCATAGCTGCTGAACAGTATTTCTCTCCATAAATGCTGGAAAGAATTAAGGAAAAAGGTGGGATGGGATGGAAGGAGGAGGAGGATGGCAGTTGGCCATAGTCTAGGATTGTTAATGTCCAGAGAAGAAAAAACATTTCTAAACAGTCCTAATCTCAAGACAAGACCGTCTATAATTTGATCCATTTGAATTTAGCTATCTGGAAGACCCTGAGTTGGAGTGACCTAAAGATTCGAAGGAGGGCCAAAGCAGAAGAAAATGTATCTACAGTAGCTTTACCTTGTTTATGTCCTTCCCCCACTTTTAAAGAGACTACAAATGTTACCTTCAACAAAGGCTAAGACAACAGCAACACAACCCTTCCAGAGGATGGCCATGTCTAAATAATTCGATTAATCCTCTGTCTGAACAGAACACAGTTTTCCCTGTCTTATTAAGAAAGATGTTACATGTAAGCTTCTTGAGGCCCCTTTTCTGTTTTGTTTTAACTAAGCTGAGTAATTTTTTATGCTAACTTAAGTAAAAATACACAAATCTGGTTCTTCATAAATAGTCAACATTAAAGGAATCTATTTAAATGCAAATTAGGAAAATAAACACAAGACTTTCCATTTTTAAGAGATGGGTTAGCTAAACAGTTATTATTGCTCTGCTCTGTTTTTAATGAAGCATAACTATTTCATAGAGCAGGGATATTAAGAGAGAACCATGTATTTATTTTCCTGCATTTAGCAAAAGCAGCTGACATCATCTTCTAACTTTCAAACCACCTGACTATCGTTGGTGTCGCACACTCTAATTATAGATCACATTGCAAATAAGATTCTCACACTCAGCCCTGTTGAGCTGATTAAGTAAATGGACGAAAAACTATCAGTGTGCTTCCTTGGGCTGGATATACACGCCCTAGTCCGTACAGGGATGGGCTCTGCACCTCTGCAGTGCCTCCTCCATAAAAGCTGTACCCTGCGAGGCCCAGCAGCCTGCTGCAGGTGAATCTTGTTAGGCCGAGGGAAACAGGGTCTCAAGCCAATTATAGAATAAAACCCTGTGTTAGAACACAAAGAGCAGAAAAATACAAATCATCACAGGCTGCTGTATGAACTCTGCCAAGTTGTACCCAGGGTCTGAACCTCAAATCTTATCTGTAAAATAAGAGTACTAATTTATGCTTTTTAAATCTTAGGCTACTGGGGCGCTCAAATAAAATGAGGGTTTAGAAAAGGCTTTGTTGACCGTACACTTATGGATGTTTTAATCCATATAATGAGTACGTTCTAGCCTGTTCCCATTGAAGGCAAAACAATAGGTAAAAAGGTACGGGTGTAAAGCTGAAAGTTCATGCTGGAAAACCACCATGGGCTAGCGAGCCCTGCTTACACCTGCAGTTCATATGGGCACAAAAATACCACAAACCACTCACCTGAGACACACTACTAGAACAACCACAGGCCTCTTCAGAGAGCAGTCCAGAAGCACCAGCCTTCATTCACGCAGGGACCTGTAGGTATGGGTGTGACTGACTACAAAAGACTCAGAGCCCCTCTATCAATGTACCTGGACCTCTGGTGCCTTCCTACCGCCTTGGACGTCGTGACCACAGAGATGGTATATTAAAGCAAGTCCTTGGTCCTCATCTGCCTCCCTGCCTCCCTGCCTCCCTACCGAGGAAGCATCCACGCTCCTTCCCCATCCTCTCAGCCACTACTAGAGACCTTTGGTTTGTAACAGGTCTCCCCTGCCTCCCACTCAGGAGAGTTGCCATTAAAAAGCCATTTTTTTCTCTATAATCACTTTTGGAATTAGTTTATTCTGGATATAGAAATAGCTCAATATGTGCTTTCTGAGCACAAACCATAGGTTTGATTCTAAAATTGGCAGAGGGATCCCAGACAGATATGAGAGGCCCTTCCTGCACACTTGCACACACACTTTCACGAGCTCGCACGCGCGCGCGCACACACACACACACACACACACACATGCACATACACATGCACTTGGGAACCAAGCAAATCTCTTGACTTTACAATTTTGCTTTCATAGAAACTCTGACTGCCCTGGGATACATGTTTTTGTACAGAGCAACACACAATCCTCGTCTCTCTCTCTCTCTCTCTCTCTCTCTCTTTCTCTCTCTCTCTCTCTCTCTCTCTCCCCCCCCCCCGTGTGTGTGTGTGTGTGTGTGTGTGTGTGTGTGTGTATGTGTGTTCTTGCCTAAGGTTCTTAAGACCCTTAAATTCTGGTTTTTAATGATCTGCTCTTCTAGGATGAAACTACCTGATTTCCTAAGGAGGAGGAGGAGGAGGGAGAGAAGCAAACAGGGAAAGAACCCCAAAATATGAACCTAGTTTCTAGATTTCAAGAACTCCTACTATAGCCAGTCATCCTCCTGTACTGATTCATTTATTCAGTCCATCAGACTGTGTGAGGGTGGGGTGGGGGGACTGTGAAGAGACCATTGTTACACTGATCTTAATGGAGGCAGAGACACAGCCTGACAGGCTGTCATGGTGACAAACTTCTACTGAAGGAGAGAAGATGTTCTTAGCTGTGTCTGTTCTCTGTTCTGCTGGTGGCATGTCTGCCTATAGATGTTTATGTATTTCTTAAAGGAAAATGCTTCTCCCATTGACATAAGTAAGCCCTGTTTGCTTCAGGGAAGAGAGCCCAGCTGACCATCTAGGAGGCAAAAATCTTTGCTTGTTCATTAACCAGGATGCCAGTGTTGCTGATCAGGCTGCATCTTTAGACCTCATAGTACTTTTCCTTAACTTTCCACCCAAATTCCTTAAACCTTAACACCCAAGTCCAACTGTTGTTCACAACTTAAACAGTTCTGATTTCTCTATAACACAAATAAATGTCGATCATGAAACAAACAAACAAACAAACAACAACAACAACAAAAACCCTCTTTCCTTCTGCATAGCAATTTTACCTCCGGTTAGCATCCAGATCCTGTTTCCATGACAACAAATAAAGATGCTTCAAGCCAGCATGCTATTGAATCTTGGTGAAGCATAAAGATGCTCTCTGACTGGAAAGCTATACCAGGATTGGAAATGACTACAAAAAACCTACAATGTGTGTTAATGTGGACACTGAACCTCGGGCTTCCTCAGATGTGGTGACTTTTGCAAGGAAACATAGTTCTTTGTAGGAACCTGTCAGCTGTGTCAAGTGTTACGAGATGTACAGGTTCCCATGGGGCACCATTTGTAAGCATGCTTGTGCTTGAAGTTGTCAAGGAAGATGCTATCTTCTTGTACATGAGCTGGGTGACTGGGCGGAGCTTCTGAAAGGATTGCCTGGTGGCAAGCTCCGGATCTCATCTCTGTCAATCCTAGAAGATCAATGCCAAACACTGCCTCTCAATTTCTAAGTCTGAATGTTTAGAAGAGACCCAGATGCCCGCAGTTATTAAAAGCCAGAGCATGTTGATGACAATGTTGTACTTTCTCCTCATCTTCTAGGTCTCCACCCCTCTTACTCACTTTCAAATTTTCCACATAACAGTAATAACACTCACGGAAAAAAAAAATGATCCAAACACTTACTACTTTTTAAGTCCTCTGTGCGCTGAATATTGTCCTAAGTATTTTACACATATTAATTTACTCAATCCTCCCAGTGATGGCCTAATTATCTCCCCATTATTAATCTCCAGTATCACCACAGCCATTTCACAGAACGGAAGACTAAGGCTCAAAGGACTTAATTAAGTGATCTAGAGGGGCACAGCTAAATGACAGGAGATCCAGTTTATGTTGCTACTCTAACTTTGGTGCTGTAGCTCTCAGCAAGCAAAGTCTCAGCCTGCGCTTCTTTCCCCCAAGCTCTCAGACCTGTGCTCTGCTGCTGTTGCTGCTTTTCCTCCATCTGCTTCCCCTGTGGGTTCTTGGAATGGGGTCTGCTTACTGCTTGCTTGAGTCGGTACCCACAAGAAGAAAGTCAGGTGCACCCTACTTGCCAAGCCTGCAGTGTCAGTTATTCTCATGGAGAATGATGTGGTTTTGCTTTATGCTTTTCTAACACCACCTGGCTGGCCCTCTTAGCCAGATGCTTTGCAGCCGCAGACCATCTGCTTGCAGATCTGTCTAGCTTCCCCCTTCTTTCCTGGCACCCAATAGCAGATGATATTGTGAAACCAGGGTTCTCTTATATTTAAGTGTTCTTTTATCACGTTTATATACCTAGCCCCGGCATGCTAGAAAAGGCAGAAACATCCTAATTTTGGAAGCTCGCCAAGTCCATGGAGGTCCCCACACTTGCCTTCCACTTCCCTGGCCACCCTCTCCTGGTTCCCTTTTGTGTTGCTCAAACTTTTACTATGACAGTGTTAAAACTGGATTGGCACAGTTTGTCTCAGACCATTCCCATATTAATGTTGCTAGAAAAGGCTGGAAGTTGTGTTTTAACGTGGTGAGAACTTAGTATTGTCAGTTTTTCATATCTGAAGATTTTTTAATCTGGGGACTTATTAACTGTGATCACACACACACACACACACACACACACACACATTTATATATGTGGTGTCCTTACTGTGTTAGGTATCCTAAGGAATCTACAGACAACTTAATGTATCCTGGAAGGTGTCTGTAGGTTACATATCAGTATTATGTCATTTGTCACAAGGAATTTGATCATCCTCAGATTTGGGCATCCTCAGGGGGTCCTGAATAAACTTCCCACAGGTCTGAAATGTCTGTAGGAAAATAAGCCTAAGATCACACAGCTTAAAAGTGATGCAGATAAATTTAGAATTTAATGTCTATCTGGACCGACATCCCATACACTTTCCTGTCCCAGGACACCCTCTATCTGTAACTTGGATAACTGACAAGGATAACTATGTGCCTGGAGCCACACGGTGGGATTTATATACATGATCTCAATCCCTATAATAGCTCCAAGAGGTGACACCTGCCAGCAGCAGCCCTCTTTCTAAGTGAAGGAACAGATTTAGAGAGATCCAAGTCAAGATCATACAGTTAAGCTAACACACTAAAAAAACTCAGATCTAGCTTTGTAGAAATAATGGGATATGTGTGGATTCCCTGTGAAAACATAGTACCTGTGGATACAGCAGAAATGTCCCCCTGATGTTCTACCCACTTGTCAAACTGCCATATCCTTTCATGTTAGCACCTTCTCTCACATTCCCATTCCAGGCCTTTTATTTCTAATGCTTCCTTACTCACACCTCAGCCTCGCCTATCTGAATTACTGCAATCAACATCCTACTAATCTCTCTGACTCCTTTCTGTCTCTATGACAACTCACCTGCATGGGCCTGGTTTATTCTGCAAACACTGCTCTCAGCAGGACATCCACTACACACCTGCACTGCCTGTCACTGCATGATACTCCCACACCAAGCGCCTTTCCCAGTCAGTGTTTCCACTGCCACCCACACGTATGTCAGCATTCAGCTCCTCCTTCCACCATGTCGCCTGCATTGTTCCCTACCAAAAACACGCTCCAACCCCAAAACTCCAGACTACTGCCTTCCTTCTAAATTGAAGTCTCAATTTCTTCTAATGCCCACTTTGACTACAAAAGTCATTTCTGACAAATGTTTCACCTAAAGTTCTTTAGTGTCTGCCTTCATACTTCATCAAATAAAGTCTTAATTAAGAACCATCTGAAAGGTTTTCTTTAAATCCACAGCTTCCTCGGTCCTGCCCTTAAGATTTACTCTGAAGGAGAGATTCTGATGGACTTGCATCTTTATTTAAAAACTTATGGAGTGTCAGCAATAAAGGAATTCCTATTGACTCAATCCCACCATCAACAAGCCACATGAACCGGTGATCCTTGGAAGAGGAGGGCACACCACACTGAAAGTCTCCCATCTCCCTCAGCTCTTGCCCAATGATATTTTCCAGATTATGGGACAGTGAAACAGAAGCTTAACACCAATGGTCCTGATATGGCACTGGGGGAACTAAACAAACTAGTCCAAGCTCTGTATCCATGAGCCACATCTCCAGCAAGATGACAATGGTCTTAGTGAGTGTTCAAAACAGAGGTAACATTCTTTTCTTAATTGCTTCCAATCGTTTTGTCCCAGTCTTTGCTTAACAAGTCAGAATGAAGGAAGTGTGTTCTCCTAACTCTCCTGTTCTTATTCTAAAGAAAGATGAGCCTGTCTCGGGTGCAGGTATGCCATGAACACTGATGGGAGAAAAGTGAATCCTTCATGGCTCCTGGATTCTAATTTCTTCTGGCTCTAAAAGAAGTGTGAGTCTATCATGATCCCTTGAACAAAGGCCTAGAAAGTTAAAACAAGGTCCTCAGGGGGCAAGCGTACTTGACAGGGTGCCGGGACTTCACCAGCAAACAGGAGCAGGATGCAGTCAGCTTTGCCTTGTCTCTGACCTGGGAGCTCAAAGCTAACCCCGACCTTCAATACAAAATCAGCAAGTGTAGTTTAGACTTCTTACCAACTCAGTCTCTGCCTCCTCTTCCCTTGACTCCTTCCCCTCCCCACTTCCTTTTCACAAACCCTGAAAAGTCTGGGGCAAAGCAGATAAAGATGGTGACTAGCAGGAGTCGGATGCGGTGTGATGCAGAACAGATCCCGAACGCAGGCCAGCTCCTTCCCACTCCCTTGGCTCAGACAGAGTAAAGCCCACAGCCCAGAAAGCAGTTGCTTACCGATTAGAGAAACCCAGGCTGCAAACCCTCATGCTAAAACCACGCCCTCTTCTTGACAGCTGTACCTTAGCCCAGTTCTGTCTGGAGGGGGCACATGCTCCTACCCAGCCTCAAAAGGCCTTTCTCCTCACCCTAGGAACTAGGATGAAGCATTTTCCTATTCTTTTGCTCACATAAACATTTTCCAAGCAGTAAACAGCATTTTTTTTTTGGTTTGTTTGCCTTTTTGTTGTTTTTGCATCTCATCTCTAATCCATGTGCCCGGATGCACTGAATCCCTGGAGCACTGCAAAGGCACTGCCCTCCTAAGAGAATGGAATGGTCACCCAGCAGCCAACAGGTCAAGCAGATGAGAAGCAGAACCAGCCAAGCCAGGAGGCAGCCCAGGCATCCCCGGGATATTGGCCATGAAGGACCAAATTCTTTCCATTTAAACCACAAACACTGATAAAGTATTTTCAGGAACAGAGTAAGAGAATGCACTACCCTCACTTCCCAAAATGTAGAACTGAGGAGGTCAAAGCCCATTTAAGAAGCTGGGAAAATAGTGCCCGACTTTATCCCAGGACTAAATTTAGGCATCCACCGAGATCTGGCCCCTTGGCAGGTTAATTTAGATGAACTAATGGCGTTCCTGGCATACAGGATATAGTCGGTAAATGGGAACTATTATCTTAACTGTAAAAATGGAGTGTCGGGTTGATGTTCTCATCCAGCCCTCCTACGCATCCTAAAATCAGATGTGCCAATCACCCTCACATCTGGGAACCAGACTCTATGGGGCTGAGCAAGAGGCAGTCTGCCTTCTGGGATCTCTGTTCTGGAGAGATAGATGCTGTGTTGAAGGGGATGTGGGCTAGGTAGACTTAACCTTAAAGATCTGAGGAAGAGGGCCAGACATCCTGCCCCCTCTTCCCATAAACCTCAGCAGGTTGAGTTCTAGAAGGAACACACATGGAGCAAGGGTCAGGCACATCTTGGCTTCCAGATGCCCACTGACTAAGCTTACTGTGCAGAACTGAGGAGCAACTTCCTGACTGTGGGGGAGTCCAGCCACTTCTTCAGGGACTAAGGTGAACGCCCATGTGTAAGGCTGTCCTTGAGGGTAGCGCAGAATACATGGACCTCACGATACACGTTTATGCTTTAGAAATCTTTACCTCTCCCACTCTTTCGTGCCTTGGAAGACATTAACTTTCATTTGGCTGTCTGTCCTCCCTCTAACATATTTCAGATTGTGTTCTCACCCCCAGCAGCCATGGAGCTCACGGCCTTGGCATCCCCTTCCCTTCCTCTCCAACACAGACTTATCCCTTGGACTCACTTCCCTCTCTTGTCTCCAGGATTTGCCTCTCACATCTTCTCTGTCACGCTGCCCTCGACTGTGTTCCTGGAGAAGGAGCATGCCCAGTTCTGCTGGAAGCTGTCTGCTGCGAGATGGAACTCTGCAGTTCCAGTTCCAAACAGCAAGTGCCTTAGAGAGAAGCCCTGGGGCTGCTCAGCAGTAGGTGGTGCTCTTGGGCCAGCTCAGAGCCCTTGTTTAAATGTTTGATTCTGACAGACAGCCAAGGGAGAATGTGCCTCCTGGGAACCCAGAGTTATCAAAAAGCTGGCCCTGACCTGAAGGCATTGCAGTGTAATTGGGAAATGAGGCCGGTGAGCTCAGACCAGATGGGACAGACAGGGCCAATGGGGAGTTAGATACTCCTCTAGATACCCCATGATAAAGTCAGCTTTCAAGGTGGGGCGTGTTGCAGGTGGGACAAATACCTTGTGATAGACCAGCCTGGTCAGGCTGCAGAAACCAGCCCTTTTCCCTCTCTACCAGAAAAGTTTATGACTCCCCTCCCTTCCTCCTTCCCTCCCTCCCTTCTTCCCTCCCTCTGTCCTACATGCCAGGATATAGCTGGAAAAGGGTTTACTAAGGAGGTTCTGGGAGTTAGCAAAAAAGCATCATATTGGGATGTCTTGAGGAACAAGAAGGAAGGAGCTATCTTGGGATTCTAACCACAGATAATTTTCCATGGAGTTAAGATGCCCAGCCACAGGTAGGGGTAGTTTTTAACTGGTGATGCAACTCCAGCTGTGCTTAAGAAGATCAATGGGACCCAGAGATAAGGTTGGAACAACACATGTTCCTGAGTTGGGTTTTTCCTTGACAAATGGAGATCATTGCTGACCTAGATAAAGCTATAACCCCTATCTACCCAATATGTCCTATAAGAAAAATCTGTTCATCTGTCTGTCCATCCATCTATCTTTTTCTGGACCCCACCTTTATATCATCTTGATAGGCCATGTTAGGCCCGCCTCTATAAGTCTACTGGGCTCCATGCCCACCAGATGTACCACACACAACTTCCTTTATCCACACAATAATCCCAAGGCATGTATTAGGATCAATATTTTGTAGATAAAGACACTGAAACCCAGCTGCAGACACACAGTGAAAGGTCAAGCTAGGATTCAAACCAGGCTTCCTTGATTCCAAACTTAGTGCTGTCTCTAGAAGCCTTGGCTGGCTTCTGTGGCCTGTGCTCTCTGTGGGGAAGGGCTGTGCTAAGGACATGCACCTGCTGGGACAGGACATAGGAAAGAAGGAAGTAGGTGGTGAGGGTTATGGCAGAGAAAAGGAAGGGAAGTGGATGGTTCAAAGCAAAATAAAATCCCCTAAGATATCTTGAAGAAGCTCCCGACCCTAAACAGACACACCTTTCTGTGGTTTATAAATTATCCCAGAGCGTTCCTGGCTCTTCCAAAGGGGGAAACAAGTTCACACTGATAGTGCATGCCTATAATATAACTCTTAAGAGGCAGGGGCTGGAGGATCCTGAGTCTGAGGCTAACCTGGGCTACACAACAAGAGTCTGTCTTCAAAAATGAAGGGAGAGAGAGTACCCTAGCCACCCATTCCTTTTCTAAGACAGGAACAGACCTAACATGTTTTCTTTGTTGCTTGACTACCATCTATTCTCCTATATGCACTTACCTCTTAATCCTACTCTACCTCAGTAAAAACAAGTACCTTGGCATCGTGACTCACCCAAGAATCAAAACCATCTCTTTCTTATAAAGTGTGAAGAACTGCATCTATGCTCTCATCCAATGCTACTCAAAGGATGGCAGGGTGGACAGTCTGAGGCCAGCACTCGTGACTATTTATAAATTAGTTAGCTAATGATTGTTTTTGGTCCTGTTCTGTGCCCTCTCTGGACAGACACCCTACCTTTGACTGGAATTCCTTTTCTGGGATCCACTCAGGAGCAGAGGCTGCACAGACAGATTTTACACATGGTACTTCCGGTCTTTATGCACTCCAACCCTGTGACAGGATCACAGTGGAAAGTAAAAAACTCCCAGACCCTCAACATTCCTCACAGCCCTCCTTCCATGTTGTTCACCTACACTCCCCTGAGGAATGTTTTCATCAGGATACAAATCAGAGCTGAAATACAAGAGAAAGGAGAAAGGAAAGGGTGTGTGTGTGTGTGTGTGTGTGTGTGTGTGTGTGTGTGTGTGTGAGTGAGTGAGTGAGAGAGAGAGAGAGAGAGAGAGAGAGAGAGAGAGAGAGAGAGAGAGCACTTTGGGGGGGGGGGGGAAACATACTTCTATGCACAGCCAGCAGGACACTATCACTTGGATTATTTTTGGGATCTAATGTTTCTAATGTGCAAGGGGAGGAAATGAGAAGTAAGTACAAATTCCCAGGGCCGGCAGGCTGGAAATAATTCAGAACGCCCTGTTCTGTGTCAAGGGGGCGGGGAAGCAACACACTTCCTTACCCTGAGCCCAGTCAACAAGAGGTGGAGCGCTTCCCTGGTTTAGGTCTGGGGAGGAGGAGAGACTAGTGGCACCAGAACCATTCTCCAAAGAAAGCAGGAAATTACAAACTGCCCAGTAAGGACCTTGCCCCCTTGGCCTCCTGGGAGGTGGTAGCTCTTTTTGAAAGCTTCCTTCCAACAAAAAAGGCCTAGACAACTGAATCCCATGGAGACTTGGCATAGCCCTCCAGCTGCCTGCACAGTGCTTGGTCATTTACCACAGCAGTGGTAAGGGCATATGGAAAGTAACACTTGTCCTCAGGCCCTTGAGCTGCTATGCTGGTGCATGTTGTCTCTCCTGTAAGGCAAGAAGTCTCTAAAAGGCAGGCTGTGTATAGTTGGATTTGCTAGTACATATGAGTGTGTGAGCATTTGCCCATACACATATGCATGTACCTTTCCCTCTTTCTTCTGCTCCCCTGTGTGTATGTGGGTGTGGGTGCTGGTGGGGGCAGCAGCACCATTAAAGAAAAATGCCATTTCCTGGTCCTGCCTACCAATCTCTCTCCCAGGCAAAATCTCTTCACATCACTATGCCTTGGCTTTTCTACCGGCAGGGCAGGGCTTAGACCAATGCTTACCCATCACTTACCATAAGAAGTAAATGGTAGACCAAGGGATGAACCACCAACTGGGTGACTTTGAGTGAGTCTCTGCTCTGGTACAAACTTTTCTATGTGAAAGGAAGGGCTGGACCAGAAAACTGCTAGGGTTGTGGGTGTGAGAACACTTTCAAAGCTGACAGTCAAACACATATGCATTGGCATTGTGATTACTACAAAGCACTTCACTTTGACAAATGACTGTAAAGTCAGCCTACTGCTGGCTTCCAGGACACTGGGTTGGAGGTCAGGGGAAGAGAAGAGACAATGGGTCCATGTCCTGTACAGGAGAGCCTAGTGGAATTTCTTTTCAACTGACTACCCTAATTCTGGCTACCCCACTTTGGGTTCTGCTTTGGGCTCTAGGGAGTGATCAGAACTATTTATAGCTTGAAGGGAGAAAGCAGGAAACAGCAGTGAAGACTCTGCCCAGCAATGGGGCATCCTGGGGATGTCTTGAAATGCTAATATGGGTAACATAGTAAAGGATTCTCAAAAGCACAAGCACACAGCCCTTTCCCAGGGGCCTGAGGCCTACTGTGACATCCTTCACCCAGTGGTACCCCCATATATCTTTTCTCAGAGTGATTAAAATGAAAGCTACATTACTTTATTTGTACAGAATTCCAAGAAAATAAAATGTATACATGTGCATTTGAATAGGATAGGAAGTATTTCTGACCCTATGTTTACAAAGGAATAAGACATGGGTTTGGAGAGGTGACAGCACAGTGGCTAAGAGCACTGGCTGCTCTTCCAAAAAAATCCCAGTTCAATTCCCAGCACATGTGGTGGCTCACAACCACCTGTAACAGCTCCCAGTTCCAGGCAATCCAACACCCTCTTCTGAACTCTGTGGGTTCAAGAGATACAGATAGTCCACGGACATGCATGCAGATGAAACATACACAAAATAAAAGTAATAAAATAAAGAAAATTAGGTTAAAAATACAAAGTCCTAGTTGTAATACAAAGCAGGTCCAGTGGCTTGGATGTGTAAGGTGACAAGAGAGAATTGATGGCCCCCCCCAGGACACTAGAAATAATCACTATGCCCTGGGGTGACTTCAAAGATAGATACTGTTTTTAAAGACCCTTCCCATCCAACCCAGCAGTTGTGACCTCAATTTGACCTCCTTTGACTTACCCAAGGGCACTGCACAACCAGCTTACTTATAAGGACCTGTGAGTCTCTATCTTAATTCCCAATGTCACTCAAATATCAATTCTTAAATTTTGTCTCACTAGAAGTTATTAAAAATCATTTGAAACAAGTCTACACATCAGTGTGCTGGTTTTGTCAACTTGATTCCATCCTGGACACACATGGGAGGAGTCTCAATTGAAGAGTTGCCTTCATCCAACTTGTCTGTGTTTGTGCATGTGGGGCATTTTCTTAGCTGGTTGTTGATGTAGGAGGGCTCAGACCGTGATGGGTGGTGGCCCTGGGTTGTATAAGGAAGTTGGTGAGCAAACCAGTAAGTGGTTTTCCTCTATGGCTTCTGCTTCGGTTCCTGCCTTCAGAATCCTGTTCTCCCTTCCCTCAGTGATGGATTCTGACTCAGGAGCATAAGATGAAACAAACCATTATGTCCCCAAGTTCTTTTGATCAATCTTGTATCACAGCATCAGAAACACAAACTAGGATAGTAAGAGAACATCCAAGACATGTGGCATGGTGTCAGCAGGGCTGCAGTGGGTGAACACTACACCAGGAGTTCAGTCATGCAGAAGAAACCGTGGAAGTAAGTGGTGGGCACTTAGTGCAGGCACCTTCCCCTGCACTGCCCATTGTACCCATTAGCCCTCTGGGCTGCTTGGCTTCCTAAAGCTGAAAGGTACTTAGGAGATTATCTAAGAAAAGTTGGTTACTCTCCAGAATCCCTGAATGCAACAGCGCAAAGAGGACCTACTGCAGACACAAGGGGATCACGGAGAACAAACCAGCAAATGGCTTTTCTGAACTGTTGAACTATGAAAGGGAAAGGCTTCAAAATTATCCATTGTGGCAAGTCTCAGGGAAAGGCGGTAAGTATTTGGAGTGTGGGACTTCATCAAACTGCTGTGGAGATTTGGATGGGTCTCCTTAAAACATTTTTTTATATTTCAGCTACCTCTGCTGCCAGTGCCACAGCCACCTCACCTGCAACTGTGGCCACACCATATTGTCACTCCTTGGAAGATGTTTCTGTTAAGGGACTGTACTAAGCATGACAAATGCAACATGGGAGCAGAAGGCAAATGGCACAAGTCAGTGTTTTGTTGAAATATAAATGGAGGTCAGAGGTTAAAGATATGCATAAGGTGTCACAATTGGTCACATGTGCCTCAGGACAAATGCTAAGTGTCATTCAGCACATTTCTATTTCTACACAGACACGGCCCCATAAATTCAAAGAGAATTTAACGGAGCAAAAATAAATATACAACCAAGCATTTGAAAATCAGGGCCACAGGAGAGACGGAGGAGGTCTTGCCTTATTTTGGGCACTTCCAAAGTATGTGTTTATAGATGAAACACATAGAACACGCTACGTAAAGAAAACTAATCTTCTGGTTCCAAAACTAGGAGGAACCACTAAGTGACCCTCCTCATTGCTGGGAAATTCTGCCAGAATTAGGAATATTCACTTTCTTCTCAGAAGAGCGGTAAAACCAGGCCGACTGGAGAGGCCTCAGGACAGCCCCTTCGTTCAGAAACAAGTAGCCATGGTCCCTGGTCATTTAGCCAGTTGTGTCAGGGATTCTTCTGAGCAAGTTCCCTCCCCATGGAGATGGGAAGAGGAAGGACCTTCCTTAGATGGGACAGACGGCAGCAGGAGGTGAAACAGTGGCAGTTGTTTCCGGATATTTCTGTGGGCATTGACTTCTAAGTGGGCACCGTGAAGTGACAATGGCTGCCATCACACAATACTGAGGCTTCTTACCATGTGTGGGAGGTAGGCCTGGTGATTTAAGATTCCCTTCCAGGTTGAATATGTTCAGTGTTACCCAAGGCTCCGAGGAAGCAGTATCCGGAGAAGAACCTCCACTGTAAAGCGTTCATCTCCTTCCCTTCTGTAAGCCACGAACCTGTTTACTGACCTTGGCTGGATTCCACACACAGCCTGCTTCTGGAAGAGGCCCACCCTTCTCTTTGGTTACAGGTTACATTTTCCTCACATGGGGCCCACTGTAGCCAGGGCCAGATGTGGCTAAAAACAAAGGGTACCATAATCTGTACCAGCCTAACGAGGAGAAAGTGGACCTGTGTTGTTTTGTGAACACAGTGCTGTATGGGTCCATTAATTATAGACCAGAGGGTGTTGGGCTGAGGCTTCACCTCCCAGCATCGCAGGCTAGTTAAATCATCTCGGAATTACCCCAAATGCCCAGCTTTCTTATCAAGGCCTCTCCAGCACTCCGAATTCTGATGTTCTCTCTTCCCTGGCAACTCCCAAACACCGCAGTTATACCTAGGGCAGTTCAGGCCACAACAGACATTAAATAAGAGTAAAGGGGGTGGGGGAGCTTAAGCAGTGGTTCTCAACCTTCCTAATGCTTCCATCCTGATACACAGCTCCTTATGTTGTGGTGACCCCCCCCCAACCACAAAATTATTTTTGTTGCTACTTCACAACTATAATTTTGCTACTGTTATAAATTGTAATGTAAATATTTGGTGTTTTTGACAGTGTTTTGCTGTTTTTTTATATATATATATATTCAGGGCATGGGGAAGAGGGTAGTAGGGGGAGAGAGAGAGAGAGAGAGAGAGAGATAGAGAGAGAGAGAGAGAGAGAGAGAGAGAGAGAAGAGAAGGAGGAGGAGGAGGAGGAGGAGGAGGAGGAGGAGGAGGAGGAGGAGGAGGAGGAGAGGTGTAGAGGAGAAGAAAAGGGGCCGGCCATGAGCACATGGAGAGAGGGGAAGGGAATGGGGAGAGGAGGAACAAGCAAGGTAAGAGAGTTTTCTGACAGTTTTACAAACCTCTGTGAAAGACTCATTCAACCCCCAGAGGGTTGAGACCCAGGGATTGAGAACCTCTGATTCAGCTGCACACATACTGATGGCTTCAAGGTGTCTCTTCACATGTAGTTTCAACAGACTAGACCTTACATAGTGCTTTGTTATGGATCAGCTAAGCCTCAAATCTGCTCGGGCATGTAAAGAAGCAGGCACTGATGTATGTCTTTTTTATTGGATAGTAGGCTACTTGGGGTTGGAAATTCCAGCCTATACGTATTTACCGAAGTAGCTCGTTCATGCTCAGGACCATTTCTCTGCACTAATAATTATATAAAGAGGGAAGGAGGGGAATGCTTGATGACGTCCATAGGATAGAACCCTCCCCCTTCCCCTTCAAAGATTTGTAATGCAGGGGGCTATCACAGGGTTCAGGAAAGGTGGTAGAGACTGCTTCATTCTCTAAGGACAGCTGTGGGGTCGAGAGCCACCAGCCTATTATTCATGCCTGGAGGGCATGTGGTCACCTCACAAGGCCAGAGGAGAGACTCTGTCCCCACCCCTGTTACTAAAATAGGAATGGAGTGGTCACTGAACTTAACTGACTGCCAAAAGCTTCCCAGATCTGGAGAGACTTCACTGACCTCCACAGGCCCTGCTAGGAGGCTGAGGTGTGGCTCATGCCGGAACTATTTCCTATGCCCTTGTTTAGATGTGGATGTGCACACAGCCCTTCCTCCAGACCGTCACCCTCCTGACCTCTGTCCAAAAGCACCAAATAAGTCAAAGGCTGAGGCACTTGGCTCCTCATGGACCTTCTGAATTCATCTGGATGCAGTTCTAACGCACTGTTGTTCTCCCCGGCTCCGCTGCAAGTTTGGGTTTTTTATGGCAGCTGGGTCAAGTTTGAGTAGCATCACTGACCCAAAGTCACCACCCTTCCCCCACCTCTGTTTTGTTTTTAATATTCTCTTTCTTTGACTACCCCTGCACAACACACAGATGTACATTCATATATGTGCACAAATACACTTCCTTTCTTCAACAATTTATGGTATGTGTATGTATGTGTGGTACCCACAGAGATCAGAAGAGGGTTTTGGCTCCCCTAAAAACGAAGCTACAAACGGCTGAGTCCTTGTGTGAATCCTGGGAATCAAACCTGAATCCTCAGGTAGAATGACTGCTGCTCCCGATCTAGCCCCCTCCTTTCTGTATTTAAGGTGTAAGCATACATCACAGAAGATGGATTGCAAACCGAGTTCATAAATTTCAGTTCAGTAATAGCATAGTTAAATGGAGAAACACCCTTATTTCCACTAATATCTGGCTGAAACAGAGCATTCCTTTCCATTATGAACACAGAAAACTACCCGGAGTTAATGAAACCAGTATCTTGGACACCAGCAGCAAGGTAAGCATTTCCTTATCACATTAGGATGCTGTCCTGAAATTCGATCCATGTTTACCACTGTTTCCAAGTTATGGTGGCTACTAGACTTCAAGTCGATCTTGTATTTGTCATGCTAATAAAA
This sequence comes from Micromys minutus, assembly GCF_963924665.1. NCBI lineage: Eukaryota > Metazoa > Chordata > Mammalia > Rodentia > Muridae > Micromys > Micromys minutus. The sequence continues at coordinate 58,534,862 of NC_137976.1, read as the reverse complement.
AGTACATATTTTTATAAGTTGATGATGTATTTTATTTGCTTTACAAACCTATATAATTTTTTTCTATACTTTAAAATATTACTGTGAGAAGTCCTTACGTTTCACCAGAGCAGAGGCCCATGGCTTGGAAGGGGTAGGAGTGTGCATTAGAAGGTATGACTTAGGGAACAAAAGAGATGACTCAGTGGGTAAGAACCCTCACTACAGAAGGATGAGGACCCCAGTTCAGGCCTTATACCCATGTGGAAGGCCAGATGTTTCCATGTTCATGCCTGTAACCCAAGAGACAGGAAGATCCTTGAGATTTCCTGGCTAACAGCCTAGCTCCAGGTTCAGTGAGAGAGCCTGTCTCAAAGGAAAAGAAGATAGAGCTAGACACTTGATACTTTCCACTGGCCTTTGTGTGTATGCACAGGGTTGCACAACCATACACAGGCAAAGAAAGGCACTGCATATATGTTGTATCACACACGCACACACACAAACAAGAAAGTGAAACTGAAGACTTTATTGAGAACATCAGTCCACTAGCTAACTGACTAACAGGTGGTATTCATCATTAGCATGGGGACACTCCTGAGAATAGTACGGCAGTGGGGTAGCTGGAGAAGAGCCTGGGTAAACCGTGAAGGCCAACTAAAATACTGACCTTGTTAAGCAGCGGTGTGATCCTGGGCAAGCTACTCCAAGCCTCTGTTTACCCAGGAAGACTAGTATCCTATGCAATTCTTGGGAGTATGAATTGGGAGGCTCTGTGAGGGACAGCAAGAGCTGGCAAGCTGAAGAGTTCTAAATCTAACGCAAACCTAGGTGGATGTGAGTTCTCCCATCCTGTCTTATCTCTGGCTCCCTGACATAACCATCTATAACCATAACCAGCTTCAAAATGGCATCCCTGCCCCAGAGCATAGGAGATCTCCAGTGAAGAAGTGTCTGTGTTTGGCTTTACCAAGAGCTGGCTCCTAGCCTGATTTCTTGTCACTCAAGGAGTGGTACATGGATTCTGTGAGCTAAGCAAGACAGGAGGAATCAGTCCCAGGTGACCACACCCCTGGGGCATTGGCCTGGAAGGGGTCAGGGAAACACTTTTGGATGACTCAAGAGAGGAGCAAAGTTTTATTGTAGAGATGGATATGAGTTATAGTTGTCTCAGTAAAGAAAACTATATGGATTGATTTTATTTTAAAAATATTTTTAATTTTTAATTTTTAAAGATTTATTTATTTCATGTATGTGAGTACACTGTCGCTGCCTTCAGACACACCAGAAGAGGGTATCAGATCCCATTACAGATGGTTGTGAGCCACCATGCGGTTTCTGAGAATTGAACTCAGGACCTCTGGAAGAGCAGTCAGTGCTCTTAACCACTGAGCCATCTCTCCAGCCCTTGGATTGATTTTCTTGTGATCACAAAAGATCAAAAAATATATATCCATCAAAATTAAAACCACCCACAAGTTTAAAATTTATAAATTAAAAATATAAATTTAAAAATTTAATTTTCTTTATATAGACATTAGGATTGTTGTCATATAGAAAGTTTTAGATCTTGATTTTACCACTTTGAAATACCTAAGATAGTTTCAATACTGCTTCTTTGTGTGTGTGTGTGTGTGTGTGTGTGTGTGTGTGTGTGTGTGTAACATGTACTATTTAGGCCAGAGCAGTCAAACCTCAAGTGTTGTTCCTAAAGAGCTGATGTTGTTTTTTGATTCTCAGCTTCTCATTGGGATCTGAAGCTTGCCTATTAGAGGAAGCTGGCTGGTCACACAAATTCAGGGACCTTACCTGTCTGTATGTCCCTGGAGCTGAGACTGCAGCATGTGCTACCCTGCCTGACATTTTATGTGAGTTCTTGAAACCAAGCTCAAGTCGTCAAACTTGGAAGCTAAGCCCTTTATCTACCAAGCTCCCTACTGGGTCGGTGATATAGGCTCTTCCAAACCTCTGCGTCAGACACCAAAATTCACCGGGTCCCAAGAGAGGTCATGGTATTACTAGGAACAACATCAAGTATTTAGGTTAAAGTCACACCTAGAAAACTAGTAAGAGGAAAAGCACTTGTGCCCGTCTTCTTAAAGGACACTCGGTAGCAACCCATCTTTCTCCACTTCAGCTTAAAGAGAACAGAGAGAGGAGATACTTTTTTTGTGTTCTCAGTAAAAAGACTCTAGATGCCTTTATTCTTTTTTTTTCTTCCCATATCTTACTTCTCCATGACAAAAAAAAAAAGCTTTGTAATTATAGTATTACAAAAATGATATCTCCTTTGCCAAAGGTACTTGAGAAAGATGTGTTATGGCATGAAAAGCCCAGAGCTTAGAACCAGAAGACCAGATCCACAGGTAGCTTTGTGTCACGACAGACACCACCACATGCTTCACGGGGACGGAAGGACTATACAGATTAAACAGGAATCCATTCTTGAAATACTCACTGAAACGAAAGTCTTCTATAGAAAACAATACTGGTTGGTAACATTATTGTTATCTTGGCTGTAGGCAGCTCAGCCCACTTGCCCATCACAGGCAGAGGGCCATGTCTAACAGGATATAAACATCGACTCTGCACCAGATTACACTGCCTAGCTTAGCTAGTTCCGCGTGTAAAAGGGGACCATGCTAGCCCATTTACCTATTAGGACTCTGAAGAGGGTTAAAGCAAGTTAATCTAGCCCTAGGAAATGAGCCTGGCATACAATAAAACAATGTAAGGGCAAAATTTAATGATCAGTGGTCAATGGCCAAATATGAGGTTGAAGTAAATTAAAACTAGCTGAAACCACAAAACCAATGGCATCTTTTAAAAAGGATTTCCACCAAATTTCTTCTGCCAGAGATTTGGATCAACAACCCCAACAGTTTCCCTGTTGGGAAAGCTGTACCCCCCCCGCCACACTGCAGCTCAGGACAGCCCTGCTCCCCTCCTACCTTCTCAGCATCCTGCTCGAAGAGCCGCAGCTGGAAACACTGATCCAGCTTGAGCTTCCGTACGTGCCACATCTGGTGCAGGTGTTGTCTGGTGGAATGCAGCTTGTCCAGGAGGCTGGTGATCTTGGGTACAAGGCTCTGGAAGTCGGCACTTCCTGGGATGCAGTTGCGCCCTGAGAAGCCATCGCTGCAGCGGATGCACTGCAGTAACCGCTGCCCCTCCCGGTCCAGCTCTTCCACGGGGGCCTTCAGCACCTTTTTCTTAAGTTGTGTGTGCTCGTCGATAAGCCTCCGGGAGCCCTCCACATCCACAGGGAACTCCTTCCGGGCCAGCATCTCCTGCAGGTCCTCCAGGCGCGAGAGCAGGTGTACCGCACTGTTGAAGAACTCCTCCAAGGAGAGGCGCAGCTCAATCCACTCCTCATGGTTGTAATCCAGGGAGCCATCAAACTCCTCTGTCAGCTGGGAGGGGTCCACCAGCTTCGTGAGGCCCTCCACCGACACCATGCTTGTCTGGGGAGGAAAGACACATAAAGAAGTACAGTGATGTGGGTTAGTAGGGCAGCCACCAGGGCAGGAATAGGTAGAAAGAAGAAAAGGACAGGTCCACAGCCTTATTAGAGGAGGGTGAGAGACAGGTGGGTCCGCTGGTCAGGAGCCACAAATCGGCCAGGATCGGCAGGCTCAGTAGATAGATGACTACTTCAACACACCTCTCTACCTGACCGTATTCCTATCCAAGGACAGACAGTCCCTGTGTTCTATCATCTCCCCTCCTCCACAGCCTGAGTTTACCACAGCTGGGCCCTCCAATTCTATAAACAAAAACTGGATAAAAAAAGGAATCCAGCATCTGGCATGGGACACAGGGACCAGTGTCCTATAACACGCCCAAGCTTGTGGCTAGAATATCATCACGGGTAGATTAAGCAATGCGGTCAGTTCTTGGGCTACATGTATTTCAAAGACAATCTCTGTTGATCAAATTCATGCGAGCTCATCTCCCCTGGTTCTCTCAGCACACTGAACTGGGGATAGGTAACATTTGGGCCTTCTATTTCCTCTGTGAGAAACACCTGAAGAGCAAAATGGAGACTGTTGTGTCCAGGAATGATGTCTCTAGCAAACAACAGTATAGGTCACCATCCTCTTCATCAGCAAATACCTCTTTTTGTCTGCATTTCTTTGAGCTTCTCCTCTCTCTAGTGAAGAGGCTGTGCAGGGAATATGTGGGTAATAACAGGACCTCCTTCCACTCACTAACCTCATGATTTAGGTAGGGTAGGCTATCTAATTTTCAGGGACCCAGTCCCCTTCCCTGTAGAGTAGAGCTATAATAGGTTGAAACCCCTAATCTATAATCACAAATCTGGTTAAATGTCTCCACGTGTGGCAACTACCCAGGAGTCAGTCATGGAGTAGGTGTTCCATCCTCACTCACTGTGGTCATGTGAAGGCCTGTATCTAAATCACTCGATACTAGTGAGTATCTAACATACAATCCTGATAGAGCAATCAGGTCCTGTGTCACTCTGCTGTCTGAGAATCTCCCTTTCCCCATACCCAAACTGAGACACAAGAGGGAGCTTCACAGAAAGGAGGGATGATCTGAAGCAGGGATCTCATACCTGACTGCTCACTACAATCCCTCAGGCAGTTTGAGGTGTCAAACATACCGGCCCCTACACGTTCTGATTGACTTCATTAGACCAGAGAAGGTAGCTTTAAATGCAGCCAGTGGCAAAAAATCTTGCTAATTAGAAGTCTTGGCTGCTCCAAAGTATGTCACTTGGACCAGCAGTATTGGTAACTCAGTCTAGAGCCTGTCAGATGGTCTCTTCTCAGACCCGTCACAGGCTAGAGGCAGATTCTGTGTTTTCAAGATTCCCGGGGGATTTATGTACATTAATATTGAGAATCCTTACTTTGGAGCATGGTCTCTTTTCAGTGTGGCTAGGCTTCCTGCTTCTAGGAAGTTTACAGTCAGGACCTGTTCACTGTTCACTGAGTAACTGCCACAGACCAAGCCTACAATCATTCCCATCTCACAGGCTGCCTTAGTCTGAGGCAGGGATTCCATCTGCTGTTTGGGTAAGACCGCTACTGCCTTCTAATTGTTTTACCGAGGGGAGTCACCAGCCATCTGGGCTCTACCTCTCTGGCTTAGGAGGCAGAGACAATCTTGCTCAGCTTGGGGTCAAGAGGGTCACAGAGTGGGCAGGACAGCTACAGAGAAGCAAAAGTTTACAGATTTCTAGAACTATTCTTTCCATGTTCTTCAGCTTATAAATGTATGCAGGTTTCTTGTTGTCACCTCTGCATAAACAAACCAAAACATTACAAGTGTTTTTCTGTGCGACTTGGAGCTTTTGGTAGGGCCCTGGGAGAATAGGATGTTTAACTGTTTTTTTTGCACTGAGACAATTTTCTTGGGCTATTAATAGAGAGTGAGAACTTACACAGTCAAGAGGTCAAGTCATTTGTACTCAATTTGCAGCCAACTGAGGCCACCACGCCAACACATACGCACTCCTAATCCTAGGGGACAGCACTCTGGAATGGGAAGCTCTGAAAGATGATATGCAGCTCAGACTTTAAAACAATCTGTTCTCCCCACCCCCCAACTCTGGGCTCAAATTTGGCTAGAACAAAAATGTTTAAACCTCTGATTTAATCTTATGTGTCCTCATTATGAAGTCTCAAGGACTCATATGCCCTCTGGAAATTTTAGTTTAAAAACAACATGCTTTCCTGGATACATATGTCATCCTTGAAAGAAGAGAGAAAAACATGAATAAAATAAAATTCCCCATTTTCTAGCCACTTTAAATAGACCACTGCAAACAACTCCATTTCTCAGTCTCTTCCTTGCAGAGATTAAAAAAAAAAAAATCCAAGGGATGGATAGAGGGCTTAGCAGTTAAGAGCACTGGGAGCTCTTCCAGAGGTCCTGAGTTCAATTCTCAGCAACTACATGGTGGCTCACAGCCATCTGTAATGAGATCTGATGCCCTCCTCTGGCATGCATATAAGGATAGAGAACTCATATACAATAAATAAATAAACCTTTAAAAACATCCAAGATCACACCTTTCATATTGTTTTATAATCTGCCTTTCAAAACTGATTTACCATGAAATTTTTGTAATATTTTTAAATATTTCAATAGCTTTATATGATTTCTATATAAATGCCATCAAAATTAATGGATTGTTAGTAAAAGAAATCAACAAATGGTTATACATGTTAATATTAAATATATATATGTATGCATATATAGATATATGTACATATATAATATATACACATAAATATAATATATATGTAACATAATAGTATAAAAATGAACATAACAAATATCTTTGTTAGCATTTTGTTTGTAGTTTTAATTTGTTTTGCTTTTTTGTTTTGTTTTATAAGAATGGTTTCTCAGAATTGCTAGCCTCATGGATATCAACTCTTAAAAAGTCTTGATAGAATTGTGACACTGCTTTTTTTTTTTTTTGTGCCATGTGCACTCCCATCAACAGTATACATAATTATATAATGATGTGAATTTGGGGCCATTTCTGGAGCCTCTAATTCACACCAAAATGTAACTGGAATAATGCTGAGATGGTCAAAGAATCTGCAAATCTCAGCCTTTGACATGTTTGGCCATTATGGACAAGAAAGGAATGTGTTAAAGGTACTGATTGCAGAGGAGCAGAAAGAGGCCAACAAGGGCTGCGCCTCACCTCAAAGATGAATTTGGAGCTGCCAAAGTTGGTCTTCTGCTTCTGCCAGAAGTTGTCAGGCTTGATGATGAGGGCCACATGGATCTCGGCGGGAAAGGCTTCCTGCAGCGTCTTGAGGAGGGGCTTAATGAGGTCCCACTTGGAGCCCCGCATGTCGATGATGACTGTGAAGCCACGTTTGCAAACGTCCTCACTGTGGGGAGATCATAGTTTAGACCTGGTCATTGGGCAGCAGAGACTAATGCACACAAGCAAAAAACGTTATCAGGAGATTCGCATCTTCCCGACTTGGATCACCCTCTCAACTTTTGTCATTTTTCTAACCATCTAAAAGGTCTGTCCCCAACACTCCTCTGTTCAAGTTTTGTTTTTTGTTGTCTATTGTAATGTTAAGTGTGTGTGTGTGTGGGGGGATACCTGGAGTCTACACTTAGCTTGGGACCTGGTCCCCAAGTTAATTCTAATTGGTGGATAAAGATGCCAGCAGCCAATAGCTGGGCAGAGGAGAGATAGGTGGGGTTGAATTTTAGTAGGCTTGGGTGAGAGAGGAGAGGATGGAAAGGAGGGAGAAAAAGCCATGGATCAAGTGTAGGAGGAGACAGGGGAGATGTACAAAGGGTCAGGAAATTGAACAGAGGTTTATAGCAATGGAGGGGGAGTGGGAAAATGTATTAGTAAGGCTCAGAGCCTCTCAGGAGACAGCTATATCAGGCTCCTGTCAGCAAGCACTTCTTGGCATCAGCAATAGTGACTGGTTTTGGTGGCTGCATATGGGATGGATCCCCAGATAGGCCTGTCCCAGTATTTCCTTTAGACAGGAGCAATTCTGGGTTAAAATTTCTCTCAACTGGGGGCTGGGTTTAAACTTTCCATATGGTCTCTATAAGTTCTCTTTCTCCTTTGTTGGATATTTCAACTAATGTCATCCCTGTTGGGTCCTGGGGCCCTCTTGATTTCCAATACAGATACAGGTGCTTGCAGCCAACCATCAGACTGAGTATGGGGACCCCAATGAAAGAGTTAAGGGAAGGACTGAAGGAGCTGAAGGGATTTGCAACCCCATAGGAAGAACAATAATATCAACCAACCAGATCCCCCCCATAGCTCCCAAGGACTAAACCATCAACCAAAAAAAGAGTATACATGGAGGGACCCATGGCTTCAGCTGCATATGCAGCAGAGGATGGCCTTATCTGGCATCAGTGGGAGGGGTGGCCCTTGGTCTTGTGAAGGCTTGATGCCCCAGTGTAGGGGAATGTTAGGGCAGTGAGTGGGGAGTAGGTTGGTGGTGGGTGGGGGAGCACCCTGATAAAGACAGGGGGAGGGGAGTGGAATAGGGAGTTTGCTGAGGGGAAACAAGGAAGGGGACAACATTTGAAGTGTAATAAAAATAACTTACATTTTTTTAATTAAAAAGAAAAAGCTGCCATGGAAAACAATGACCAGGAGGGAGAGAGAGAGCTGCCCTGGGGGTATGAGTAAAGAAAATGTGGCCATGTGGGCTGGCCAATTAGAGCTAAGAGCATCCCAGATAGAACATAGTAATTAGTGAGTGATGGCTTAGGGTTATCAATAAAAAAGTAGATTCTAACAGCATGGAGGGTAAGCAATTGCCCAGCTATTGGGCTGCCTAAGGCATATTTGAAAACATAAAGACTGTTTCATCTGGGAACATAAATGGTTAAAGGGGGGTAGAAACAGTGCATCAAAAATTTTTTAATAATTATTCATTATACCCCTCCTGTGCTTGGTTCATCTGATCCAGGGCCCCAGCACCTGCTTCCTCTCAGCCCTAAGCAAATATCTATGTCTTCTCTAATAGTCAGTTGCACTTAGAAGTTTATCACGTGGGTGCTCAGACTGCACCTGATTTCTCTCTTGGTTTTTATTTCCCCTTCTTTTTCCTAGGAGGATCCATGATTCCTCATTTCATTTAGAGCTCCCTGAAGACAGGGATTCCACAGCTCCTTAAAGATCACACCTATCTTGTGCCCACCCAAGACAGACACTGGTACACCTCATACAAATGGAACCAGAGCATCTTTTCCAATGAATGCTCTGGGCCAATTTTGCCAAATGATTGCCTATGAGGCATTAGTAGCATATGCTTGCCAGCATCATTTTTAAAATGAATCACATGTAATTCAAAGTATATGCCAACTTTAAAACCTAGGCTGCTGAGAAATGCTCACCACCTAGAGGATAACAGGGGTGACTTGTGAGGAAGCCCCCAGCTACCTCACACTCCACATGATGGGCCTCACAGTGGACGTTGTTGGGATGGGGCAGTAGCTGTTGACATCTGGACCAACTGGAGAGAGACTGACCATCTTGAAAATAAAATATAAGCAGCTCAAAGGAACCAAGAAACCACTATTTGACTTAAATAAAATTTCCCTTAAACACCTAAGCCTCAACTGTAATTCCTCAAAATTAAATGAAAAAAATGAGGTGAGAATCAGTGATATCTCAGGGGTTCTTCCTTCTTTTATTTTTCCCACCCACTTATTTTTAAACCATTTCTCTATAGACTAGTATATTTCCTTGGGGGGTTTTCATCTAATATCATCTCTCCCAAATGGAATGTGTGTAAATTGTTGTGTGAGTTAAACTCTTCACCACATCACACTTGCTTAGAGCTGCTCATCCTGATAAGGTCACCATTGCCAGGCTGTGGCCACAAAAGAAAACAAACTTTTTTTTTTAAGGCTTCATCATTAAATGTCAACCAATGACTAGAAGGATGTCTCAGTTCATGGGACTTGTGTGAGTGTCCCCCATGCATGACAGCTTGCTCAGGCCCCCGTTAGGTGGGCCACTCCCTGGGTAGCACAGAAGAAAGGAGAAATCTGTTTCTCCTTAAACCCTGAACACCAACAGAAAGGAGTTGGCACTTTGTCTTCTTTGACAGTTAATGAAGCTCTCCTGTTGATGCTTTCTGTGAAAACAGCCAAATCTCCCAGGGTGCTTTATCTGTCTGCTATGCACACCTGAGGGGGGAGTAGAGGGACTTTATCTTTAATAATTTTTTAACAGTCCAGTCATTATCCCCCTCCTATTCTGCCCTTTGACAGTTCCTCATTCCATTCCTCTTCCCCCATCTCCAAGAGGATGTCCCCACACCCCGAAATCCCCTATATCCCACCAGGCTTCCCCAGTTCCTGGGGCCTCAAGTTTCTCAAGGGTTAGGTGCATCTTCTCTCACTGAGGCCAGACCAGGCCGTCCTCTGCTGAATATGTGTTGGAGGCCTCGGACCAGCTGGTGTATGCTGCTTGGTTGGTGGCTCAGTGTCTGAGAGATCTTGGAAGTCCAGGTTAGTTGAGACTGCTGGTCTTCCTATGGGGTCAACCTCTTCCTCAGCTTCTTCCAGCCTTTCCCTAATTCAACCACAGGAGTCCCTAACTTTAGACCATTGCTTGAGAGTAAGTATCTGCATCTGTCTCAGTCAGCTGCTGGTCGGGCCTCTTGGAGGGTAGCCATGCCACACTGAGCTACTGTCTCTAAGTATATCATAGCATCATTGGAGCCTCCCCTTGAGATGGGTCCCACTTTGTGCCTGTTACTGAATCTCTTTTCCCTCAGTCTCTTCTCCACTTTTGTCCCTGCAGTTCTTTTAGGCAGGAAGAGTTCTGGGTCAGAGTTTTTGACTGTGGGATGGGGTTGCCCTTGATGCCCTGTCTATCTACTGGAGGTGGATTCTACAAGTTCCCTCTCCCCACTGTACATAATTTATTTTGTGTTTATTCTGTGCCAGGAACCCTGGGCACTTACTACACATTATTTCACTTTATCCTCTCTGTCTCTCTGTAGAGATGATAGGATTGCAGCTTGGCATTTGCATAAAGTTATATGACTGACAATAAGCTCAGCAGAAATGCAAGGCTGAGCACATGGGCTGTGAAGCCTATGCTCAGACCCCCATGTCCTTCTATGCCTACGACTCTGACACCAAGCGCAGGTGAGGAGTAGCAACGAAGGGATTGAATTGGAGAACTTGAAAGAGGTAAAAGAGTCCCAGGGAATAATCACCGTTCTGCAGTGAGTGCAAAGGCCCAAAGTGGAGGAAGTGAAATCCCATGCAGGTATAGTAGCACACATGTGTAATCTCCATATTCAGAATGCTCCACCGTGGACTTATTGTAGGCTCTGGAGCAAGCACCTTTTAACATAGCAAAGCCTCAGTTCCCCCACTGTAAACTGTATAAACAGCACTAATTACCTTAAAGGGCTAGTAAGTTAATAAGTATATATAAATTACTCACAGTAGAACCAAACATGTAGTAAAGCCCATCTTAATCTTATAAGGAGCTGCTGGTCACCTTTGCGGGAACACTTTATTGATCACGGTGCCCATTCTCTAGCTCCATGAGACTTGCAGACATCAGGATGAGCCCGAAGCCTTCCCAAGAGAACAGCCCTTGGCTGTTCCTGCCACTTTTCCCAGACAAAGCAGGGTAGTTACGACTCCACTGTATGGCTAGACAGGATCCCTCTTACACATGTGTGCCTTGTAACCAGTGATGAGGGCTCAGAGCCGTGCAGACCTCTGGTGAGGCTACAGCTAAGACCACGTGCTCTTCTGGCCTGCCCCTGCCCTAACTCTAGTCTCACCCTCTTACACATTTCTTCTGGAAATTACACTCTCAGTGAACTGTTTTCTCCAAAAGCCCTCTCTCAAAAAGACTCGGCCTGACAATTCTTTGTATTATATATCCTAAGTAATGTTACTATAAATGATGTTTTTCATACATTTGTGACATTCTGAAGATGACCTAATATATGGCTGGAGACTAAAAGAAAGACCTGGGGTGGAGATTTGGGTTTGGGTAGTGCCCAGTGCCTGCACTTGCTGAGCGGCACTTCCCTGAATGGATATGAGCCCATGTGTGAAGAACTGGGTGGGATCACCCAATGGAAACAGGGTGAAAAGAGACATCTACTGAGTCACAGATGTAACTGATATGAATGCTGACAGCTAAGAGAACACAGCAAAATGGAGAGAAGACTCATGACAAAATGCAGAGGTGAGTGAGAATTAGGAGGGGTGTGCTGTGGTTAGTGTCAAATGCCGCAGAGGCACATAGTAGGACCAGAATCAGCACGGTCAGTGCTTGAGAGGCCAAGGTCCAGGGCCATTACTGTGGGGACTAAGGGCAGAACTTATGTCAGAGCAGTGACATGGTCACCCTAGCTGACACCTGCATTGATTACAAGAAGATGGCAAGGTCAGCCAAGGCTGCCTACGGGCACTCGAAGCTCAGTGCCACCCACCTCTGGAAGCTGCCAGGGTCCGCACATCTCCCCACAAATTGCTCCCTCTCACTGGTACCTGCTCTCCTCCACAGGCTCCTGTTCCCAGCCTCCTGTCCTCTGGCTCAGACCATTTTACCAATCTAGCTTATTCAGGGCCCACCTTCCCCTGAGGCAGTTTGCCTTTATAAGGCACTTCTTGGTCCAAAACAAACTTTTGATATAGAATTCTGTGTTGTTTACCATCAAAAAAGAAAAAAAAGTGGACGTGGGAGCAGTAGGCTGTTACATCCTTTTCGAAGGGGAAATGGAGTGGTTTCCCCACTTCCCACCCTCCATGAACGCTATAAAGGGGCCCCTGTGCCCCGCCCCCTATGGCTTTCTCTTCCTCCCCTTGCTTCCAAACTGGGGCCTGGGTCCCTCAGGGTCCCTCTGGCAAGCTTCCTAACACGTGATAAATCACCATTCCTTCAAACTGAGCCAGGAACTGCTCACAGACTCTCCAGGCCTCTCAGACCCAGACACCATAAATGTATATACCGAATGGCCGGAATATTGATCAGCTGCTTCTTGTACTTGATTCTAGAGTCTTCACTGCCTGGTTCATTATATGTCACAGGAGCTGTTGGCATCCAGTGCATGTGTGATGTCTCAAAAAAGCGTTTCCACTGCTTGTGACATGGCTTCCTTTAGCCTTAGTGATGTTCATCCTCACCCTGGATGCTTACTAGAAAATGCTGAATTGGGGGAGACTGACCAAGTATTTTGAGGAAAGTTGTTCTGGGATGAGGCCTGAGAGTCCCTTTCATGACCAATGACATCGCTTCCCTTGGGTGTGATGTGTCAGAGTTTAAAGATTCACTTTGCCTAAATCAGACATGAGATGCATATTAATAAACCGCATGTGCCACAGAACTACATCAAAGAAAGCAACAGGGAACCAATAAGCACACTGTCTCTGTCACCTTCTCATTTCTTAGAGAAAGAAACCCTCTGTCGCTAGCACAGGCATGGTAGGATTTCTGTCCTTATGAAATGCCTCTGACTCTGCAGACTGGGGACACTGCCTCTCGGCCTATGGAGTTTACCTGAAGGGCTGTGCACAGCCTTTCCCAGGCACTGCTGCCTGAGCTCAGACACTGCGGAAGTGCCACCTTCCTGGGTGTTCCCTTCTGTTGATCTGCAATGAACTCACGGCGGCATCTGTTCACCACTGATCTGACCTGGTAGCTTCACGTCATTTTTTTTTCCTGTGTTTTTTTCATTTCCTTTAAAAAATTATTTTATTGGATACTCTCTGTATCTACATTTCAAATGTTATCCCCTTCACTCCCCCTCAACTTGTCTCCACAAAGGTGTACCCTTGAAGGTGCACACTCTCCCAATCACCCTCTCCACCCCAGTGACTTGGCTTTCCCCTACATTGGAAAAACATGCCCTCACTGGACCTAAGGTGTCTTCTCACATTGATGCCAGACACTGCCATCCTCTGCTACATATACAACTGGAGCCATGGGTCTCTCCATATGTGCTCAATGGTTGGTGTTTTAGTCCATGAGAGTTGTGGAGGGTTTGGTTGGTTGATAACGGTGTTCTTCCCATGAGGTTGCAAACCCTTTCAGCTCCTTCAATCCTTTCTCTAGCACCTTCATTGGGGTCCTCATGTTCAGTCCAATAGCTAGGCAAATGGATGGAACTTTAAGCTATCATCTTGAGTGAGGTAATCCAGTCACAAAAGAGCACTCATGGTATGTACTCACTTATAAGCGGATACTAGCCTAAAAAGCTCAGAATACCCAAGAAACCATTCACAGAATTTATGAAGCTCAAAGAGAAGGAAGGCCAGAAAGTGGATGCCTTAGTCCTTCTTAGAAGGAAGAACAAATCGTTCACAGGAAGAAATAATGGGACAAATAAAGGAGCAGGAACTGGAGAAAAGATCATCTAGAGACTGCCTCACCTGGAGAACTACCCCATATGCACCCAATAAACCCAAGCACTATTGCTGATGTCAAGAAGTACTTACTGGCAAGAACCAGATATGTATGCTTCCTCAGAGGCTCTGCCAGAGTCCTACAGATACAGTTGAACATGCTTGCAGCTAACCATCGGTAGCTTTATTTCAATTTCCTGGCTGTTTCTTCGAAGATCTCTAGGCTCCACCCACATCTGACACCCCCAGGGTCACCTCTTGACCATATGAACTCAGGATGGTGCCAGGTCTGACAGATGCAGGCGAGGAAGGTCTTAGCTCGTAGGCAGATGAGGAAGAAATAAATAGTCACGTGACAACTGACCCTTTCAACTCTTAGTGGCCTCCTACCTAATGCTTAGCAAGGACAATGGCTGAGAAGCCCACGACTGAAGCCCGTCCTCACAAATGGTTCTACCAGGTACAAGGCTGTGTCTGTGCAGGAGGCTTGGATCTTCACTCCAGCCCCCTTCTGTTCATTACTCACACACTTAATGTTACTCAACTGTTAGCCCTGGCTTTGCTTCTCTGACCGTCTTAGTTACCATTGCCACCCTAACCCAGTTTCAAAATTACGAAATTCGATAGCCTTAACCTGGGGAGTAAGTACTATGTTCCTCAAGCCACAGCCATGCTGGTAACTGGACAGTAGAGCCAAGTACTGTTCATGGCAGCCTCACACTAGGGCATCCCACTGAGTACCATGTGACTTCAGGGAGCCGAGTACCACTTCCCCCGGCCTCACTTCCTAACCACTCACATCCCAAGTCTCTGCCTGAGCAAAGCCCACTTGTCTCAGCAGAGTTCATCCTGGCCCCTTAGTGAACCACACTGGAAGTGACTCAGCCACGAAACAAGACGAGATCTTAATACCACCTCTTCTTTTCCCCAGATCTCCTGTGTCACAGTGGCTATCACCCCATACAACAGACATGTGGCTCCCTCTTCTCCCACCTGCCTTTAGTTTCCTTCTGTGTTATACTTGCCTCTCATCCCTCCATGTCCCTGTATTTGCCCACGCCAACCTCACCTTTCCCTAGAGAGCTCCCAATTACCTTTCAAATACCAACTTACAAGACTCTTCCCTGAGCAAGTCCTCCTCTCTTACTGTTCACCCCCTCACCACATTCCAGAAGGTCATCTAAGCTTTTGCTTACCTGACAAGGTATCTGTCACATGGGTAACGTGAGCGGGTCCTGAGTGATCAATACCTATATAGATTGGTATGGCTTCACAGGGAAGACTTAGGAATGGGATTAAGTAAAGTGCACAAGCATGAGGAAATGAGTTTGATCCCCGAGAATCCAAATAAAAAGTGGAGTGTGATGCTATGTGTTTGTAATCCCAGTTTAGGGAATGAGGGAACAGACCAACCTCTGAGCTTGCTGGCCGGCCAGCCTAGCTTACTTGGCAACCTTTAAGTCATTAAGAGATCCTGTCTCAAAAAACAAGGTGGACAATTGAGAAATGTCATCTGAGGTTGGCCTTTGGCCACTCACACATACATATTCCTGTTCATATGAGTACATGCATATGCATAGGTACACACATGCACCTACTATGAAAAAGTAAAAAGGAGAACCTAGATATTTATGAAGGTGCTCATAGGGAATGTATCATCACCTAAATATATCATACTATCTGTCTTAGTCAGGGTTTCTATTCCTGCACAAAACATCATGACCAAGAAGCAAGTTGAGGAAAAAAGAGTTTATTCAGCTTACACTTCCACATTGCTATTCATCAGCAAAGGAAGTAAGGACTGGAACTCAATCAGGGCAGAAACTTGGAGGTAGGAGTGAACACAGAAGCCATGGAGGGATGTTACTTACTGGCTTGCTTTCCCTGGCTTGCTCAGCCTGCTTTCTTATAGAACCCAGGTCTACCAGCCCAGGGATGGCACCACCCACAATGGGCTGGGCCAGGGATGACACCACCCACAATGGGCCCTCTCTTCCTTGATCACTAATAAGAAAATGCCTCACAGCTGGACCTCATGGAGGCGTTTCCTCAAGGGAGGCTCCTTTCTCTGTGGTAACTCCAGTTTATATCAAATTGACACACAAAAACCAGCCAGTACACTATCCATTAATTTACTCACCCAACAAGTACTTATTGAGCATTAGCTTTGTAGCTGACCTAAATCTAGGGATTTGGAATATAAATGTGGACAAAGGCAGAAAAGATCACAAACATTATAGTCTAGAAGGAGAAGTAGATGCTAGACAGTGACAAAGGAGAATGGACAATACTGAAGAACTCTTCAGATACTCCGAGTAAGTCACTTGAGGAGAAGATATTTAAGGAGAGACTAAACCCTGAGCAAAGACCAAGAAAAGAACTCAGGCAGAAAGAGCAGGCTACACCCACGCCCTGGGGAAAGGACAGCTTGTGTGCTGCTCTGCCACAAAGCAGGAAGAGTGGAGTCTAGTAAGGAAGCCAGGGCCAGCAGTCATCTGGGGCTGGAGTGCTACATGGTGAAGACAAAAATCACAGGCTAGAGAGGCATCAACTCTGACCCCTCAACCATTGCAGTCTGAAACAGCTGGTTTGGCAAAAAAAATGGGACATTTTTATGCTAATTTAAAAAGACAACTTTTACTGATTATCTGACGTTCTGTATATGGCAAGTACTTTATATACAATATTAATTTATCCCTCACATGAAACTCTGTAGAGGGCAATGTTACCCTCACTGTATGGTTAAGATATCATGGATATTTCGTGTAACCTGTGTGAATGCAAAAGCCCCAACTTAGGACGAGGCTACCCTGACTTCCCCATGAGGCAGTAAGGCCATCATCAGCTGGTCTTCACTGTGCTCTGGCCTGACTTATTTATTTATTTATTTATTTATTTATTTTTCCCTGCCAGCATGTCACCTGAAATTCACCTTGTTCCCATGAATGTCTGGCAGATTCTCTCTGTAAATAGCTATTGCAATAAATATAACATAAATTTATCCTGGAGGTGGCTGGAGGCAGAGATCAGCAGCAAACTCCCCTCCAGCTGACCAGATGGTTAACAGTGTGTGTGTGTGTGTGTGTGTGTGTGTGTGTGTGTGTGTGTGTGTGTGTGTGTGTGTGTAGGGGGTATGAGAATACTAGTGTGGAGCCCAGAATAAAACAGTGCTTGGGTTGGGTTGGGATAAAACAGAATTAACCTATAAATCAGACCTATTCATAAAGTTGTCAAGTGTTGGTGACAGATTCAAAGGCTAGCCTGGTCACTGAGGGATGGGTTCAGAAAGCAAGGACAAGTCACATTAAGGACTCTGTTTAACGTCACTCCATTGTTCTGATGCTATAGCTACAGACAAGAATGCTAGCTGCAGACTAGGTACTGACGTATCTGGAGACATCTTATGCATGGCTCCTGTTCAGACTTCTCTACTTGGAGCCATCACCAGGTATAGTGAACAGAGCAGAGAAAGAAAAGAACTGCAGCCTCAAACGAGCCATTTACTCTCCACTTGCTCTGGCTTTGTTCTGCTCCCAAGCTCTGTACAGCCTTCCACGAACTGAAAGAGAAACAGAGAAACTGCTCCCCTTGACCCATTCGCAGAAACGTGGAGACCCTGGCTGTGATCTCAGGATCCATTTAACTGCTCTCTGCTCCTCACTAAACGTTGCCAGTTCTCTGCTGATTGCCCCAAACCATGCCACACCTGCTTTCCTAAACAACCAGCAATCAGCAGATGTGGGAGAAAACTGTTAAGGACACATTAGCACTTGCTTGGAGCTTTTCTAATCTGTATAATCAGAGGAACACTGGAAGAAGCCTGTGCCTTCTGGAGGCATGAGCCATTCTCTGGAGAGCACTCTCCATGAGCCATTCTCTGGGGAGCACTCTCCATGAGCCATTCTCTGGGGAGCACTCTCCATGAGCCATTCTCTGGGGAGCACTGTCAGCAATGAATGATCAAAGGGCCTCTCCACAGCTCTTTGTCCAAAGGGGAGAGAGGGATCATAGGGCTCCCTATGCCTGCCACAAATGTCTCTCCTTTGGGTCACTGTGAGGCCACCATTAGCTAATGTTCTACTGGGGTGTGATTTAGATGGCATCACGGCCACCTAGGGAGGTCAATTCACCCATACTAATTCACCCAAACATTTGGTTTTTGCTCTTGTTTTGGTTCACTGGAAGACTGTATCCTTTATCAGTGATTATACTAAAGGGTTTAGTGTTTTGTGTGTCTGTGTACATTCATGTGTCCATGTATGGGTGGGGGGCTGGGTGCAACTGCAGAAAGGTGCTCTTGTGTGTCGATGCCTGAGGTCAACCTCAGTTATCACTCCTCCATGCACTTTGTGTTTTTGGGACAGCGTCTCTCATTGGACTGGACTGCGCCCAATAGGCCAGGCTGTCAGGCCAGAGAGCACCAGTAAGCAGCTTCTCTCTGCTTTCTTTCTTTCTTTCTTTCTTTCTTTCTTTTTTTTTTTTTTTTTTTTTTTTTTTTTTTTAATGTAGATGCTGTGGATGGAACTCCGGTCCTTGTGTTTGTTGAGCCATCTGGGCCCCAGCTGGTGTTTTTTCTATGCCATGCACAAGCTATCTTTTGTCACTGAATCTCTTGTTCTGTGAGGCCAGAGGATGAGAACGGGTATAGTACAAAATGATGCTTCATCCTAGATTTATAACCTTAAATGTATAAATGTGCTACCAACAACCAAGGATAACTATGAATAAAAACTAATATGAGTCTGTGAACGATTGTATTACAGTGTTAAAACTGGACAGGCTGGAAGGTTCTGATTGAAGGGTGTGGGGTGGGGCTGTGTAGATTTTCAGTCCCACCCCCCCCCATTGTTTTTAGCATAGGCTACTAGCATTTAAGGTGCACAGTGCTTCTGTCTACTTCCAGGATAAGGGTGTACCCCTTGCAGGCTGTACTCCCCGGGTTTGCCAGAGCCAAGGTTGACTCTTGCTCTGGTCAGATATTCAGGGAAACTAGAAGCAGAGGGCAAATAAGGAAATTTGGTGCTTTCTAACTCTTTAAGATGCATTACCTAATTTCACCCAGATGACTGTTTACAAATGCCAGGAGCAGGGAGTAGCCATTTCAGTGTTTCTTCCTGAACAAGGAAAAGTGGAGTATTCAATAGCAATGACCCAGGCATTAGGGTTCCACCCAACATTTCCAAGCCTGGTCATCAAGTGGCAGCTCAGAGGTTTACTCTTCAGCAGAACTTCTTATCCTTACACCGTCTTTA
This sequence comes from Micromys minutus, assembly GCF_963924665.1. Classification (NCBI taxonomy): domain Eukaryota; kingdom Metazoa; phylum Chordata; class Mammalia; order Rodentia; family Muridae; genus Micromys; species Micromys minutus. The sequence goes on along the minus strand of NC_137976.1, from coordinate 58,515,759 downwards.
AACTGCCTTTACACAGATATACATGTGCAAATGAAGGGTGGCCAGAAAGGACAAAGATTTTCCATCCTGAAGACGTTAAAATAGTCTTGCCATAGGGAAAGGGACTGGCAAAGAGCTCTGGGACCAGTGTGAGAAGGGTGCGCATGGTGGAGGCATGCAGCCTCCCCAAGAAGAAATCACCCCTCCTTTTGCAAGAGGCCACTTACCTTGTGGCACAATGCCATGTGGCCTTTGACATCAGCAAGGTCATTTAAGGTCATTTAAGTTGGACTCTGAAGGAACTTCCATAAAGAGAAAAGACACTGGCAGAGCCCGCCGAGCTGGCGGAGCCGGCTGGCACCGGGCTGTGATGGAAGAGGGAATTATGCTCTCTCTGAGAGAAGACTGCCTCGGAAACCCTAGGAAGTCGGCAGCCACTGCCCGTCTGTAAGCCTAGGGGCGGCAAGTTCTGGGATACATAGAGTGGAAACTAAGATGTCTACCTGGGACATGGCCTCTCTCCTTTCTTTCGGGCTATTCAGAACATGAAGCAGAAATGAAATGGACACCAAAGCAGGGGATGGAAAGAAAGAACAACCTGGGAACGGATGCCCACAGCCTCTGTCCTCACCTTCTGCTTCCCTATCCCTCGGCAGCAAGCCCGAGTCCTTCACTTATGCTTTTTCTACCTGCCTGTCTGACCAAATCTGAAGGGCAGAAAAACTGTTTTAACCTAAAGAAAGCAACAGAATTACTATTTCATTCACTCCTGTGAGTAACAGGCCATGGAGAGAGTTTCATTGTAACTAGTAAGCTTGATGTGGCTTGGACACAGTTTGGTTTCCTATTGCCCCGATTCTGGAAACACTAGCAGACTGTGAGCCTTCCTGCAATTGAGAACAACCAGAAAGGCCATATGATCATTTGACCAAGCCCCTGGGATCAGTGTATGTAAGCAACTGTCCTGTGTACTCACAGAACTGATAAAGTGCCCCATTACAGGCAGGGCTGGCAGTGGGAGGAAGGGTTGGCCGTACTGCAAGTGTGCTACAAGGAGTTTCTCTTCAGCTGGCCAGTTAGAAAACCTGGATTTCCTGCATCCCAATCTGGAAATCAAGGATGTTCTCTTCCCACAGAGAACCAGGATGGGGTGTGTCACAACAGCAGGTTCAGGCTTGGGCTTGGGCAACGGGACAAAGCCAGTACATGAATGGCTGGTGATGGGAACAGATAAAATTCCAGCTGTGGCCAGAACAGTATGGGACACTTGAGGGGGAAATGCTCTGGCATGAGGGCCTTGGGGCTCTCCAGACCAGACCTGGTCCTCAAGTGACCTGGCAGAACTGGGAGTTGGGAGAGAAGGAGGCTCTGGAAGAAGAGAGGCGGGGCCCTCAGGACACACACTGGGATTACATCAGTATATTATCCAGAAGCATATCTGACCTCGATGAGTCACCACAATGACAGACAGAGTGCTCTGTCTGAACTTTGGGAGAACTAGTTGTCATCTTCACTTGGTTTGGAAACAACAGCACCTTTTCAGTAAGACAGGCCACTCTTGCTGCCTCCAGGCTTCATCCTGGAAAAGGCCTTAGATCCCCTGACAGGAGACAGGGGATGTCCTGAAGGAGGCTTAGTCTGGTGACTTCATGACTCTCCTCTCTGGTAATGGCTCTAAGGAGTCTAGAAGTGAGGCCATCTTTTACCTTGGTGCTCTGCAAACTTAGAGACAATTAGCAAGCACCCTGCAAACCCTTCCCTACCCATAAGAGCTCATGTCCCATGGACAATCTGATTTCATGAAAAGTCTAGACCTTAGACCTCCTACCTGTGACAAACTGTCTAGGCTCAATAGGACCTTTTCAATCTTTGTTTGCATATTTGTTCTTCTTGGACAATACTGGATGGATGAGGGGAAAAGAATAGTGTGGAACTGATCTTATTCAAGGCAGCTCTGGACACCATGAGATGGTGGGCAAACGCCTATCAGTAGAAGATAGCAACACACAGGAAGGCCCGGGGGAGCGGTGTTTCTCCCATGTTCCTGTCTTCTGAGTGCAATGGGGAAAACAGTGATTGGAAGGGGAAGTTTGAAAAGACAAATGAAGCTTTTTCTCTCCAGCTCCAGCTGCTGAGAGTGGTGATGAGGACCATGGGCATCCTGAGAGGTGAGGATATTCTCAGGAGCACCGTGACTTCTGCTCTGCCACAAGGGAAAACAAGCTGGTGGCCGAGCTCTGCTTTTCTCTAGCTTCTCAAAATGCGATCTTATAAAAGAAAGAGAGTAATTGTTATGTATTCTTTAAGCAGATTCCCTCCAAAATAGCATCATTAAAAAATGCCTAGTTTCAGCCAGTGATTATATGTCTAAGTTATTTCCACATATAATATTTTTAATTAATTAATTAATTGTATATGAGTACACTGTAGCTGTCTTCAGACACACCAGAAGAGGGCATCAGATCCCATTACAGATGGTTGTGAGCCACCATGTGGTTGCTGGGAATTGAACTCAGGACCTCTGGAAGAGCAGTCAGTGCTCTTGACCACTGAGCCATCTCTCCAGCCCCCCACGTATAATATTTCATTTGTATTTACTACATTTATCAGAGGAAACTTGTATTAAACATATTTTGTAGTGGACAAACAATAATTGTCTATGGCTGCTTAAATTTTAGTATTTAATAAGAGAATTAAAGTAAAGCTGCTAAACATGAGACCCGTTGAGCCAAGAAGAGAACATTACGATTTTGGAGCATCTTACAACTCACCCATGTCTTTCCAAGCAGCTGAACTTGGTGGCAGCATACCTGAATTGTCAAAAAGCCTTTAATGAAGGCAGCCTCTGTATAAAACTAGTGTCTAGGAGCATCAGTATCTCATGGAGAGCATACACTACTCTCAATGCCAGTGAAGGGCAGAGCAAAAGACCTAGCCAAGGATGAGTCTGGAAAGTAATGAATGGGGAATGTGCTGGAAATGTCCCTGAAATGGGGAAAAAGAACGAGCACCAAATCTGGAACCTGCTGAGGAAGAAAACCACACCCCATGCCCCTTGTTACAAGGCAGATGCTCAGTATCTGTATTCAAGGAGCTCCGTTGTTTCCAGCACACCAACCAAATAAGTCCTAGCTAAATTCAAATCACCCTGATTACCTAGCATGAACATCAGGAAGGCCCAAATGCATTGGGTCTTATTTCTTCTGACATCCGAAGAAGTTTACCTAATCAAGGTTGCAGCGGACACTTCAACCTCTTAATCAGCCTGCTTGTAGAGAGGTATGGACTCTGGCAGCTTAAAAGAGAAGTTAAGGACAGCACCCAGTCTACCCAGAGATGAACTCCCAGGAGGCCTCACTTTCCCAAAAGAGGGCAAATAAGGTCTCTAGTTCAGCTGGGCAGAGAGCTTGACAGCTTTTGCTGAGCCTAGGCAGGAATTGACAATTCAGCCAGCTGACAAGCTAAAGCACAAACGGACCAATAAACCCCCAAAGGTTCACCAAGGACACAATGATCTGGCCTTTACTGTATGTCACACCAGCTCTGAGCACTACTGTGAGGCCTCTCTTGAGGGGTCACGCTATAAGTAAGGGTGTCCTTTGCCTGGGAGACTCAGAAGCACAGTCCTATGATCAAGCCCCTACCCTTTCCAGCCATGATGAGGCCCAGCTGTGTAATGTGTGCTGAGTTTTCCTCACAATGGTGGGGACAATGTTTGGACAGTGCTTCCTGGACAGTGGTGATCAAATGCACATAAACTTTATGCCCAAGAAAGGATCAGGGGAGTATAAATCAGAAATCTTGAAAGCAATGTGGCAATTTATCTTATTCACTGAAGATTCCTGTGACTGCCACAATCTATACCAACCCCTATCCACCCCCAAAGAAACAAAACAAACCAATACAAAACAAAACAACCCACTTAAATCTATAGGCAACTAAGAAAAACTGGGATTGGAAAGGTCGCCTGCCCAGGGGAAAAGCACACCAACTGGTTGACCAGTGTCAAATAGCCTGGAAAACACATACAGGTCACATTGTGTGGACTGAACAGGTTATGCTTAGGAATGTGTACATATATGTATGTGATAACACTTCAAAACAGAAAGGGCCATGAATGTAAAGTAGATCAGGGAGGAGAGGGGTACATTTGACGGTTTGGAGGGAGGAAATGAGGAAACACTATAATTATAATCTCAAAAATTTAAAACAGAAAGAAAACCCTGAAGCTGCAGATAAAGGTGTATATGTAGTGATGTTCACTGGGGACTGTTTCTAGCCATGCTTTGGATAATTTAGATGTCTTACTGTACCAGCTAGTGAGTTGTCAACTTGACACAAGCTAGAGTCACCTGGGAAGAGGAAACTCCAAGTGAGAAAGCTCTTCCATTAGACTGGCCTGTAAGCAAGACCTCGGGGCATTTTCTTGATCAATGATTAATGTGGGAGGGTCTAGCCCGTGGTAGGTGGCACCACCTCAGGGCAGGCAGCCCTGAATTACAGAAGAAAGCTGAGAGCAAACCAGTAACCAGGACTCCTCCCTTGCTTTATTTTCTGCCTCTGGGTTTCTGCCTTGATTTCCTGATCTGATTTCTCTTCCTCATGGATTGTGATTTCAACTCTAAGCTGAAATAAACTCTTTTCTCCCCAACTTGCCTTTGGTCATAGTGTTTTATCATAGCAATAGAAACCCTAAGACACTTCAGTTAGAGTTAATTTAGATATGATACATCCCACGACACAACTTAACCATGTTAAGAAACTATTTTGTGATATAAAATGAAGTGAAAATAGAATAAATGATATGACTCGCTATTTTTAAAACATAGGAAAGAAATGTAACAGTACATCAATTCTTATTGTCTCTAGGTGGTACAGCAATAAACGCTTTCCAAAAGATTTTTACTTTTTCATGCTTTAAATAAAAATACACTAGAAATATCTTTCTAGTTTAAAAAGAGGGCCAAACGTCAGATTTATATTCATCCTTTCAGCATCTACCATGAGCCTACTCTATGTTTTTATTCTGCAGCGTTACCACCGTGACTTAAGCATAGCTCTATCCCTCACTTAAGCATAGCTCTATCCCTCACTTTGACCAAACACTTTGAGGGACACCATGATAAGCAAGGCACTTGCAGCCAGCTGTCTCTGTTTGAGGTGGTTCTGTGGGTCACCCAGGTGAACCCTCATGCACACTGTGGTTCACAGGTGAGCAAAGGGTTAAGTGAGCACACCCACACTCTTAGAGAAGGCAGCTCTTCTGAGCTGGAAGCCCCCACAGAATTTAATGTGTGTTCATAATTTCTCTCAAGATCACTCTGCCTCTGCATTAGCACACAATTCCCTTCTACAAGGTCAGTGGCTATGTCCTCTCTATGAGGCACATGGAAGACAAATGGATCAGACTCGACAACCTGTCCAGTAGGATTCTTTCATGCAGGGCTCAGTCCTTGATTTTATCTCCTGAAGGCATCTCCTGGTTCTTGGGATACTCAGGACTGCGTCTCGAAGTAACTCATGACCAACCGGCCTCTTCTGGCCTGGGCTACTCTTCTCTAGGGTGTCACAAATGCAGCCTTCACATCTGAAGTATTCTGTTCTGCCTCTTCCCTTCCCCCATACAACCTGTTTCTTTTCAGGCCTTTCTTAGCCACTGCAACAGTTGGCTCTATGCAGACCTGCCAAGTCCTATGGCAGTGGGCTGTCACAGGAGTGCACCAACCTCAAGCCGTGGATTAACTGGCCACTAATTCCAGAAACACATGCTGGCCACAGAAGACTGCAGAAGGCAGAGATACACAGGCAGCTGCATGAAGGACCCAGAATAGACCTGAGGAAAATGAGCAAAGTGGCCATTCCTAAATTCTCATAGGGCCCACCCTACCCACCAGATTTGCATTTGGGGGGGTGTTCTCTGCTACAGATAGTCTTCTATTTAGCTCCTTAAAAATCCTATGGTTTAATTGCTTTTATATTTTCCCTATATCTCCTGGTACAATCTGGTGTTTTCCATAGTTGAGCATAAACAAGCTGAGCTTGTTTGTCTGCAACTGGAACATGAGGGAAAACTCTAAGACACCTATCCTCCCCAACTGTCCCAAACTCCTAAAGCCATAAGCCAGCTCTGGCCAGCAGATGCCTAGGTTTGTGGCACCTGCCACTTGCGTTTTCTGCCACAGCCCCCTTTATGCCTAGCTTCCACTGAGACTCTTTGGAAAACAGGTTGGAAGGACAGTAGCCAGAGCCCAGAGTCAGCACACATCCTGCGCTCCGTGCTCCCCCCACTCTTTTCCAGTTCAGTCTTAGCCATCTTTGGGGCTATCTCTGTTCCTGCATCTTGGTCCCCTGCACTCTGCCACCAATGCCACCACACCATTTACAGCTTCCTTATCATTTCAATGCATAAAGCATAGGCTTTGCTACTTTGGAAAACAATATGTCAGTTCCTCAGAAAATTGGGGATGGATCTACCTCAAGACCCAGCCATACAACTCCTGGACATATACTCAAGAGATGCCCCACTATATGACAGTTACTTCTTCAACCATGTGCATAGCACCTTTATTTATAATAGCCGGAAGCTGGAAACAACCTAGATGTCCCTCAACTGAAGGATAGATTTTAAAAAAAGAAAAAGTGGTACATTTACACAACGGAGTATTACTCAGTTTAAAAAAATAACATCATGAAATTTATAGGCAAATGGCTGATGGAACCAGAACAATCATCCTGAATGAGGTAAACCAGACCTAGAAAGACACTCGTTGTATGTATTCACTTATAAGTGGGTATTAACTGTGAGGTAAAGAATAATGGAGCTACAATCCACAGACTCAGAGATGCTAAGTAGCAAGGGGGCTAAAAGGGAAACACAAGGATCTCCCCGGAGAGGCAAACAGAATAGTTATCATGGGTGGACTAGGGGTGGGTAGGATGGGAACAGGAAGGATCAGGTGTAGCAGGGCTGTAAGGAGTGAATGCAGCTAGAGGCAACTGGAATTAGGGGGCATTTTGAGGGTTAGGTAGAAACCTAGTGTAATGGAAACTCCAAGGAATCTATGTGGGTGACCTTAGTGAAGACCCCTAGTAATGGGGGACACAGAGCCTGAACTGGCCATCCTCTGTAACCAGGTAAGCACTCAAGTAGAGGAAGTGGGACACCAACCCAGCCACAAAGCACATTTTTTTCATGCCTACAGAATGTTCTATCACTGACGCCTGGTATCATCATCATCAGAGAGGAAAACCTGATCCAGCAGCTGATGGGAACAGATGCAGAGACCCATAGGCAGATATTGGGCAGAGGTCGGAGAGTCCTGAGGAAAATGGAGAGGAAGAACTGGAGGATCCAGAGAGGTCAAGGATGTGACAAGAACGTGGTCCACAGAATCAACTGACCAGGACTCAAGTGGAGTCACAGAGGTCAGGAAGCCTGTATGGCCTGACCTAGGTCCTCTGCGTATGTTATGGCTATATAGTCCGGTGTTCATGTGGATTCCTAACAGTGGGAACAGGGCTGTCTCTGACTATTGCCGGCATCTGGGACCCCTTTCCTCCTACTAGGTTGTTTCATTCAGCCTTGATGGGAAAGTATGTGCCTGGTCTTACTGTAGCTTGCTATACCAATTTGGTTGATGTTCCCAGAAGGCTGCTCTTTTCTGAGGAGAGGTGGAGAGGGGGTAAATCTGAGGGAGAGCAGAGATGGGGGGAAGGTTGGGGGAGGGAGATGACTACAGTCAGGATGAGAAAAATAAACAAAAAGGGGGGGGGACCATAGGCTTTGATGCTAGAGATCATCTAGCTTTGAATTTAAACTGGCTATGACTCCATGGGCAAGTCATTTAACCTTCTCTGGCCTCAGTTTGTCCTTCAGTGAAATTGGAATAATAACATTATCTCCAAGAGCTATGAGAATTCAGTCAGTGTTTGTAAAGTCCTAGCAGTCCCTGGAGCAGATCTGGTAGGTATCCAGTAAATGCCAGCCATTATTATTATTATTATTATCTTTCGTCTATATTGATGCAGCTGTGATTGTTCCAGCCTTCTCCGTTCCACCTTCCACTCAGCTGCCAAAGCCAATCTAAAAACTAAACGTTAATTGTCCTTCTCTATATGAATGACTATCAGCAAAACTTCTTTTTAAAAAAATTATTCTGTCTTATATTACATCCTAACTTCAGGTTCTCCTCCCTTGTCTCCTCCCAGGCACCACCCCCTAACACACCCCACAGCCTCTCTCTTCCCCCAGCCCACACTTCTTCCATTTCCCTCTAGAAAAGGGCAGGCCTCCCAGGGATAGCAACCAGACATGGCATATCAGATTGTGTGAGACTGGGTACCTCCACTCTTATTACTGAGTCAGCAAAACTTCTTCACTGCACCCATGGAATTCCTTTCTGCTGCTCCCCAAATGCCCTTATGTTTCTGTCCTCCTGGATTTTTAAAACGTAATCTGACCTCTGACCTTCCCTGCCTCACTCTCCCCTTGCCCAGAGCCCTTTGCTCTGCCTGGGTTGCCCATCACCCCATTATTCAAAGTCAGAGTCTCCTAATGTTCTAGCCTGTACTTGCAGTACAGCCTTGTAAAACCCACCCTGTCCCCAAGGCAACAACACTGCAGGTGCCCAGGCTGAAGCCCACAGGGCCCAGCTCTGCATCCAACACCTATAGGTGCTGCTCATGCCGATGTGCCTGGCGAACTCTGCCAGGGCACAGAAGGAAGACCTAACCCACCCTCTGTGCATGGCAGCCCTTACTTACTTCCTAGCAACCAATGGATTGAAAAGAATTTCACTTATTCTTTGATATCGATATCAATTATAGCACCTCTTCAAAGTACTGACAAAGTAATCATGATTGATTTCCCTTGTTGGAGCTAACTAAGAGGAACTTCTCAGGAGACACTTTAGGACCCCATTAATCTTCTATTAATAATTTTGTTATGAGCCCCCAGAGTCAAAAGTTTTCGTTTTCACTCAGTGTTAGAGTTGAAAATTCATCCATGGTGTGGCCGATTACTCTAGGCCAGGAAAGCCACTCACAGACACCTAGCTGAGATGGAAGCACTGCCACTTTGCTGAGTCCCAGACCAAGCAAAGCAAGACAGCCTGAGAGAAAAATGAACACGAAGCTCTAGGCTGTGGCTGCTTCTTCGGCGATGGCGGACAGCGAGGCAGCTCCAGAAAGCAGGACTGGAGGTCACGCTCAGCCTGAAAGGTTGGGGGCGAGTATGAACTGCTTATCTCACTTCTGTGCTTTGGAACTCTCCTGTTCTTTATATCTATTTTCTTAGCATACATATAATTGTCTTATTGTTACTACTAAAACCTCCTTTGGGGGAAAGAACAACAGTTATCGAGAGACTAAAAGATTCCTTCATGACACCTTTATAATTTAAATATTAGAACAGTAGAGTAAGAAGTGTGGAAATATCATGCCCCTGTCTCACCCTTCGCTAAATACCTTCCATCATCACCTCTAAAAGCCCACCCCGCACTCTGCAGGGTCTTAGAAGGCTAACCTATACCATGACATCAGTGGGCTCCCTTACCACCTATCTTCTGGGACAACTCAGCTAACAGCACCCAGAGAAAAGTAATGTTATGATATCTTTGTCTCTTCCCACCAGGGAGGCACTGGTGGTATCTCTCCCCCAAACCCATGGTTCATCTCTGGAGCTTCTCCAAGCCCTGACTCATTGCCCTAGGTGCTGTTTCAAATCTGTGGTTTCCCCAAACCTCCTCACACCTTTAGAAGCTGCCCCTCCGAGTCTTCTGAAATGACCCAGGCTGTGGCCATGTGTTTCTTGACAGCAAGCCATAGAGAGGAGACCTGAAGCTGTGTATCTGAAACCTCTCCACCCCCTTCTACAAAGGCTGCCATGACTCCAAGGAAAGTGACAACTGACCACGGCAGTTACTGCTAGGGTTTTATTTTCCTTGGTTGCTAAATAGAAAACTATTTGCTCTTCAGAACTGATGATGCAAAAGGACACTTAACTGAGAAATGTGTGTAAAATGTGAAAACAGCAATAGAAATAGAAATGCCTTCTACACAGGCAACAAAATAGGTCTAAAGTGCCACCTAAAATGTAATTTTTAGGCAAATGTGAGCATAAATAGTGATCTGCTGATCTTACTGGTCCTGCTTCCTGGCCCGTCCATCATTTTCTCCTCGTACCTTCCTTTAAGTAGATGTCCCATAACAAAGGACAGGGCATCAGCAGCTCCTTCACAGATTCCCAACAGTGGTGACACTTTAGACAGATCCAGGTTTCTTGTGCTAAAATCAGCAGGAGGATACCTTCACATCACTCCTCCTCTGCCTCTAGCTGTCTTTCTGGTCCTTTCTTCTTCTTTTTATTTTTTTGAGCAGCACAAAGACAGTTCTGGCTTTAAGCCCAATTTATCTTTTGCTGGAGTCAGTAGAAGAGATGCAAATATTATCAAACAATAAGCCACAAATAAAGGCACCTTGGTTTGACTGGCGTTAAAGAATAACCCATCCTAATTTCTTGTCATCTCTCCTGGCTGATGTGACACTCGCGTTCCCTGACAGAGCACTCAGCATCTTGGCAGAATTTCTAATAGCAGAGTTGATAGAAGGCACAACACTTGGTACCTTAGAAGCAGCAAACAGATGATTGTGACAAAGCTGGACAGCAGGAATGACGGAAAGGGGCAAACTGCTGTGACAGAAACAACCCTCACTACCTCAAGCATATGCTCAGCTCCCAACAGTCCACGCTGGGGACGGTGCCTGGACATCTGCCTACTCCCGGTGTGCATTTTCAACACTATCTCTCAATTTTGAGGGATGTTCACCAGCTGATCATATCTGAGCTTTTCCTTTCTGCTCCTGAGCACGCATGTGGCTACAAGCAGATAGCAGACCAGGAGGACAATAAAGGCTAGATAAACGCACACAGCTGACGGTGAGACAGATACCATGGCAGCACGCAATGATTCCCATCTAGGGACTGGCTCACAGTAGACACTCAATGAGTGAATGGGAGGAGAGACTTTTAAGGTCCTTTTGCAACCTATGGTTTCTCAGAACAAGGTGCCTAGAATAGACTTGGGGTGTGGATGTCCAAACTCAATAGAAGCAAGATGAGAAAATGCCTCAGCTCAAGTTAACAAGGATCCTGCAAGAGTAGCAGAGAACTTGTGTGAACTATTACACTCTTGCGTGGTCTCTGTCCCCAGGGGTCTCACCAAGAGTCTTAGGAGACAAAGCAGTTCCCTTGGGAGTGAAGGTAGAGACAAGACGCTAGACAATGAGTCCTTTGGGGAGCCAGAGAAGGATGTATCTGCTGGTTTGAGGACCTAAATTTTACGGGGTATATGTTTTCCAATATCAAATCGACCTAGAATTGAGGACAGCAAAGAGACTTAGAACCATAATCCCATGTCTGACTTAACAGAACAATTCTTTCTGCAGCAATCCTAATGGAGAACTGTCCAGCATCCTGTGACCTGACCGAGGACGGCAGCTGCTGGACAGCTCTTAAGTGGACAGGTTCTTCACTTGACTTCTGAACACTACCATGCATTAGGGATGCACCAGAAAGAGTTAGCTATCCAGATTGTGTTCCTTTATGGCAGCACCGCTACCCTCTGAAGTCAGGAACTGTTTCTCTCATCTCCCATTGGTGGGTGCAGCCACTTTGACCGCACCCTGCCTGGTGTGTGAGACTGCAGTTCGTAGTGCCCCAGTTGAATGCAGGGGTCTGGACAGTGCATCTCTGCCCAACAGGTACACCACTACCCATTTCTAATCATCACGACTTCTGTCAATCATCTTCTCTAAACAGGCGGGCCCTTTAGAATCCAAAATCCCCCGCCTCTCACTGTCACGCCTGTACTGTCCTTTGCTGTGATCAGTTTGGGTTATGTGAGAACTACCCAGAAAATCCCCTACTTTCCTGAATATGTCTCTTCTTGCTCACCATGAATCCTCAATCAGCCTGCCTGGCATACAGATGAACTAAATTTTGATAAATAATAAATAAAGGCAAAAACAAATGAATATGGAATGTCACCTACAGACTTGAGTACACTAGCCTGTCATAAACACTGCTTCTCCAAACTGAAATCTATTCTTTCAACATCTTGGAGCATGATCCAGGATCAATAACTTCTTTTCATCAGAATTACCCACCTAATCTAGCTGCATGTCACTCCCAAACAGACTGGGTAGAGGAGTAGCACACTGAAGTTCTGAGCTTTCCTGCCACACCTCACTGCCTTTAGAGCAACTCTTCTGCGGATTCTGTGCCTATGAGTGATGGTGTGTGAGCGGCCATCCAACACAATTAGGAGATGATTGGTGGGCAGGGGAAGGTGGTAGAGTGTGGCTGGTCCTTACAACCCCAGTGACTACAGGTCCTCATGCAGGGAGGCAAGGGATCACAGACTGAAGGTAACAACAGCCTTCCTGCCTCCCAATCATGGGAAACTGTGAAGAGCCAGTGTGTGCTGGGGGCAGTGGCGGTGTGTGTGTGTGTGTGTGTGTGTGTGTGTGTGTGTAAAACACAAGCTGCAATGCTGGAAAGCAGATAGTGTGCCCCTCACAGACAATGTTATCTTCTCCCTTCGTTCTCAAGATGTTTCTCTCAGCCCCTCTTGGGTTTTACTTTTACCTTTTTCACACAGCAGAAATCTTTTCCTTTCTTAATTGCTTCCAATCTGTTTTGTCCCAGTCTTTGCTTAACAAGTCAGAATGAAGGAAGTGTGTTCTTCTAACTCTCCTGTTCTTACTCTAAAGAAAGAATGAGCCTTTCTCGGGTGCAGGTATGCCATGAAGGAAGAAAAACATCCTTCTTGGCTCCTGGGATTCTAATTTCTTCTGGCTCTAAAAGAAATGAGAGTCTATCATGAATCCCCACAAAAATCCCTCAGGTAGATTGCTTCAGGGAGTGTCTGGTTTCACACTAGTACACTTGGGGAAAGCACTATTTAAAGCTGCTTAGCCCCAACAAGGCTAAAGTACCAAACCATATAGCACAACCATGGGTTATTTGACCATTTCCTTCCTCTGAGTCAGATGGGAACATTTCTTCTGTGAATATTTCCAGAATCTTCATTCACCACCTCACCCTCATGCACTCATACTTTAAAGTTCTTTGGGTATAATCCAAACTTATTTTACCGGAGCTTAAGACCCCACTGGATACCATCAGAGAGGGGGGTCAGGGAGAGACAGAGAGACAGAGAGGGGGGTTGGAAGGCAGGGAGATAGGGAGGGAGGGAGAGAGAGAGAGAGAGAGAGAGAGAGAGAGAGAGAGAGAGAGAGAGGGAGGGAGGGAGGGAGGGAGGGAGGGAGGGAGGGAGGGAGGGAGGGAGGGAGAGAGGGAGAGAGAGAGAGAGATCCTTCTGCTTAGAGCTCTTCAGGGTTGACCATTCCATTCAACACATGTTTTAGCATGTGATGCTGCTCCTCCAACTCCTTTCAGCACCTGCCCATCAGCAACCACCAGTCCCTTCCTGCTTCCTGTCCTGGAGCTCTGGAATCCACCGCTTGCCTCACTTGACACCTGCCCCGAGAACTTAATCAGCATGTTCAAAAATATCCCAGGTCTCCTTGCAAAGATGAGCAGAATTTATAGCTCATCTGCCTAATTTACTAATTATCCCATAAAGTGGAAGTTCTGAATGCCCAAGGCACCTCGTCTTATCTTCCACAACCAACATTTCAAAGGCACCCACACTGCTGAGAGAGCAAGAGCACTGAGTGTCACAGAGAAGTGGGTACTAATGCCACGGTCAGGAGGGTCACGTCCCAGGCAAGCTCTGCAGCATCCCAGAGAGCTGTTCACATCCAGCGCCAGCCCAATTCCTAAATACGGATTTATAATGCTATACACATTCGCTCAGACTGTTCTTCAGGGCTCTTCTGGCTCTTACATTCTAACTAGTCACAAGGTTTTCCCCTTTCCTTCTCAACAACATAAACCACGTTTATGGCACTTCTGCTACCAGCTACCTCTAGGGTTGCATTGAGTGTGTTTCCCCATCTTTCTTTCATTATCACCCTTTGACCTGGAGGAGCCATTTATATCCTTCAATCTCTCCATCAGTGAAACCTAATATTGTACATGTATCACATATATCTTGTGTGTGTGTGTGTGTGTGTGTGTGTGTGTGTGATTAATATATATGAAGTGGGACTTACTTGCTGCCTCTGACAACAAATCTTAAGCAATATTACCCCACTTCTAAAGGGACTGACATTGACCGATGCACTGCTTCCAGATTAGCGACACAAGAGATGTTATTTGGCCCTAGATCCAAGGGCCATACGTATACTCAGAGACTTTGAAGGTAGCCATTATGTAAGTCAGAATGGGATAGCCAGAAGTTTTCATGAAAGTCAACAGCAGCTTCCCATTCTTCCATGCCAGGCTAAACTATCCCCTGCTGCAGGCTCCGCACCAGTCCTCGTAGTCCCGGTGGGATTCTCACCTCTGCCCGTAGTCACCACTTCCAGATGAACCCCAGCAGGACTAAAGGCAACGTAGTGAACAATGGCTGGTGATGCCCCAGGAACAATTAGAACCTAATCCGAGGGCCTCTGGCAGGCTCAGTGGCTGTCTCAGCTGATGTCACTGGCATCAGATCAGCTCCCCCTCCCTGCAGACAGTTCCCCTTCCCCTTACCTTGGCACGCTGGCCAAATATGTCACGAGTTTCCGTAGGTCTTCCTGTCTTATTCTGTCATGATTGCTTCGGGCAGGGAAGGTCAGGATGGGTCCGCCTCTCTTATCACGACCCCCTGGAGGAAACGAGAGTGGGTAGTTTAAGAAAGCATCAGGAAAGTCAACTGCAGATGAAAAAACGGTGTTGCCGATGTGAAAAGAACAGGCAGAAAGAGCCTGAGAAACCGCTCACCGCTTCTTAGCAGGTAGGAGCTACATGAAGGTAAGGTGTATGACTTTGGGCAAGTCTCTGCTGCCTTGCCTAGAGACTATAAAAATAATGGTTGGCACATTGCAGAGTTATTGCAAAGGCTTCCCAGACAGCAGGAGAAGGTACACTGAAAAGAAGTGCCCTTGGTGCATATGAGGTGACAAGAAGGTAGTTGTAACTGTTCTTGTCGAGAAAAGAAACTGGACAAGAGTGCTTTGCTCAGTTAAAAGAAATTTAACCCCCAGTCACTTCTCTTGCAGACTCCAGTGGTGTTGAAGACTTGAGAGGCCTCAGAGCATCCCTTAGGACAGCATTGCCAGGAGGTGTTCAGACTCAGAAAGACTACACAGAGGCCAGCTCTACCCACTGGTTGCCTGAGGTGCCACACCTCACATCTGATGAAGAAGCACATGAATCTCATTAGAGACATGTATGCTTAGGGTCTTACTAAAAAACCACATGTGAAAACACAGCTGGGAGTCATGAACCAAAATGGTAACCATTGGTTTTACTAGGTCAAGATTCAAGGTAGCCATGGTTATATCCTCTGTTTTCCACACCTGTCCTCTGTTTCTATAGTATAATGTTAAAATTTACTCATCAACAGACACTAAAATTATAAAGCAGACCAAGTTTCTCAGGGGGTATTAAATGGTGTTGGAGCTATAGGATAGTATACTGAATATCTACAAGCCAAAGGCCACTCATCTCTGTATCATGATCACAGTGCTCACCTGCATCTCAAGATGTCACTGACATCTCCACGGTGTACACCAAAAGGAGATTTAATGGGAGAAAGATAGAGAGTACATGGTCATAGTACCATAGCAACCCTAGAAAGAAGTCTACGTTAGCTCACTATCTCCTACATGACTGAGCAGACCAGGCCCCTATGTGTGAGCTCAGGTAGAATGCTTCCCCTCTGATCATAAAGCACAGGGGTGGGGTGTGTGTGTGTGTGTGTGTGTGTGTGTGTGTGTGTGTGTGTTAAACAGTGAATCCAGAATAACACAAAGGAGGAGAAGGCTGCAGAGGAAGGACTTATATTTATACTCCCCAGCACCTATATAAAATCTGGACAGAAATGGTGTGTATCTATGACCCTAGCATTTGGGAGACAGAGAAAGGCAGATCCTTGATGGCTAGATAGTGTAACCAATCAGTGAGCTAGTTGAGATGAGAGCCCATGTCTCAATTACAAGGTGGAAAGTAATTGAGGACACACTCAGTGTTACCCTCTGCCCTCTGTACATGTATTCATAAACACCAAGACGTACATGTACTCTCGTATACATGTGTTTATACATGCAAGCACACACACACACACAAACACACACACACAGAGAGAGAGAGAGAGAGAGAGAGAGAGAGAGAGAGAGAGAGAGACAGAGACAGAGAGAGACAGAGACAGAAACAGAGACAGAGAGCACCACACAAAGATGGTAGAGGAAGATGCAGGCAAGAGAAGATTAAACAAAATCAAGCCACTGAGCATGGTCAGCATCCTCTCCATCCCAGCAGGGTGGCTTTGTGCAGATACAGAGTTGAGCCCCAGGCTTCCCAACTCTAGACCTTTCATATTCTCAGTCCTAGCCCTCCATTGATGTCCACCTTCTCTCCCTTATCTCCCAACTGTGATTCACAAGCCACATGTTCACAGAAGCTGGAAGGCTCTCAGACATCCTTCTCTGCTAGTGTTGATCTCAGCACCCTAAGCATTTTCATTCTTGTGTGTGTGTGTGTGTGTGTGTGTCTGTCTGTCTGTCTGTCTGTCTGACTGTCTGTTTCAACTGCTAATTTTCTCTCTGTCTGTCCATGTATACCATATAATTAGGGCCACGAGACCTTGAGGAACAGAGGCTTGCATGGGGAGAGGGTGAGCAGTGGTTTGGAGGGTTGGTTCTGAGTATGTAGGGAGCCTTCAAAGGTGGGAAATTGCCTCTTTTGTCTCTAGAGGTGTCTCTTTCATATGGATCAAGAGGCCAGAAAAGGAGGCAGAATCAAACTTGTTTTTTTTAGAATGGAAAAAAATCCAATAATAGAGAGGAAGAGGAAGTATAAAGGAAGAGCAGCATTATGCTGGAAAGACAGGGCAGAATGGGGCCTCACAGTGGGTAAAGATGGAGGATCTAGCACGCAGTTGATAGTCTTTCTAAGGCATGTTGCAGAACCCTGGAGGAAGAAGAAAATGAAGCCATGGAGAAGGACAGCTATGCCTGCCTCAGACCAAAATGAGAGACTGACACCACCTTTCAAGGTCAAGGTAGGCTTTTGCTAATGAGGACAAGGCCACAGAACCATTTTCAGTAGAAAGCATATTCTATAGGAATGGGGATGATAAGGGCTTCAAAGATAGATGCCAAGAGGCAACATCTGCTGTGGGCCCCACTCTGTGATGGCAGAATAGAGCTGGTGAAGAATGTGCATGGGGAGGATCTGGTGAAAGGGAGAACTGCTCTACCACATCAGGTGACCCCCAAGAAGATGGACCCTCTGCCATCTATCCTGTCAACCAAACAGAAAGGGTCAAAGGCAAGAGAACAAGACAACAGAGGTTAAAATCATGGCTGGCCACAATAGAAACAGTAGACTCTGGTGTCCAGAGGCTGAGCAGCCATTAAAGTGGATCACTGAAAATAACCAAGATGCGTACATACTGACATTAGATCAGCAGAGATGAAGCATGATGCTCTTAGGCTAACACTGCTGTGCATGGGAGAGAGGAAAGACTGACATATTTAAAGCATCACAGATGTATGACCTTTAATAGAACCACTGACTTGTGCAACAAGTTCTTGGCCTTTAGCTACCTGTGCAGGGCTTTGGTGGTAGGAGCTACAGGATAAGGATGCAGGGAATGGGAGGCGGTTGCATATTCTAGAAATGTCAATGGCTCTCCTTCTGTGTAGACAGGAAAGCAGAGCTGAGGAAGGAGGAAGGCCCAAAGTGAGAGACATTGATGTTTCATTGACTAAAGTAGGGAGGACTCACGCTCTCAGGAGGCAGCAAGCTCCAGTTAGGGTAGCAGATGGAAGCAGTGTGGGAGGAAGACACATCTCAGGAAGCAAACCAGAAGTTGGATTCACATAACAATAGCTCTGCACGATTTTAATGGATTCACAGGAGGTTTTTTCCCCCCAGAGGGAATGAGGTTATTTTGTAGTTGGAAATGCTGTGTTAGACTAGATAGAGTTGGCTATTGTAGGATTTCACAGAGCCTTAAAATGTTAATGTGCTTCAATGGATAGTCCAAGTCGAGGGTGGGAGGACTTTAATATTCAGCGATTCCCAAACTTCTTTCCCCATTTTCAAAGATCATCTTATGGAACATACTTTGAAACCCTGGGGCCCAGAGTACAAAAGGTTCTCCCCAGTAGCAGGAAGCATCACGGAAAGGTGGCCAAAGCAGGGTGCAAGCATGTGAAAATCCTAGGAAGGTAGTGGGTCCTACCCAGGAGGGCTGGGCAGAAAGAAAGGATTGGGGTGCTGTGAGTAGGAGGCCAGAACCCCACATCTGGAGCCATGGAACACAATGGAGCAGGACTAGGACAACAGAGGCACACCAAGGGGCATAAACCGCCACTGTCACACACATCCACATGTCTGCATGCAGAAGTGGTTGGGCTGTTCTGGACTACTCCGAATGCCCATTGTCATGGTAACATGCTTTATTTTACCTGGTCAAAGCCAAGATGCTGGCAGAGAGGGGTGGGCACAGCAAACGATCTGTTTCTCTATCTACCGTGCTCCTGGCTGTGCTCTCAGAATGAAACGTGATTGCCACACTGCATTATTTAGCTTAGGGTTTCTCTGCTTGGTGATATTTTTGTGTTATGTTTCTTGAATCAGCATGTGCAGAATAGAGAAATTTGTTTTTGTTATCCTTCTTAGATTCAGTCAGTCATTATCTCTCAATCACCTCCGGTGCCCTTCCTGGGCATGGAGAACAATGTTCTCTAAGCTCAGAAGCTCCTGGCCAGACAAGCATGGATGAATCAGGCTTGGCTTATTCAGGAACATGACAGTGAGTGGCACACTGCCAGTTCCTATCTGCTTCATCCCGAATGCCTTCCTGGCAGACTACCTCCATGCGTTCAATAAGGACAACTCCCTACCTCCTAGTGGGCTTTTGCAGGCCATTTTCCCATTCACATCCAACTGACCTACATAGGAAAACCAAGCCACTAACAATGAAACAAGGGTCCCCATATCAGAATGTACTAGGTCAATCTTCAGAGTTCCTGACTGGATGCTGAACAAGATGGTGTCATAAGAGATAGGCTAGGTTTAAAAGAGCCTCTGGAGGAGGGAAAGCAGAATATAACTTGGGAGAGGAGAGGCTCAAGCTGGCAGGTATAGGGAAGGCTGGGAAGAAAAACATCTGGTATGGGATAAACAGAGGCATCAGCAGGACACCCAAGGGATAGGAAGGACACCATCTTAACAAAGGGCCATAAGACAGAAGGAAGTAGGACCCCAGGCAAATGGATGCACAGAGACCACCAGGACTTCCACACAGGGTCCTAGTTTACTTTGTCACATACACGCATCTATGCTGGGATCACACTGTAGGATCCTCTTGAACGCTGCTCTAGGCCTTCATCACCTTTAGCAACGAGGGGCTCACTACTTAACACAAATTGGGCAAGGCAGCCTTTGGAGTTCAGTTGTTTTAACAGCAACAACTGTGGGAAAAGGTCCACCCACTGCTACAGAATGCACAGCATCTTACAACGGCTCCTGGGCACCTAGCACGTGTCTGCCTCCTCTCCCATACCACACTGACTTGCTGGCCTCCCTTCTCTGGTAAGATGGAGACAGCTTAAATATGATTTTCCCTCTCACAGAGGACCTCCCTTCCTCTCTTTTCCTTCTGTGATAGTTGTCAAATATCAGCTGAGCCAGCAGTGCCTATGAAGGGAGTTACTACATTATGGAAGCAAGTTCACTCATGGCCTGTGGCTCTGTGGCTAGTCATTCAGACAAAAATAAAACAAAACAAACAAACAAAAAAACCTATCCAGAGACAAAGGCTTTGTCTACAAGGTGCACACCAGGTTCTCTGTGCATCTCCCACGGTCAGCACCTAGCTCAGGCTCAGGATCTGCCAAGAAAGAATCCAATTAAGCCACTAAGTTTGTGATATCATGGGAAACATACATCCTACTTAATAAAATATGCACGCCTAGGTCCAAGTAAACTATTTACAAGAAGCAGTAGTAGTTGGCCCGAAGGCTGAAGATAGCTAATACCCAAATTAAGATGCTGAAAGGCCCAGGTGCATAGGATAGGCTGAGAGTGAAATGAGAATAAATATTTGGGAATTTTGACAAACAAATAAAACACACCAAGAACAAAATTTGAGAATACAAACACTTTGGTTTTCATTTGCTAAGAAAACAAATGAGAAAGCAAACAACCCCCCCAAAATAACAACAACAAAAACAACAAAACCAAAAACTCAAAACAACAACCATAACAAAAAACCAAACAACAACAACAAAATCCCCTCCTGCTTGTGACTCACTAAGAAACAACATGAAACCCTGGGGAATATGGGGTGAATATACTCTTCCTACTGGAACCTCTCAGAGGTTCCAGTGACCCCAGCAGAGAGGGCAAATCAGGCTGCAGTTGTTGTAAGCTGTGTGTTGGCCTACCTATTGTTGCAAGTGTCCTCCAGAGTCTCAGGTGAGGTC